>NC_058130.1:285083772-285320981 GCF_016433145.1 Gracilinanus agilis | reverse complement strand
GATATTTGAATTGTCTCTTTCTGGCTTCTTGTAAGATTTTTTCTTTTGCTTGAAAGCTTTTGAATTTGGCAATAATATTTCTAACCGATTTCTTCTCTGGGTCGAATATGGTGGGTGTTCTATGGATCCTTTCGATGTCTATATTGCCCTCTTGTTGTAGGACTTCAGGGCAATTTTGCTGAATAATTTCTTTTAGTACGGAGTCCAGGTTTTTATTAATTTCTGGTTTTTCTGGAAGACCAATTATTCTCAAATTGTCTCTTCTAGACCGGTTTTCTTGGTCTGTCACTCTCTCATTGAGATATTTCATATTTCCTTCTATTTTTTCAGTCTTTTGACTTTGTTTTATTTGTTCTTGTTGTCTTGAGAGATCATTAGCTTCTAATTGCTCGATTCTAGCCTTTAGGGACTGGTTTTCCTTTTCAATCTTGTCATTTCTGGTGTTCAATTTGCTTATCAGTTCATTTGATTTCTGAGCCTCACTTTCCAATTGCAAGATTCTACCTTTTAAACTGTTATTTTCTTGCCAGATCTCTTCCATTTTCCTCAGAATCTCAGTTTTGAACTCTTCCATAGCTTGTGAGGAGTTTTCCTTATTTGAGGAGGGTCCGGATGCTTGTTTGTTCTCCTCCTCTGTTTGCTCAGTTGTCTGGATTTTCTCTGTGTAAAAGCTATCGAGTGTTAAAGACTTCTTCTTTTTGTTATTATTCTTTCTCTTCTGAACCTCCTGATGCTGAGTAGCCATCATTAGCCCAGCAGCTTCTCAGCTTTATCCTCGGGCTCAGTGTCTGTTCGCAATCTATTGGCTCCTGAGGTCTGAGTTCTGGTTTTTTCCAAGGTCAAGCCCCCTGGTGGGCCCTCTTGCTTGATCCTCTGCTGGAGGTTTCTTTACAAGTCTCAGGGAGCTACTTCCACAGTCGTATACCCGTCTACACTGGTTCCCCACTTAGGCTTTAGTTCCTGGCTGTTTCTGCCTCCACCCACGCCTCTACTCAGCCGGCTCTCTGAGCCCAGCGTCCTGCTCCGGCGCGCGCGCTCAGATTTCGCGTGCTTTTTTTGACTTAATGGGGTCCTAAGTCTTGCTGCTCTCAGGAAAAGGTCCCGGAGCTGCTGATGCCTCGATGGGTGCCCCAAACTTGCTCTATTTCTTTTTAGCTGGGTTCGGAGCTATAGATGAGTGTGGTGGTGGTGGGGGTGGGGCGGTTGCTCAGCCCGCGATTGAGTGTGAGCCCTTTATAGCTTGGAAATGTCTCGATTCCACGTACCTTCCACGCTGTGCCCTGTTGTGGGGTTCCTCCGTTCGTCTGGACTTGTTTTTATGTCCCCTTGAGGAGTTTTGTGTGTTTTGGTCAGGAGAGGTTAAGAGCTGCTTCTTACTCTGCCGCCATCTTAACCCGGAACCTCCTTGATTTGTATTTTTAAATATTCAATTCATTAATTTATTTGAGAAATGAGGCCATTAGAGAGATTTGTAAAAAAAATTGTACATTATGATTATTGTATATTGCTTTCTAACCTATTTCTCCCTTCTTAGTTTATGAACTTCATATCCCCATATTTGCCCTCTTTTATTCCAGCCCAATGATCCTTCTTTCATCCCTTTCCCCTCCTACTTTCTTATAGGGTAAGATAGCTTTCTTTATCCAACTGATTATGTATGTTCCTCCCTCATTGAGCCAATTCTGATGAGAGTACGGTTCACATGCTCTCCTCCCCACCTCCCTCATCTTTCCCCTCCACAGTGAACACTCTTTCATGTCTTTTATGTGCAATAATTTAACCCATTCTGTTTTACCTTTCCTCCTCCTCCCAATGCATTCCTCTTTCTTATGCCTTAATTTAATTTTTTATATCATCACATCATATTCAACTCACAACCTTGCTTCTATGCATACTTTTTTCTAACTGCTCTAATGACAAAGTTCTCTGGTTTTATAAGAATCATCTGCCCATTGTAAGAGGTGAAAAATATGGTTGGACTGAATATTTAAGAATTTAATCACCAAGAATCAATTACACAATTTTCAAATTAAAGACTCAAGTCAGGATGACTTTTATGGTAGTTTATTTACAAATAGGAAGAGTAAAGGTAGGGAAAAGAAGAGAAGAAAAGAGAAGAGAAGAGAAGAGAAGAGAAGAGAAGAGAAGAGAAGAGAAGAGAAGAGAAGAGAAAGGGAGAGGAAGAGAGAGAGAGAGAGCGAGTTACTCCGACCTGGTCTGGTCTGAAGGGCCAAACCTAGAGGTCCCAGCAAAGGGGGGACACAGAGGTTAATTAAACAAGGCTTCTAGCCACGAGGCCGCTTTTAAGGTAGGAGGCCTCTTCTGAGGCTAGTGCCTCTAGAAACGCCAAAGAAAAAGGAGTCAGCTTTTAACTCACCCATGTGACAATCCAAAGGGAAGCAGTCTGAGGTCTCGAACCCGAGCTCCTCCAAGGCCAAGTTCAAAGGGCAAAATCCCCTTCACAGGAAATTACTATCATATTTAAAAGATAGTTCTTTTTGTCACTTCCTGCGTCCACCCTCCAGTTTTACATGGACAAATGGCAGCCCCAACCTTGTTTCGGACTAACCAGGGGTCAGTCATTTGTTTTTGATTTGTCACTTACTAGCACATGTGGGTCATAGGCTTCCCCTCTTGCCACTTAATTCTAAGTTGGGTGGGGTGTACATATTCCTAGTGGCTAACGTCTAAAGAATGAATAGGGGTAGGCTAATTCCATTTTCACACCATGTAGGGATGTACACATTTTAACCTTATTGAATGTCTTTTGATTTCTCCTTCCTGTTTACCTTTTATACCTCTCATGAGTCCTATAGTTGAGAGTCAGATTTTCCATTCAGCTGTTGTCTTTTCATCAGGAATATTTAAAAATCTTCTGTTTCACTGAATATCCATTTTTTCCCCCTCTAAGGAAAGTTTTGCTGGGTAAATTATTCTTGGTTGAAGTTTTGGAACATGGCTATAATATCCCTTTGGGAATCTCTTTCAGGAGGTGGTGATTGGTGGATTGTTTCAATTTCTATTTTTCCCTTTAGTTCTAGAATATCAGAGCAATTTTCCTTTATGATTTCTTGAAAAGTGATGTCTAAGCTCTTTTTCTGATTATAGCTTTCAGGTAGTCCAGTCATTTTAAAATTATTTCTCCTGCATTTAGTTTCCAGGTCAGAGGTTTTTCCCATGAGATCTTTCACATTTTATTTTATTTTTTCATTCTTTTAACTTTGATTGTTGATGTCTAATGGAGTCATTGGCTTCTCTTTGCCCTATTCTAATTTTTAAGGCATCATTTTCTTGAGGGAGTCTTTGTACCTCCTTTTTAATTTGGCCAATTCTATTTTTAAGAGTTCTTTTCCTCAGTGAATTTTTGTACCTCTTTTTCCAAAGGGCCAATTCTGTCTTTCAAAAAGTTTTTATGTTTTCTGCATTTTTTTGTATTTTTTCCCCATTTAGTCAATTCTGCTTTATAAGTTCTTCTCATCATTGGATTTTTGTCACTCTTTTACCAACGGTGCTATTCTATTTTTTAAGATAATAATTTCTTGATTTTCCGGATTAAGATGGCAGCAGAGTAAAAAGCAGCTGCTTGACCTCTCCTAACCCACGCATATAGGACTCCTCAAGAACACATAAAAACAAATCCAGAGGAAGGAAGGGACCCCACAACAGGGCACAGTATTGAAGGTACGTGGAATCGGGGCATTTCCATGCTATAAGGGAGTGAAATAGGTCTCAGTAAAACATGAGCTGAGCAATCCCCTCCCTTCCCCCCACTACCTATAGTGCCAAAGCCAGCTTAAAAGAGTTAGAGCAAGTTTGGGGCACCCATTAAGTCATTGGCAGCTACCTGGGGTCACCAGAGCCTGCTCCTGAGAGCAGCAAGACTTAAGACCCCAAGAGGTTAAGAATCCGTGGAGTTTGAACACAGACCCTGAGTGCAGGCACAGATGCAGATACTGAGCTCAGGCGCAGACGCAGATCCTGAGCGCAGGCGTGGACCTTGAGCAGAAACCCAGTGCAGAGGGGGTGCATGACTGTGGAAGCAGTGCCCTGATACTGTTAAAGGAGCCTTGGGCAGAGAAACAAGCAAGGGGACCACCAGGAGGCTTGACCCTGAGAACAACGGGACCTGAGACCTCAGGAGCCTAAAGAGCACAGACAGACCCTGGGCATGAGGATAAAGCTGAGAGGGCACTGGGCTAAAAATGGCAAGCCATAGTCAGGAACCCCAGAAGAGAAAGATAAAGAAGAAACCTTTAACACTTGACAACTTTACACAGAAAAAATCCAGACAACAGAGTAAACAGCAGAGAAGAACAAACAAGTAACCATATCCAAACCTTCCCAAAAAAATGAAAATGGGTCACAAGGTCTTGAAGAGTTCAAATCTGAGATTATGAGAAAGATGGAAGAGATTTGGCAAGAAAATGACAGTTTAAAAGGCAGAATTTCGCAATTGGAAAGTGAGGCAAGTAAATTGAAGACCAGAAATGACCAGATTGAAAAGGAAAACCAGTCTCTAAAGGCTAAAATTGGGCAATTCAAAAAAGATGCCCCTAAATTAAAAGAATTGATAAGCAAATTGGAGAAAAAATCAAACAGCTCGAAAAAAGGATAGAACAAATCAAAAAGGAAAATCAAAAGCTTATAGCAGAAAACCAGTCTTTAAAGACAAGAATTGGGCAAGTAGAAGCCAATGATCTCTCAAGACAGCAAGAACAAATAAAACAAAGTCAAAAGACTGATAAAATAGAAGGAAACATGAAATATCTCAATGAGAAATTGACAGATCAAGAAAACAGGTCTAGGAGAGACAATTTGAGAATCATTGGTCTTCCTGAAAAACTATAAATTAATAGAAATTTGGACTCCATACTAAAAGAAATTATTCAGCAAAACTGCCCTGAAGCTCTACAACAAGAGGGCGATATAGACATTGAAAGGATCCATAGATCACCCTCTACACTAGACCCTGAAAAGACAACCCCCAGGAATATAATAGCCCAATTCAAGAGCCTTCAAGTAAAAGAAAATATTTTACAAGAAGCCAGAAAAAGACAATTCAGATATCAAGGAGCACCAATCAGGATCACACAGGATCTGGCAGCCTCCATACTAAATGATCTCAAGGCTTGGAATATGATATTCAGAAAGGCAAGAGAACTGGGTCTACAACCAAGGATCACCTACCCATCAAAACTGACTATATAATAACAGAGGAAAGTTTGGGCATTCAACAAGATAGAAAATTTCCAAGTATTTGCACAGAAAAGACCAGGACTAAGTGGAAAAGTTCGATATCCAACCACAAAAGTCAAGAGAAACATGAAAAGGTAAATAAGAAACAGAAAGGAAAGTAAGAAAACTCATATTTTTTAAAATTTGCCCCTTTAAGGGCTTCAATAAGATCTAATTATTTATATTCCTATGTGGAAAATGTTATGTATAATTCTCTGTAGTGAACTCTATTCACTGTTATAGTATTCATTATTATAGTAATTAGAAGAATTATTCATAGGGAGACATTGGAATACTAAATAGTCTAAGATGGTATGGGGGGTGGGAAAGAGGGCAGTGAATAGTAGAGCACACCAAGAGAAACTTGAAGGAATAATAAAAATAGGATATTCTCTTACATTAAAAAAGGGCATGGGAAGGGGAGGGATGAATACTATTATAAGAAGAAGAGGAAGAGAGTATTAAGAGGTAATATTTAAACCTTACTCTCAGTGTAATTAACTCTGAGAGGGAAGTGTATCCATTGGGATATAAAATTCTATCTAACCCTACTGAGAAAGTCAGAAGGGATAAACCAAGGGGAGCATGGTAGTGGGGAGGTCAAAAAAGGGAGGGAAGAAGAAAAGGGAGGGAATTCATTAGGCCTTAAAAATAAAAAGACGGGAATAATAAGGGACAGGGTAGAAAGGGAAGTAAATCAAGGAAGGGGACACGGGTTACTGGCTTAAAGCAAACCACTGGTTTAAAAGGAAAGAGTGTAAGAAGAAGGGGTAGAACTAGGAGAGGATACCAAAATGTTGGGGAATACACAACTGATAATTATAACTCTGAATGTGAATGGGACGAACTCTCCCATAAAACGGAAGCAAATAGCAGAGTGGATTAGAAACCAAAAGCCTAACATATGTTGTCTACAAGACACACATATGAGGCGGGTGGACACACAAAATTTAAGGTAAAGGGCTTGAGCAAAATCTTTTGGGCATCAAATGAGAAAAAGAAGGCAGGAGTAGTGATCATGAATTCTGACAAAGCCAAAGTAAAAATGGATGTGATTAAAAGACAGGGAAGGTAATTACATCCTGATTAAAGGCAGTATAAACAATGATGAAATAACACTGCTCAATATATATGCACGAAGTCGTATAGCATCCAAATTCATAAAGGAGAAAATGGCAGAGCTCAAGAAGGAAATAGATAGCAAAACCATAATAGTGGCAGATCTAAATATTCCTCTTTCAGATCTAGATATATCAAACCAAAAAATAAATACGAAAGAGGTAAGAGAGGTGAATGAAGTCCTAGGAAAATTAGATTTAATAAATATGTGGAGAGAAATAAATAGGGACAAAAAGGAATACACCTTCTTTTCAGCTGCACATGGTACATTCACAAAGATCAACCATGTAATAGGGCATAGAAACATTGCAAACAAATGCAAAAGAGCAGAAATAATAAATGTAACCTTCTCAGGTCATAATGGAATAGAAATAATAATTAGTAAGGGCACCTGGCAAATCAAAAACCAATTAGAAATTAAATAATATGATTCTCCAAAACCAATTAGTCAAAGAAGAAATCATAGAAACAATCAACAATTTCATTGAAGAGAATGACAATGATGAGACATCCTACCAAACTCTGTGGGATGCAGCCAAGGTAGTTCTCAGGGGGAAATGTATAGTTTTGAGTGCATATATTAAATTAGGGAGGGCAGAGATTAATGAATTGGGTATGCAACTCAAAAAATTAGAAAGCGAGCAAATCAAAAATCCCCAGATGAAAACTAAATTAGAAATACTAAAAATCAAGGGAGAAATTAATAAAATCGAAAGTAAAAGAACTATTGAATTCATAAATAAGACTAGAAGCTGGTATTTTGAAAAAACAGATAAAATAGACAAAGTACTGGTCAATCTAATAAAAAAAAGGAAAGAAGGAAACCAAATTGACAGTATCAAAGATGGAAGGGAGACCTCACCTCTAATGAAGGGGAAATTAAGGAAAACATTAAAAACTATTTTGCCCAATTATATGGCAATAAATTTAACAATTTAGGAGATATGGATGAATATTTACAAAAATATAAATTGCCTAGATCAACAGCAGAAGAAATAGTAAATAATACTATTTATAAGAAATACTAAATAATCCCATATCAGAAAAAGGAATTGAACAAGCCATCAAAGAACTCCCTAAGAAAAAATCTCCAGGACCTGATGGATTCACAAGTTAATTCTATCAGACATTCAAAGAGCAACTAATCCCAATACTATACAAATTATTTGATATGATAAGCAAAGAAGGAGTCCTACCAAATTCCTTTTATGACACAAATATGGTACTGATTCCAAAACGAGGCAGATCAAAAACAGAGAAAGAAAACTACAGACCAATCTCCCTAATGAATATAGATGCAAAAATCTTAAATAGAATACTAGCAAAGAGACTCCAACAAGTGATCAAGCAGATCATCCACCATGATCAGGTGGGATTTATACCAGGAATGCAAGGATGGTTCAACATTAGGAAAACCATCCACATAATTGACCATATCAACAATCTAACAAACAAAAATCACATGATTATCTCAATAGATGCTGAAAAAGCCTTTGACAAAATATAGCACCCATTCCTATTGAAAACCCTGGAAAGTATAGGAATAGAAGGACCTTTCCTAAAAATAATAAATAGTATATACCTAAGACCATCAATAAGCATCATATGCAATGGGGATAAATTAGAAGCCTTCCCAATAAGATCAGGAGTGAAACAAGGATGCCCATTATCACCTCTATTATTCAACATAGTACTAGAAACACTAGCAGTAGCAATTAGAGAAGAAAAAGAAATTGAAGGTATCAAAATAGGAAAAGAGGAGACTAAGCTATCACTCTTTGCAGATGATATGATGGTCTACTTAAAAAATCCTAGAGAATCAACTAAGAAGCTTGTAGAAATAATCAACAACTTTAGCAGAGTTGCAGGATACAAAATAAATGCACATAAATCATCAGCATTTCTATATATTTCTAACACATCCCAGCAGCAAGAGGTAGAAAGAGAAACACCATTTCAAATCACCCAAGACAGCATAAAATCCTTAGGAATCTATCTACCAAAACAAACACAGGAATTATACGAACACAACTACAAAACACTTTCTAAACGATTAAAATTAGATCTAAACAATTGGAAAAACATTGATTGCTCATGGGTAGGACGAGCTAACATAATAAAAATGACCATTCTACCCAAATTAATTTACCCATTTAGTGCCATACCTATCAAACTACCAAAAAACTTTTTTACTGAATTAGAAAAACCTATAACAGAGTTCATTTGGAATAACAAGAAATCAAGAATATCAAGAGAAATAATGAAAAAAAAATGTGAAAGAAGATGGCCCAGATATTAAACTATACTATAAAGCAGTGGCCATCAAAGCAGTATGGTACTAAGAGACAGAAGGGAGGATCAGTGGAATAGGCTTGGAGTAAGTGACGTCAGGAAGACAGTGTATGATAAACCCAAAGAGCCCAACTTTTGGGACAAGAATCCACTGTTTGACAAAAACTGCTGGGAAATTTGGAAAACAGTATGGGAGAGATTAGGTTTAGATCAACATCTCACACCTTAACACCAAGATAAATTCAGAATGGGTGAATGACTTGAATATAAAGAGGGAAACTATAAATAAGTTAAGTGAACACAGAATAGTATACTTGTTAGATCTCTTGGAAAGGAAGGATTTTAAAACCAAGGAAGAGTTAGAGAAAATTACAAAATGTAAAATAAATGATTTTGATTAATATCAAACTAAAAAGCTTTTGTACAAACAAAAACAATGTAGTCAAAATCAGAAGGGAAACAACAAATTGGGAAAAAATCTTTATAACAAAAAACTCTGACAGGGGTTTAATTACTCAAATGTACAAGGAGTTAAATCAATTGTATAAAAATCAAGGCATTCCCCAATTGAGAAATGGGCAACATGAATAGGCAATTTTCAGGTAAAGAAATCAAAAATATCAATAAGCACATGAAAAAGTGTTCTAAATCTCTTATAATTAGAGAAATGCAAATCAAAACAACTTAGAGGTATCTCCTCACACTTAGCAGATTGGCTAAAATGATAGTAGGGGAGAGTAATGAATGTTGGAGGGGATGTGGCAAAACTGTGACATTAATGTATTGCTGGTGGAGTTGTGAACTGATCCAACCATTCTGGCTGGCAATTTGGAACTATGCTCAAAGAATAAATAAAATAAATAAAAGAATGCCTGCCCTTTGATCCAGCCATACCATTGTTGGGTTTGTACCTCAAAGAGATCACAGATAAAAAGACTTGTACGAAAATATTTATAGCAGCGCTCTTTGTGGTAGCAAAAAACTGGAAAATGAGGGTATACCCTTCAGTTGTAGAATAGCTGAACAAATTGTGGTATATGCTGGTGATGGAATACTATTGTGCTCAAAGGAACAAAAAACTGGAGGAATTCTATGTGAACTGGAAAGACCTCCAGGAATTGATGCAGAGCGAAAGTAGCAGAGCCAGAGAAGAACATTGTACACAGAGACTGATACACTGTGGTACAATTGACTGTATTGGACTTCTGTACTGGTAGCAATGCAATGACCTGGGACAATTTTGAGTGATTTATGGAAGGGAACACTACCCACATTCAGAGGAAGAACTTCAGGAGTGGAAACACAGAGGAAAAACAACTGCTTGAACACATTGTAAGAGGGGAAATTATATATATTTATATATATATATATATATTTTTTAAGGTGTGGTCACTAGGAATCAATCAGATCTAGATTGATTCCATAATTAAAATAGACCCAAGTCAGGATCGCTTTTATCGAAGTTTATTTACAATGAGGCAGGTTAAAGGTAGGGAAAGAGAGAGAAAATTCTGGTCTGGACCAGCAGAGGTCTGGAGCAGGTGAGAGTTGAGATTAATTAAACTAGGGTACTAGCCTTAAGGCCTTAGCAATTAGAGAGGCAAAGAAGCCTCCTTGAGGTAGAGACTCTAGAAATGGCAAGGTAGGTGAAAGGAAGTCAGCCTAACTTACCCATGTGACAATTCAGAAGGGAAGCTCCCCGAGGTCTTAGCAGAGATCCTTCAGCACCGAGTTCAAAGCGCAAACTGCCTCAACAGGAAGTTACCATCATATTTGAAAGCTAGTATCTTTCATCACTTCCTGGAGGTCCACCTGTAATTCAAGTGGATGAATGGCAGCCTCAACACTGTTTTGGACTGCCCAAAGGGCAGTCTCTTGTTCTCAATTTGTTACTTATTGTCACATGTGGGTAACTCATCTCTCTTCTCTACTAAGGGAGGTGGGAATGACATCTCTAGTGGCTAGAGTTTTAACTGTGAATGGGCTTGGGCTAATTCCATTTACACAACATGGGTTGAGGTGGACATGATTGGCGATGTAGATTCGAAACTACCTCACCAATGCAACTATCAAGAGTTTGGAAATAGGTCTTGATCAATGACACATGTTAAAACCAGTGGAAATGTGCATCAGCTATGGGGGGGGGGGAGGTCGGGTGTGAAGGGGAAAGTAAGAGCATGAATCATGTAACAATGTTAACTTTTCTAAAAAATAAATATTATTAAATGTTTTTAAAAAATATTAATTTCTTCAGTATTTTTGGGCCTCTTTTATAGCTGTTGACTTTATTTTAATGATTTTCCTATATCATTCTCATTTCTATTTCCAATTCTTTCTTCTATTTCTCTTATTTAATTTTAAGATCCTTTTTGAGTCTTTCAATTAGTTGTGGGCTTGATAGCAGTTCATATTTTTCTTGGAGGCTTGGAATGCAACAATATTGACTTTATTGTTTTCTCTAAGCCTGAGTCTACCCTCTCATCAAAATAACTTTCTAAGTAGAGTTTCTTTTTTTTCTGTTTGCTCATTTTCCTTCCTTTTTTTTTCTTTTAGTTTAGAAAACTGTTAAAGTTGGGCTCTGTAATTATGGTGAAGGGAGCTGTTTCAAGCTTTAGAGCTGGTAGTGGGGGTCGATATGCTTTCAGTTCTTCTAAGGTGGTATGATGTAAAAAGAGGTGTGTTTATTACTCTCCTAGCGTATGTTTTAGTCTGTGAGGAACCTCAAACACTCTTTTCTTCCTTGGAACTTTGACCAGAGTCTCTTGCTCTCCCATGGCTTGTGGTGCTGGTGTATGCTGGTGCTCCTCTTTACAAAGTAACTGCATCCCAGGACCAAGATCTGTTTTTAGATATAGACAATGCAAAAAGAATCTTGCATCCCAGCAAAGGGACCTCTGTAATTTCCTTATGAGCAGCTGTCTGACCCATCCCTTACCATCTTTGGCTAAGAACTCTGGAAGCCTTGGCTGCTGCTTTATTTGCATCCAAGCCCTGGCATACTGTGCTCCACCTCCACACAGGTGCACTAGATCCATCTGCCAGCCTTCTAAGTTGTTTTGGCCTGAAAAATTACTTCACTTTGTCTTTTTTGCATGTATTGCTGCATTATATCATTGCTTTTTGGAGGGGTAATTTGGTAGAAATCAAATGAGTCTTCCACCTTCTCTGCCATCTTAAATCCCCCAGTGATTATTTAAGCTGCTTTTGGTAGCATCTCACCTTTTTCTTCTGAGATTAGAAATTCTTGAAAAACTTTTCGAAAGGGCTTCTGTCATGGTGGTAGGAAAGGATTGATGTTTAGGGTAGGTAGAATAGAGATATTTTTTTGTGTACATGGACATTTGTAAATTGGCAACAGACTACAATGTACTATTAAAGCCATAATTAATGTCAATGTGCCATTTTGACTTCCATGAACTTAATATATTTAATATACTTGTTTCACCTTGGTAGAGGACAGGGACCAGCTCATTTTTTCATTCATACAAATGATAAAATTACTTGATAAATATTTGTTGAATTGAACATGAAAGATATAATTGTTAAATTATATATTAAGATTGGGAATCATATAGGAATACAACTTTTAAAATGTGTCATTATATCATATTAATTTTGTTTATGATGAAGCAATTCAGATACCAATTGAAGCAAACCACTAAGCGCTGTTCAGCTGTCCTGAAAATATATATAGATTTTTTCACATGATTAAAACTCCATTTTATGATTTTACATCTGAATCCTCAAACAGTGGCTCTACTCTTCAAAGTGACAGAAACTAGATTAAAATGTAATTTAGAAATGTTTTATAAAATATGTAAAAATAACAATAGAACATAGATAACATTAACATATGATTTTCTAAGTCAATTTATGGCCTGCAGGGATTTAAAAATATGATTTAGTGGCCTTGTTTCTATTTGATTTGACTCTACTGTCCTAAGTCCCAGACTTGAAATCAGGAAGATGTATATCCAAATAAAGCCTTAATGCCTATGAAGAAAGGGAAGGAGGAGAAGGCTAGTCATTGATTCTCATTTGGCTATTTGGCTTATATTCTTCATTTGCAAAATGAAGTGATAGAACCCAGTAGCTTCCAAAGAACCTTTTAAATACATAATCCTATCCTAATTATATGAAAAAAAATCCACTTTTATATGTTTCTTCCCAGATAGGACTGACGCTCTCTCTCTCTCTCTCTCTCTCTGTATGTTTGTATGTTTTTTGAGCAAAGCAAGGCTTAGAATTGTGACTAATTGCTGATAAGTGAAGTCAGACCCCAATGGTATATATTCCTGGAGTATTATCATGTGTCCTTTGCATTCAAAAGAGCTCACTTTCTTAGGTTTATTTTGACAGCCCATTAAAAGCACTGGACAAGGTTCTCTTGTTTCTTTGCTTATATTTTTAGGGTACTGCTTGTGTTAGGTAATTTAAGAGGACAGTAAAAAGACTGTCTTGATGGTAGTTTGCCTTCTATATCAAAAAAGAATTGTTTCAGTCCCTAATATTCTTTGAACTAAAGGAATAAATGGCAGATAATAGTGACATTAAGTAGATCAGCATTTTGTCTCCCTTTCACAGTTCAAAATAAGCATGATTTTATCCATATAAGTCTTTGGTTTAGTCTCAAATCTTAATTTAATAGAGGATTTGTAGAATAGTTGGATAGTATGAATGCTTCTGCATTATAGATGCGGTGTTCTATATATATGACACAGCTCTGCCTTTAAATTATCTTGGAATGAGTATTAAAAACATTTGATAGTCTCTACATTGCTATTCAATCAGCCTAAAGAAAGGAATATTCATACGTATATATGCACATGTGTCCATTAATATAGTTAGGGTTGAACCTCATCATGAATTATGTACTGTTGTTCATTCATGCTAACTGCTATGAGACAGTGAAAAAATAATAGGCTAAATCAGTTGAAAAATAGTCACCCATCATTTGTTAGCATTTATCTAACAAATCAGAACCTGCAAATGAGCAGCCATTAAGATTGCTGCTCCCAGCTTGGTAGTTTAAAATCAACTTGAGAATTCAAATTTATCTTTTTTTGATCATTAAAATAATCAAGCATTAATATAATAGTCAAGAAAACACAAAAATGGCTTTTTATTTCTCTCTATATATAGTAAGATAAGCTTTGCTGACAATGTCAATTTCTAAAAGTTTCAGAATGCAAAGGAATCAAGTTGCATTGAGGATAACTTTACCTCTCTTTTTTGGCTACAGACATTGTATCTTGTTTGTAAAGCCACAAATTAAGTGCTGAAGTCATATTTACCTAGAGACTTCCCATGTAGCAAGACTGGGTTTCTCTGGAGTCTTAAATGTAAGACCTCAATATTTGGAGTCTGTTAGGACAAACCTTCCATGAATGAATGCCCTCTTAAGTGAAATCTTTTCAGTTGCCAAATGTTTGAGTTTGCTGTCAAAGTTCACATTTATCCTTCTTTGTAGGGTGGTACAGTTGCTGCTGGTACCTTGCTGTGCAGTATCCCTAAGTATATGTATTAAAACAAATATAATAAAAAAAAACAAGTATTTGTAGGTAATATTTAGGAAAATATTTTCTTAAGAGAGAAAAATACAGTGACCTGCCAGGTTTCTAATGTAAACAATATAGTCCCTTTAAAAAATAGCAAGATAAATGCTTTTTTATTTGCCCTATTTTGTTTTATTATTGATTGGTCTAGGATTTGCTGCCAAATTGCCTCTTTGCCATTCATATCTTGGTATATACTGTAGTTGTTTTCTGTCTTGATTTAGGCCTTTGTGGCCAGTCAGTCTTTATCTGAACATTTGTTTTTATAGCATGTTAAATGTAAAATGTAAGTGCTTTTTATGGAGTGCTAGCTGGTAGATTGCTCAAGGCCTTTTTCTGTTTCTCAGATTGTTTCCACGTTTGACATTCATTGGCTTCTAATATAGAAGGCTGAAAATGAAAAATGAATGCTGGACATCTGAGCACAGGTTTCCTTCCTTTTTTAAGTACACATACTTAAAAAGTGGAGAGGAAAATGCCCTCTGAGGGTGAAAAACAGCTGATCAAAGCTAAACATGAGTTTAATTAAGTTAATTTTACCATGACACTTGAAATTGTTTCATTCTTAGAGTATGATTTTTTTTTCCTTTTGGTAGTTTATGTAGTTTTTTAGTCAGTGCTTTTGTCTGGATTCAAAAGTTCTGGACAGCTATTGGGAGGGGTTATCATGGGGTTACATGATGGTATTCAGGTTTTTTCATTTGTCCTGTTGTTCTGGGAGACTTGTTTTTCTTATCTCTGTTCATGCTATCTTCAAGGTCAATCACTTTGACTTTTATAGAATTTATGTGTTATTTTAATGTTGCATTTTGTTTTTCTTCTTCCAAATTTTCCTACACTTCAGTGGGTTTTTCTTTGTGTGTTTTTAAATCTGTTAAGCTTCTTTTCATTTCTTTAGACAGATGTTTCCATTAATTCAATTTTTTTTAAGCTTCTAATTGTGTTTTTAAATTCTGCATCCAGGGCTTGAATTTTTTACTTATATTCATTACTTATTTATTCTTTTATTGATTTAAGTTCTGTTTTGAACCATTCTGAAATTTGCTGTTCTAGGCTCTCTTGGGAGACTGTAGGATTCTTTCTTTCATCTGGCATTATTTAATATATATTTGTTAGGAAAGTTTTGTATTCTCTTCATAATATTGCTCACTCCTTCTAGTTTAGATATTCTATTGGTCTGATTTTTTTAAAGCTTTAATTTAAGCTTTTTCTCTTGATATTTTTGGTTTTTTCAAACCTTAAAAAAATTCCTTCAGTCACTTTCTGTCACTTCCCTCTTTGCTATTGAATAAAGGTTCTGGGTTGCATGATTACTTTAGCCTTCTCATTTAGGGAGATAATAGAGTTTACCAGTCTGGGTCTCTTTGTCCCAAACAGAATTGTCTCCAGCTAGATTGAAGGTACTGACTAAGGTCATACAGGCTATAAGTGGCAGAGCCACAAATTGAACTCAGGTCCTCCAACTTTAAATCTAGTCCTCCCATGTATTATACTACCTTACAAATGTCTTGCCCATAGTTGGACTGATTATCATAGATAGGGCTGCAACTCAATAATTCAGTCAACTAGCTTTATTAAGTGGCTGCACTGTGCCAAATACTAGTCTTCTGATCCATCACTCTATTCGTTATGTTACATTGCCAAATGAGAGCAGTTCAACTAAGGGGTAGTGTTACATTTCACCTGAGGGGAGTCTTGAAGCTTCTAGAGTAACAGGCTAGGAATAGGGACATGATGGAGACTTTCTTCTGATGTCTTTCTATAGCCTTTCCGTTCAGTAACTTACAGTGGAATTGACTTCTTCAATCTTCCCTCTTGAATCTAGAAGCCAGAAGCCTGGAACAACTCAAAGATTGAAGAAAAGGTCTCAAGAAAACTGAAACTTTCCCATTATCACCACCTCTGCCCCATCCTTCATGCAAGGCAGGACATTCACCTCTATCAGTAAGGAGTGTCCCATCCCAGAGACTTTGGGACAGGGGTTGTATACACATCTACACAGATACATATATATGTACATAAAGCTGACTTTACATATATATACACACACACATATATACTCATATGTTCAGAAAGCCTATTATTTTTTTGTAGAACAAAAGTATTTTAGTACTTTAGTTCTTACAGTCTAACCTCCTAGAAATTATTTCAGCCTCCCCCTAGAATTTGAGAAAACTGTACTTCTAGTCAGATAAATAGTACAAATAATACATTTTCTTTACAAAATTGAGAAGAGTTGTCTTTTCGAAATCATCATCTGTGTCCTATTCCCTTTCTGTATTTGTACACTAAGGCTTTCTCCTGAGCCCACTCTTTCTCTCTCTACATTCTGTCTCTTGGTAATCTCATCAGCTCCAATAGTTTCAATGCCCATGGCTCCCAAATCCCATACCTAGCCCTCATATTTTTCCTGAATATCCGTCCCATAGTACCAACTGCTTACTGGATAGTCTAGATATCTCTAGACTATCCCAAACTTAATACATGCAAAATAGAACTCATTTCATTTCCCACTAAGCCCACCTTTTTTTTCCTGATCCTCCCTGTTTCTGCTGAGGGTACCATCATCCTGTTCAGTCAGGTTTGTAATCTTGGAGTTATATTTAAAATTATTCGTTCTCTCTCACCAACCCCACCTCTTCATGTTCAGTCTATTCCCAAATCTTTCCAATTCTGCCTCTACCACATCCCTTATATCTATTGCTTTCTCTCTCTTAGATTATCCCCTCTCTATTTCAGGTCCTTATCACCTCTAACCTGAAATATTACAATGGTTGTCTAAGTCATCTTCCTGCCAGTCCAGGGGATCTTAATTTTTTGTGTGTTATGGACCCTTTCAGTAGTCTGGTGAAGCTATTAGACTACTTTTAATAATAATGTTTAAGGTAACAAAATATATAAACAAAAGAAACTATGTATATTAAAACACAGTTAACAAAATATTATCTAAACAGGGTTATGGACTTCAAGGTAAGCATCTTTACTTTAATCCAGTGATTCCCAAAGTGGGTGCTACCACCCCCTGGTGGGTACTGCAGCGATCTAGGAGGGCGGTAATGGCCACACTTTTTTTGTATTACATTCTATTCTGAGTTCAATAAATAGTTTAATAATTTCCAGGGGGCGCTAAGTAATATTTTTTCTGGAAAAGGGGCGGTAGGCCAAAAAAGTTTGGGAACCACTGCTTTAAACCATCTTCCTCACAGCTACTATATTAATATTCTTAAAGTAAAACTCTGACCATGTTATTCCCTTGCTCAAAAGGCTTTCCTGGCTTCCTAGAATAAAGCACAAACTCCTCTGGCATTTAAAGCCCTTCATAATCTTTCCAGACTGATTATACATTACTTTCTTTCACATGCTCCATTATCTAACCAAACTGGCCTACTTTTTATTCCTTGTCCCTTGACATTCCCTCTCTCATATCCAAGCCTGGAATATTTTCCCTAATCTCCACCTCTTGGAAACCTTAGTTTCTTTCAAGGCCTTTCAGCTAAAATTCTACCTCCTACATAAGCCCTTTCCTGATCCCTTTATAGTTTAGTACTTGCCATCTTCCTGTTATTTTGTACTTATTTGCATCATACTTCTTTTTCTGTGTATGTATTGTTTCATTGTAGTAAAAAGTAAACTGCTTAAGGGCAGGTGTGTGTGTGTGTGTGTGTGTGTGTGTGTGTGTGTGTGTCTGTGTCTGTGCGTCTGTGTGTGTCTGTGTATCTATGTCGTCTGTGTCTGTTTTAAATTTGTGTCTCAATCATTTAGCACAATGCCTGGCATGTAGAAGCTTACTAAATGTTTGTTAAAATTGAATTATCGTTACCATTTGAAGTAATTATTCCTAGCAATACTACAATAATTATCAAAGAGTTAAAGACTTTATTTCCTATAATTCTATTGATATCTGATAGTGTATTATGGCATTGATTTTTCCTTCACTTTCAACCTTTTGTAAAGGTCAAATATAGTTAAGACAATTTAGTCATAGTAGGAGCATTTACATCAACAAGATTTTACTTCAAGAGATTGTCTCCATATTTTATCTTCCTCACTACATTTCTTATGTCAATGACATAGAATCAAAAGCCAGGAAGGGACACAATATAAATAGAGAACTCAAAATATATTAGGAATAATTTTCCATTGTACATTTCAATGAAATATACTTTTTGATCTCAATAAAGATAATAGCAATCTAAGTTTTCCAGAGGGTCTCTTAAGATATATTGGAAAGTAAACATTTTTGTACATAATTTATGCTATATTATCTATTTTCCTGCTGTATATATACAGCAGGAGATAGAATGCTGGACCTAGAGCGAGGAAGATGAGTTCAAATTCAGATGTGGATGAAGAAATCAAAACTATCAATAAAAACATGGAAAAAGTGTTCTAAATCACTTCTAAGTAGAGAAATTCAATTCAAATTAAAGCAACTCTGAAGTACCACCCTACACCTAGTAGACTGGCCAATATGGCAGCAAAGGAAAGTGATAAATGTTGGAGGGAATGTGGCAAAATTGGGACACTAATACACTGCTGTTGGAGTTGTGAATTGGTCCAACCATTCTGGAGGGCAATTTGGAATTATGCCCAAAGAGCTTTAAAAGAATGCCTGCCTTTTGATCCAGCTGTGCCACTGTTGAATTTGTACCCCAAAGGGATAATAAGGAAAAATACTTGTACAAAATATTTATATGGTAAATGTGAAGTCAGGAAAATGTTTTATGTGTTGTCTAGTGACTTATCCGTGTAATGATGTGTTGCATACTTACTCCACTGGAATTCTTTTGCAATGTGCATCTACTGCTTGGATGGAATCTAGTGTTCTGTGCAGTGAGAATTCTGTTGGGTGTAAGTTATCTCCTTCCAAATACATGTGTCCAACGCTGATCCGATGTTCCTCTTCACAGTGTGGATGTCCTTCTTACGATTGATGTATTTGGTCACGGATGTCTTTGTAGTTCTCAGGTTTGCTGTCCTCGTGAAGATCTGAGAAGTCAGCAACGCCTCACTTGTGTTTGATGCACCAGCACTTGTCAACTTGCACTTATGTTGTTTGATGCACCAGCGCTTGTCAACTTCTGACTTGGGTCAGGAACAAATTTTAAATGTCTATCAAATGTGATTATTTTCTCTTCTTTCTTTTCTCTTTTTGTGGTTTAATAAAGATGATTATAGGTAACAAAAGAGTTCGTGATTAAATCTTTGTGCTTTCATTCACTCATCTTCATCAGTTTCTAGATCTGGGATTGATTGCAAATCAAATGTTGTGTCTTCTTCTTTCATTGATTCTTTTCCATTGTCATAATTATTTACAAATGATTCTTCTAAGTGATTGGGATTGGGATAATCATTTGGGTGTAAAATTTGGTGTAATATCTGATTGTTTATTGGCTCTTGGTCTACTTCTGATTCTGATTCATGCTCTGATTGTTGTTCTGAATGCTGCTCTGTCTCTATGGTCTCGTACAGATTTTGCATTTTCTGAGGATTTGCTTGATTGATCAGTTGGTGCTAGTTGATCTTTGTGTTGTATAGTTTCTGGGTCTTTTGGTTGTTGTTGGGACATGTCTTTTGCAGGCTTGACATGGGTGACATGGAAACCAAGGACCCTTTCCTTCAATTTTGATTGCACTTGGAGTTGTTAAAATAATTTGGAAAGGTCCAAGCCACTTGGGTTCTAACACAGACTTCCTAGCGAAGTTTCTGGTGTAAACGCATAATCTCCGGGTTGGAAGTTGTGTAGATTAAAATCAAAGGGTACTCTTTGATGTATCAAGACTAATTTGTGGAATTGATTTAATTGTTGCTTGAGTAATTTGATATATTCACAGAGTTTGCATTCCATACCTAGGTGTGATAATTTGTGAATGCTTTGAGGTGCTTTGCCATGGAATGGTGGATGTCCATAAAGCATTTCAAATGGTGAAATGTGTGTGATGCTGTTGGGTTGGCTTCTTAGGTGGAATAATGCCAGTGGTAATGCATCAGGCCATTTCATGTGAGATTCTGCACATAATTTTGCTACAAGATTTTTCAGAGATTTATTCACCCATTCAATTTGTCCGTTGGACTGGGGTCTAAATATTGAGTGAAGCTGTCTCTTAATTCCTAATGTTTCATAAACTGTAGCTAAAATCTTATTCGCGAAATGGGACCCAGAATCTGACGCAATATGTAATGGTATAGAGAATCTAGGTATTAATTCTCTCAGTAAGGTTTTCACAACAAAAGCTGAGGTGTTACGTTTTGCTGGAAAAGCTTCTGGCCATTTAGTTAATCTATCCACTATTACTAAAGCATATCTATAACCTTTACTCCTTGGCATTGTGATGTAATCAATTTGTAAGCATTCAGATGGTGTGTAAGCTAAAGGTTTTCCTCCCAGACTGTGAACTTTTGTGATTGTCTGGTTGTAATGCATACAAATTTTGTACCTCTGTGAAATTCTCATAGCAACTTCATTTATGCCCCTTGCATTCCAATACCTATTTATAGAATCTGCCATGCCCAGACTTCCATAATGCCCTTTCTGGTGTAGTGCATTGCAAAAGGTGAAATATAGGGATTTAGGTAACATAGGTTTTCCATTTGCTCTCAGCCAAACTCCGTTAACAGGGTATGCACCATGATGTTTCTTCCAATTCTTCACTTCCTTTGGGGAGTATGCATTTTTGAGATCATCTTCCTCCAAGATAAGTTCAGAATTGTAAGTGGTCCATACTTTGCTGTGTATTTGGCTATGATGTCTGCACGTTTGTTCCCTAATTCCACTGGTCCTTGGATTTTAGTTTGAGCTTTGCAATGGATGACTGACACTTGGGCTGGTAATTGGATTGCATCCAACAACTGACTAATTATATTGCCATACGCTATTTGTTTGCCATTGGATGTAATGAAGCCTCAATTTTTCCAGATTTCAGCAGAATGATGCACAGTTGAAAAAGCATAACGAGAATCGGTAAAAATGTTAGCTTTGCGATTTTCTGCAAGTTTCAGAGTGTGTATCAAACTGACTAATTCTGCTCCTTGAGCACTCATGGTAGATGGTAATGATGAGTACCAAAGGGTCTTGGAGGCTGTCACTACGGCTGCTTCGGTATATCTCTGATTGTCTACAATATATGATGATCCATCTGTGAATAAGGTAATATTGGGGTCTTTCATGGACTTATCGTCTAAATAAGGTCTTGTTTTATGCACGATGTTAAGTGCATCTTCACAGATGTGTAGACTTTCTCTTTCCAGAGGTAAATCTGGAATCAGAGTCATGGGATTTAAGTTTCTGCACTGGTGAAAAGTTATATTTTCACTAACCAACAGGATTGCTTGGTATCGTGATAATCTTTGAGAAGTGAATGCCTGCAAGTTGGTTTTTTCAAAGTAGATTCCACTTGGTGTTGGGAAAATACTTTCAGTTCACTCCCTAATACCAAGGATGAAGACTTTCTAATCATGATGGCTACAGCAGCTATGGCTCTTAAACAACTAGGCATACCACAAATCACTGAATCTAACTTAGAGCTGTAGAAAGCAACTGGTCTAAGTCTATTCCCGAATGTTTGTGTGAGAACACTGGAGGCTATCCCTTTATCTTTGTGCACATAAAGTAGGAATGGTTTGTCATGATCAGGGATACCGAGGACTGGAGCTGATAGAGTAAGTGATTTTAATTTCTCTAATGCATGGATATGATCTTTATTCAGCTTTAACAGTTCTGGAACTTCCTTCCTGGTTAGCTCTATCAGAGGTCTTGCGATGTGAGCATAACCTGGAATCCAGTTTCTACAGAAGCTCGTTATTCCTATGATTGCCCTGAGTTGCTTCTTGGTTTTAGGCAAACTCAAATTTTGTATATCCTGTGTTCTCTTTTGGGAAATTCTTCTGGAGCCTTTCTCTAGTATGAATCCTAAATAATTTACTTTTTCCTTCACGAATTGAAGTTTTGATTTGGAAATTTTATAGCCCCTTTTGCCTAGCTCTTTGATTAAGTGTACGCTATCAGTGTAACAGACTTCAGCAGATGGTGACATTAGCAAGATGTCATCAACATAATGTACCATTTTGCAGTTAAGGAAGGTTATCGACTCAATGTCTCTCTGCAGAATTTGGCAGAAGACCGAAGCTGAATCCCAGAACCCTTGGGGCAAATGAGTCCAATAGATGGATTTACCTTCCCATGAGAAAGCAAACAGCTTCTGGCTGTCTCTGTGCAGGGGAACAGAGAAGTACGCAGAGCTCAGGTCCAGAACAGTAAACCAAGCAGCTTCAGGTGGAATGGCTGCAATGATTTGTGATGGACTTGGTACCATGGCATAGGTCTTTTGCACATGGTCGTTTATTGCTCTGAGACCCTGAACTAAACGCCATTGAGTCTTCCCATCAGGAGATAATTTTGTTTTCTTTATCGGCATGATTGGTGTATTGTATTGTGAAAATCCATATTTTAATATACCCTGCTCCAATAAACTTTCTATGATGGGTTTCACTCCTTCTATCGCTTCTTGACTAAGTCTAAACTGAGGAATTCTTGGAGGTAAACCTTCTTTTATCTCTATTTTTACTGGTTCCGCTGACAATATCCTGCCCACCTCATTTGAATTTTTAGCCCACACATAATCTGGAATATCATCTGGAACCCCATAGATGTTATCACTTGATTGGTATGATAGTTCCTCACCATACATGTGTCTAAAAATAAAATGGGATGGTGTTTCAGAGATCTCTTGGGTATATGTAAATAAATTTGTCCATCTGGTTGACATTGGATGGTTGCAGCCAATTTGCATAGGAGATCTCTTCCCACGAGGTTTGAAGGACATGATGGCATCAATAGGAAGGTGTGTTCAAGAGTTAGAGGTCCAAATTTTAGCATTTTAACTTTTAGCTTCAGGACTTGTTATGCTACCCCAGAAGCTCCTCTTACTCTTAAACTGCCTTAAAATTGATATCCTTCAGGTGGTTCTCGTAATATGGAACAAGTTGCACCAGTGTCCAGTAGTCCCTCATAGTGTACCCCCCTCCCCCCCCCCGATTTCTAAGGTAACTAATGGTTCTCCACTGTCATTGGACTTCACTGGCACTAAGGGTAATAAAGAATCCTCAGTATTTTGTGTACACTTATCATTGATTCTGTATTGCGTATGGTCTTTTGTCTCTAAACCCAAACTTCCTATAGCACCATTAGGCAAGTTCAGTTTAGAATCAGGATTACAGAAAGCAGGCTTAAAGAGCATTCTCTCATTGAGAGCTTGTAAGTCATTGTCATTTTTGCAAATTTCATGTTGGCTTTTACTAAGGGCTTCAGAAATGGAGGTTTGATTTGATTTACCTTCCACTCCGCTATTTAAAGAATTATCAAGCCTCACATCAGCAATTTTCCCCTCAGTAGTATCCTGGAATGTATGGTAATTAGATTGTGTTCCCTTCAATACTTCAGGTACAACTACTGATTCAAAAGCTGACTGATGTTCCCTATTTTGCCCTGCTGTTTTTGTGACTGACATCAGATGATTTTTTTTTTTAAACCCTTGTACTTCGGTGTATTGTCTCCTAGGTGGAAGAGTGGTAAGGGTGGGCAATGGGGGTCAAGTGACTTGCCCAGGGTCACACAGCTGGGAAGTGGCTGAGGCCGGGTTTGAACCTAGGACCTCCTGTCTCTAGGACTGACTCTCACTCCACTGAGCTACCCAGCTGCCCCAGATGATTTTTGTTATCAATCACAGCAACAGTTTCATTGATGTTATGCTTACAGGAGAAAACAACTGTTCCCTATCTCTTCCCCAAAGTTTTGGATGAAATTCTGTAGCTAAGGGGTTGAGAAAGGTGGATTCGGACTTTTCTAAACAACTGCTATCATCTTGCAATTCAGTGGGTTGCTTCTTCAAAATCAAATTCTTGCCAACATCTAGAATCTTTTGCTCTTTAACCTCTAACTGTGACATTGTGTCTAAAGCAATTGAATGGGAAAGAATTTTTGCATCTAATTCCCCCGAGGTTACTGAAAGTGTTCCTTTCTGGAAACTTTGTAAATCCTCAACATAATGTTCTTTATCCAAGTTGCCCCTTTGTTCTATACTTGGAATAAAGAGAGGAATTTGAGTTCTTGATGATTCTGAACCAGTTTGCACAATCTCATGATGTGAGTTGTTGCAATGGCCTGTTTGATCTTTATGCTTCTCACCCAATGTGTGTGATATGGAATGAGAAAGCTGATCCCTTATATAATCATCCTCATTAATACCAAAGATTTCTTTGCGCTTTTGCGTTATCTCTTCCCATTGCTCATTATCTACCACAGATCTATGTGTATCTTCTGTGTAGATTACTTTAGACACTTGTTCTATTTTGCCCAGATTTCTCATTTTGCTTTCCTCACTTATATTAGACTCTGCCACACCCAAATTACATTGATTAGTAGGTTTTAAATCATGAATCTTGATTCATAATGATTTCTTCGGTTTTGATCCCATTTGTACATATCTCTCCATGTCATCTAAAGAAGGTGTTTGACTGTATTTTTTACATGCATGATAGCAGCATGCACCCTCATGTTTATTCTCATCATTTCTTTTGGATTCATTGTTTTTAGCCCATTTTGAATTATAAAAGGTCTTTCTGTTATCTCTTTGATTATTGTTTCTTGAAAAATCTATTTGTTGCCTAAATCTACAAACACGAAGGACATGCCCAATCCGTTCACATAGATAGCAACGTGGGGACGATTTTGATTTTTGAGTGTTGTTAGCAGGTTGTCTAAATTGATTTCTATTTGTTTGGAGAGCAAAATTCTTTACCTCCTCTATCTCCTTCTCTTGTCTTGCCTGTTTTAATTGGTGCTTTAAATCTACTATAACCTTATCTTTATCATTATCGGATTGCTTAGCCAGTCTTGCTTCTTTCTGTCTTGAATCATGTATGTACACCGCATGTTGCCTAACATCCTCCAGTGGTAGGGATTCCCACTGTGGACAACTTTGTCTGAAATAATTTTGTATCGGGATTGAGGTTCCCTTTACAGATTGTCTCCTTATATAGTCAATTGTATCCTGGGCATGTGTGTCCTTAAGTCCTAGAATTGTTTCTGCAGCTTCAATGACCCTTTCCAAAAAACTACCCGGGTGTTCTTCTTCCCCTTACCTCAGTTTTTCGAATTTCTGCCAGGCATTTGGTCTTTTTGCGTGTAATCTCATTGCTTCGATTAAATCTGCTCTGTATCTTAACAAATATCTCATGTTAGCGTGTTGTGTGAAGTCCAGGTCCTGATGAACCTGTGCCCACGACTCTAAATTGGGATTTGTCCTAGTTTCATTGAGGAATTTTTCCTTCTCCGAGGGAGAGTAAAATTCCCCCAAAAGAAATTCAACGTCATCGAAACTAGGGTTAAAAAGAGTGAGCACCCTTTTTAATTCTTTCAAACTCTTGTAAGGCTTTTCGTAGAATTTGGGGAAATGCCTTTTCAAAACTTCCATATCACTAGGAGTGAATGCCTTGTATGTCTTAACATGCACCACCCCCTCTCTAGGCTGAACAATAGTCCTGTCCACTATTGGGAGTACAGAGACCACAGCATTTTGGATAGGTTCATCTTTCTTGGTGTTCTTTTGCCCTAAGAATTTGGATTCCACTATTTCTAATTGTAGAATTGTGTGTTTATCTAGCTCTTTGCCCTCACGGATTTGTTTCAACACCTTGATGTTTTCTACTAGTTCCATGCATTCAGTATCAGGTTTTGGAGAAGATGCCTTGTAGTAATTGTATAGATGAGTCAGAACCACTTTTGAGATTGTCATGACATGCCAGAGAGACAGAATGATTGCTACAGCTGTGGGTATGAAGCATATACACTCGGCTAATGTAAAGGCAAACCATTTATAATAATCATAAATTTCAATCATTTGTTGTATTAAATTTGGTACCTTTACCAGCCAAAAGTGGTATAATCCCTGCATAAAAGAACAAGCCAGTAAGGAAAGACTGCCTAACACAAATGTCTTTCTTGCCAGATTAATTTTCTTTTTGGATCAGAAGATTGTAGGTTTTTTTGTTGACTGTGCTCGCCAGATGTTATAGGGGACTTGGAAGATGTAATATGGGGATTAGGTAGGATATAATAGGGAGGTGCAGGATATAATATGAGGCTGAAGCTAGAGTAATAACTGGTAGGATCAGGGAAATAAGACAAGGCAATGGACCCAAGGCTGGAGGTAATCAAGGGAATAGACTAGCTAGTAGGGAAGTTAAGGCAATATATTGGATGAGAAAGGTTCAATGATGAAGGGTGGTAGTTGAGGTAGCAGGAGAAATAAGGTAATGTCTGAGTTCAGGGAGTATAACACTGAGGTAACAAGGGTTTCAAGGGAGAGGATGAATTAATCTAAGCAGACAAACAGCAGCAGGGAAATACAGACTGGGACTTAGGTTAAAGACAAAAGGACACTCTACAGCCAAGGTAGAATCAGCCAAGACAGATTGAAATTGACTACAGGCTTTAGTCAGTATCACAGGAAAGGACTTGTTTTGATGTTACACTTCCTTCAAAATGAATACCCTTGGCTTCCCTCAAACCCAAAGAGTATGTTGTTTCTCTTTTCCTATTCCTCCCTCTCTTACTAATCAACTAATGAAATAGCAAAAGGTCTTGTTTAAACACAAAAGGGGTTTATTGTTTTCTAGGATAAATTAATAGGGTAAAGGATCGAGGAAGCCCTAACATTAACATCCTCTTAGAGAAACCTCAGGTGGGGGAAAGGAAGCAGGAATGTGAGACTGAGAAAGGACCTGCATTTACTCAGCTCTCAAGGTGTTTTTGAAATCAAAAGGGATTAGGAAGTTGGATACAAAGACTCAATAAGCAATTTGTTTCAAGGGTAGGACTAAACTCTCACAGATTTAAACTAACTTTCTGATTCACTCTCCTATTCACTCTTCTCAGACATTCAGGTAAGGGGAAATGAAGATAGGAAATAAGGTAGGGTAGGAAATTAAAAGGATTTATCTAAATTAACAAATCTCAAAAAACTGCAAAACTAAGCTAGGTTTCAATCTCAAGAAGAAGCTCTGCTAGACCCTGGTTCCCTCCACAAGTTCCCAGGTCCAACTGAAACTTTTCCCCAAGATTCTAAACCCTTAACTGACAGTAGAAATTCTGCAAAAACAGTTATACCTCCACTCTACACTACAATAATAAGGGGAAATACTTGTACAAAATATTTATAGCCGAGCTCTTTGTGGTAGCAAAAAATTGGAAAATGAAGGGGTGTCCATCAATTGGGGAATGGCTGAACAAACTGTGGTATCTGATGTGATGGAATATTATTGTGCTGAAAGGAATAATGAATTGGAGGAATTCCATGTGAACTGGAAAGACCTCTAGGAATTGATGTAGAGCAATGGTTCCCAAACTTTTTTGGCCTGCCACCCCCTTTCCAGAAAAAATTATTACTTAGTGCCCCCTGTCACATACTGTCACCGCCCCCTTATAGTTATTCACCACCCCCAAATGCATCTGTGGCCATCACCGCTCCCCCCCAAATCACTGCAGCACCCACCAGGGGCAGTGGCACCCACTTTGGGAATCACTGATGTAGAGCGAAAGGAGCAGAACCAGGAGAACATTGTACACAGAGACTGATACAGTGTGGCACAATCGAATGTGATGGACTTCTCTACTAGTAGCGATTCAATGATGCAGGACAATTCTGAGGGACTTATGAGAAAGAACTCTATCCACATCCAGAGAAAGAACTGTGGGAACAGAAATGCAGAAGAAAAACATATGATCGATCACGTAGTTCAGTATGGATGTGATTGGGGTTTTGATGTTAAAAGATCTACTGCAAATATGAATAACATGGAAATAGGCTTTGAACAGTGATACATGTATAGCCCAGCGGAACTGCTTGTCAGCTCCAGGAGGGGGAGGGGAAATCATGAATTGTCAGCTCCAGGAGGGGGAGGGGAAATCATGAATTATGTAATCATGGAAAAATACTCTAAATTTAAAAAAAATTCAGATGTGAACACTTACTAGCTGGTGTGACCTTGGGAAAGTAATTTAACCTCTGCCTACTTCAGTTTCCTAAATTATAAATGGAGATTACGATATTTATCTCAAATCTGTTGTGATGATCAAATATGATAATATTTTTTACTGTGATTAGCATGGTGCCTGCACGTAGTAAGTACTTAATAAATTCTTTCCCCCTTGTCTCCCTTTTCTCCTACAAAATTTAAAATGATAGTAATTAATATTGCCACTCTAAAAGCAGAAATTTAAGTTGCTCTTTTCTCCCCTAACTTTTCTCCGCTACAGATGAAAACATACAGATCTAAAGGATTGGGGAGGCTCTGGAGAGAAGGACTTTGAAATAGTAAAAACAACGAAAAACAGTTTGTAGAGCACTGATAAATGGAAACCTTCATTCAGGTTTCTGTCACAGCTTCTAGCTCACAAGACCACGACCAAAAAATTCACAGCTTTAGTATTCCTAGGACTCCGGGGGAACAAAGATGTTACTTAGCTTTGCTTCAGTCTGGCTCATTTTCCCTTAATATTTAGTCAGTCAGTCAATGGGCATTTATTAAACACTCACTATGTGCTACTGATATTTTGTTCACAAAATAACAATATACATTAAATGACTTTAAAGAGAATTCATGGTATCACATGGTCTAGAACGGTGATGACAAACCTATGACATGTGTGTCAGCACTGACACGTAGCCATTTTCGATGACATGCAGCCACGTGTGGCCACATACAGAGAAGTATGGGGCCACATGCCAAGAATGAATCATTTACTGTAGTGTAGTGTAGACACTCTGTGTACTGTAGATGACAATTCCACCTATATTAATTTACCTATTTTGGTTTATTAAATATAATTATATATTATAATTATACATCTTTGTCATTTAAACTATAAATGTCATGAAATTATGGTTTTTTTCTCAAAGTGACACACCACCTGAGTTATGCTCGGTTTTTTGGCGAATTTTGTCACACGGAGCTGAAAAGATTGCCCATCACTGGTTTAGAAGGTGATTTTCCTTCAGTGTAGTTTTTTGATGTAGGAAGCTCAAAGGACTTCAGCTTTTTATTCCTTCTTTTGTCCCTCCCATATTCCACTTGATACCTGGTATTAAAGTTCATTTTTGAAGTGTCACATTTCTCAGTTACTTTTTTGTCTTTTGAAAATGCATTAGGTAGGGCCACTTCTTTTCTTAGAGACCTGCTATATGTAGAAGGCATATTGGTGTTGGAGATAGTCTGTGAGTCCAATTTGATTTCTAATAGAGAGGCAGCCTCCAAGACCTGAATTCAATTATGATCTCTGGTTTATACTAGTTGTATGACTCTAGGCAAGTCACTTAATTTGTCAGTGCTCTTGGAAACTCTCTAGCTACACTAGTACATTAGAAAAGAGTCTCAATTTAGATTTAAAAGACTTGAGCTGTGAATTCTGTTTCTCTCACTTACTCTCTGCATGACCCTTCCTTTAAAAAAAAAAATCACAGATTTAGATCTGGATGAGAAATTCTGGGGCCATCTAGTCCAACCATCTGAATGAGGCCCAGACAAGTTAAGTGCCTTGGCCAAGTTTGTAGTTGTTAAGTGGCAGAGGTAAGAATCACATCCAGATCTTCTGATTTCAATTTCAACATTGTTTTTGCTGCTTGCAAGAAAAAATAAGTATGTTCTTTTATTTCTGTTAAAATTTGTGATTACACTGCCCCAGATTAAGTGCCAAGGTAGATAACATTTTAAAATAGCTGCAGCCAATATATTCATGAGTAGAAATTATATACTAAACAAAATTTTTTCTGATGACACTATTGTTTATATAAAATCCAAACACTGAAATGTTGAAACTAAATTATGTGCTCAGCCTTCAAATTAAATCTAACCAATCCCCATTTGTGCTTACTCATCAGTTGTGGAGAGTTAAATATTTGCTTGTGAAACTGAACTGCTGCCTGTCAAATGTGTTTCTCATAGTGTTTCCTTTTTCTATTCCTTTCTCCCTCTTCTTCCCCTCCTCCCCCTTTCCTCCCTTTTCTACCAGGGAACTTTACTGTTCTCAGACTTCCATACTGCTAAAGTAGGCTTCTCATTATAATTAATGTCATTGATTCAAGATCCTGGGAGGATTCTGTTAAAAAAAGATTGAAAATCTGAATTCCATAGGTTTTTTTTTTTTTTAAATTTTAAACCCTTAACTTCTGTGCATTGACTTATAGGTGGAAGAGTGGTAAGGGTAGGCAATGGGGGTCAAGTGACTTGCCCAGGGTCACACAGCTGGGAAGTGTCTGAGGCCGGATTTGAACCTAGGACCTCCCGTCTCTAGGCCTGGCTCTCAATCCACTGAGCTACCCAGCTGCCCCCTCCATAGTTTTTAAAAAATAAAAGGCACACTAATTTAAAAGCTGACCTTTATATAACACTTAAGTTTTCAGTGCAGTTTATATACACATTTTTTTTTTGATTCTCATGACAGTACCATAAAGATTCTTAGCTCCATTTTATAGGTGAAGAAAACATGACTAAGATAGGTTATATGACTTTTCTAGAGTTATATCACCAGTAGATGTTAGAGGTACAGTGTAAACCCAGGCCCATTGTTCTTTCCCCTTCACAACATTCCCTCAGTTTTAAAAGTCTAATGAAATTGTTAACACAATATTAGCAAGAAGAGGTCCTGCTTTACTAGATTATCTTTTTGATCTACTAACCAAAGCTATCCCCAAGAATTTTTCCTGAACCCCTCACCTTTTTCCCCATATACTATCTTGATCGTTGGTCTTAGCTACCATAGTTTCCACTATCCTCTCTCTGCACATGATTCCCAGATCTATATATGTAGCTCTAATCTGTATCTTCCTGAGTTCAACCGCTTTGGGTCTTCTCAAAAACTCAACATGTTCCAAACTGAACTCATATTTCTTCTGGTTCCCAATCCTTTCCTCTTCTCAAAATTTATTTATTCTTGAGAGAATCATTCTTCTACACTTGCAACTTTGGTGCCATTTTTGATTCCTTACTCTCATTGACAGCATATGTCAAATCTTTTATCAAGTCTTGCTTCTACTTTTGCATCACTTGTATACATACCTTCCTCTCCATTTATACAGCCATTCTCTCATACCATATATTGTCTAAACTAATGCTGTAGCCTTTTCATTGGTATTCCTGCCTCAAATCTTTTCATTAGTAGTTTCCTTATTTGTAAAATACTTACTTCACAGGGTTCTTGTAAAGAGCAAATGAGATCATTTGGGTAAGGTACTTTTGTATACTTTTAGATATATATCAATTATTATTATTGTTGTTGTTGTTGTTATTATTATTGTCATGATTGTGATGATGATGATGATGAATATCTAAATAATTGCCAGGTCTAAAATAAACATTGGTGAGCCACAAATATATAAGAATAGATTTTAGATATTTTCTGTAAGATGATACAGGAATGTATTCCAAATTGCTTTGAATAATCTGAAACTATACAATTTAAATACCAAGAGAATTTTCATTGAAAAAGGAGAATATTCGGGGAATGACAGCTTTGAAGTTTTTGTAGCTTATTATTCTATAATGAAGATTTGAGCAAACATTTCCCCCATCCTCCTCTTTCCTTATTCCACCCTTTCCCTTGTAAATAGGCAAGCTCAGTTCATTTTTCCTGCCAAATAGAATGGCTTACAAATGGCTTTTTTATCTAACCATCCTCAATTCAAGTTTCAAATTCAAACCTGCTAATTTCATTTTGTTATTGAAACAAAATTAGATGCTTCTATAACATTTCATGGTTAACAGAAAGTTTACCTAGCCTTAAAGGGAAGGTTACTGAACAAAGATAGTGATTCACTTGGGTGTTGCTTTCCTGACTCTGTATTATCCATGATGAGTGGCTAGTAAGAAGCCTGAAGATGTTAATGACGCCTAGTGTCTGAAATTTTTTTGTACCTAGACCATGAGAAAGCTACATCAATAACGCAAACCAATGAAATTTCAAGGATTATCTAAGAAAAATTAGCTTAGTCTGTATAAAGTAAGATCTTAGGATTTTTCACCTTCATATTTATTTTCATATTTGATTATTTTCATATTCAACTCATTGGTGGTGAAATTTTAATATCAGAATACTCAAAGGACAAAGAAAAAGACCCCTTTAGGTCATTTTATGTGGTTCACAAGGAACCTCGGCCTCAATGGAATTCCTAATTGGGTTGGGGGGGTATGGGGATAGAGGGAGAGAGAGACAGACAGAGAAAATTCACACAGTTCTAGAGGAAAAAAAGAATTTTTCTCTCCCTTTAAAAAATGTAAACTTATGCTACCACCCTCCCTTCTCAGAAAACCCCGTTGGAAGGATTTGCCACCGTTGATCCATGTCTCCAATTTAGGAAAGGTCTGTAGGATCTTTTCAAGTGTTGCCTCCAGGACCTTGTACCAGAAAGTCCCAACAAAGTCCATTTGGCCCAGTTCTAATGTCCTCTTAAATGCTATATAAAATTCCATTGCAGTTCCCTCAGAACAATTTTTAGACACCCCTCTGATTCCAGATTTTAGGGAAAGCTTAGGCTTACTACAGTTGCTGGACTTGAAGATAATGATTATTACTCCCCAAATACTAAAAAAATGCCTAGAAAAAATTTATTTTCTAATTCCTCAGGGGCAATAGTCATTACCACCTTTCTCCACAATCACATTCTGTTCTAAAAGTGTTCCATGTACATCAGTTTTAAAGAAGAGGAAAAAAAGAAGTAAATAAAGGAATGAAGAAGAATATCCAGTTGCTCTACCAGATGAAAATATCAATGTTTCTTGTAAATCAGTCATTCAGATAATGTTACTGAACTCAGACCTATCTTTAACTGTTAACAAAACATTTGAAATGGATCATTTAAGTAAGGGAGGCAGGACCACCATGCCTAGCATTCCTACAGCTAATTATTTTGAAAGTTTAGAACTACTCAAGTTTTAAAGCAAAAATTAAAATGCATTGAAATAAAAAATAAAAATTGTTCATTTAGAGTAAAACAAAAACTCTGTAGTTCCAGCTATTTTCTTACATTGGATTTCCTCCCTAATATCCTAAATTTAACCAGCTGAAATTTTTTTCCAGAGTACTAGCCTTTTCAAGCTTTTGAAAGATTTGCCTTTTATAGTAAATATACATTTCATCATAAAGATGGTACACAACATCCTTGGTTTAGTTTTATATGCCACAGATTCAGTCTAGTTTTATTACTATATGCTTAGTAAGTAGTAAAGACATAAGCAATATGTTGAATACCATATATATAAATACTTTGCCGAATCTGTGCTTTCATCTTATAGGGCACTATGTACATCTATGTAGATTTCACTAGCCCTCATCTTTCTATCTGTTGTAATTCTGAGGTAGGTCCTTTTCTAAATCTTCTGTACTAGACCCCTCCATGACTTCAAGGGTCTCCTGGTTATTTTAATATGTCAAATACTGTGTTCCACATGATTAATATATTTTAAATTGTAAATGAATATAGTTTTAAAAAATAGATGTTTGATATAGTTCCTGCAAGAACATCTGATAAGTTAAGCTAGAAGTACTATTGATTATGTTCATAGAACAAATCATATTTCCATGGGATATTGGCTAGAAAGTTCAGCCAGTGGAGCATCCAACAAGAAAATAGAGCTGGATAAACTAATGGTTAAAAAATACTCAACTTGTTTATAACAAGTTTGCATATGGTATCATTTACAAATTTTGAGTCTGGTAATAGAGATATTGGAAATGTCTGATGAAGCTATTTCACTGTTTGGACTTTTAAAATTAGTATGCTTCACTTTTAAATAAGCCTCACAAATAAAGGAAGAATGGCATAATGGATAGAGAACAGGGCTTGAATTCAGAAGAACTATGTTCAAAACCTCCACCTCTGACACTGATGATTGCATGGGCAGGTCACAGTGTTTGCATGTCTCAAGCAACTGCCTAAGATATATCTAGTAAGTTATAGACAGATTGGGATTTGTTCTTGGTAGAGGGAATTTGTTCACCACTTGCCTCTTGAAATCTTAGACAACCTTTCTCTTGGTCAATCTCCCACCTACTTCTTCACCTTCCCCTCCTTTAACCTTCCCCCCCCCCCCACTCCATCACTGTCGTAAACCACTTAATGGAAAATGTTTGTGTCTGACCTATTTGTGATCCTCGAATTCTTATATTTGGTTCCTTTTGCCAAAGAAAAGCCTAGATATGGTGTTCATCATGTTATAGAATATAAAAGAGGGAAAATCATAATTTATAGACATATTTATTATAAAATGCAATTGTCACAACTGGGTGATTTACCCCTAAAACATTTCATGAAAAATGTTAAACATAAGAAAAGATATTCATAAGTAATTTTTTCTCTCTCTGTGATATTTTTCTTAGTAATTAATTTACTTGCCTTTGATTCCACAAACACTGGCCAAGGTCATTTCATGTGACTGGTCTGTGCCAATCTCCTGCCAAAAATGAAAAGAAACTTACCTTTTAACAAAGATATGGAAAAAATTACACATATATACCCCTCCCCCCTTCAATGTTGTAAGGTAAAATGAGATATGCCACTCCCAATTGATTCATTTTCTTATCTAATTTTATCTTTCTCAATAAATACTTTGATATTTTCCTTCTCAATAAAATTAAAGTTCTTTTGTATGTATTAATTAGTTTGAGTCTCCACCCCAGCTCCTTTCTTAATAGTAATTACTTTATTTCCCTATATCAAGAGGTCTGTGGAAGTTTACATGTAAAAAATACACACACACACACACACACACACACACACACACACACAAATACCCAGGTATACACAAATACTTGGGTGTATATATAATTCAATGTAATTGGTTCATTTTGCAGTGGTGCATTTTTTTTTGTGTATTCAGAAACATTATTAGGAGAATGTGTTCATAGACTTCACTAGACTACAAAAAGTGCTCATTACACAAAAAAGTTAACTCCTATATAGCAAATGCCTTAATTTCCTAGGATTAAATATTAAAATTACTATATACAATAAGTGTTATAATTAATATATACAAGGGGCAGCTGGGTAGCTCAGTGGATTGAGAGTCAGGCCTAGAGAAGGGAGGTCCTAGATTCAAATCCGGCTTCAGACACTTCCCAGCTGTGTGACCCTGGGCAAGTCACTTGATCCCCATTGCCCACCCTTACCACTCTTCCACCTAGGAGCCAATACACAGAAGTTAGGGTTTGAAAAAAAATTTACTATATACAGGGAGCAGCTGGGTAGTGTAGTCTATTGAGAGCCAAGCCTAGAGATGGGAAGTCCTAGGTTCAAATCTGGCCTCAGACACTTCCCAGCTGTGTGACCCTGGGCAAGTCACTTGACCCCCATTGCCTACCCTTACCATTCTTCTGCCTTCGAGCCAATACACAGTATTGACTCCAAGAGGGAAGGTAAGGGTTTAAAAAAAATAAATAAAATTAATATATACAGATTACCATGAATTAAACATAAACAAGTATTTTAAAAATTAATGTAAAAAGTACAGCTATATATATTATTAATTCATCAAGTGGTCAACAATTAAAGATAATTTTTAATATTTTGACTATGAAAAAGTTCATAGCCAGAATCAAACCCTCATTACAATTCCACTCATTAAATTTCAGTCCTATGTTATTTAATTTCTCAAGATATCAAGTAAAATCTCTTCTTAAAAATACACTTCACTAGATATAGGTGAAAACAATGTCATCAATAAAGAAAATCTTTTCATCTCCTTTTCTCTCTGTGTTTTCCAGCTTCTTTCAAGGAGTGATAGGAAACAATCTCTTCAGTTTCTTACAAGCTCTTCCTTTTACCAGTTGCCACAGTTTATCTCATAGATCAAAAATAAAAAACAGTCTCTCTGACTCCATAGGGAGAATCACTTCATAGCACATTTTTCAACTGCCCCCCCATACTCCGAGCACAAATTTCCTTTTTAGTAACATTTCATTTGGTTTTTAAAGATATATCAATCACATTTATAGTCTGTGGGAGCTCTTAATGAAACATGGGTCAAATTCTCATATGTAAGGAAAATGAATAAGTATAAAGGAGAGAGGTTCACAGTGATGTAAGAGATTTGTAGGGACAAGCCAGAAAAGGGGGCATATAAGAAGAGAGGAAATCCATTGAATTTACTGAGTCTCAAGGTGAGGGTGAAATGATAGAAATGACTGTTCTGCTGTCCATTTTCAAAGAAAAAGTTAGGTACCACACAGCTACAATGTATTGTAGTAAAAGAATTCTCAGTTTGGAGTCAGATAGATGACTTAGGTTTGAGTTGTGGCTTTCCACTTAATGGATGCATTGTAAACTGTGAGTTAATTAGTTTTTCCCTACCTCAGTTTCCTCTATTGATTTGGAAAAACACAGAACCACTAAATTAGTCATAAAACCAAATCTTTAGTCAGGAAAAGAGACAAATCCTTAATATTTTTGTCCACCACACAGAGTCAAAACTCTGGGGCTCTGGGGACAGTGTCTCTGAGAGAATCACCATCAAAGATGATTCTCCGAAGAACAATTAAACATAGGGATCTTATATACCTTTTGGATAACTAAAGACAGGGAAGTATGATTGATTGGCTTTACAATGCCTACAAGGAAATGAGAAGTCCAAGACATGATTATCAGAGAGAGGCTGATGCTTTATAATGGATACTAAAGAAAAAGGGCTGGGCTATGTGGGAGAGGACTTTGATATAATGGGAGAGACCTGCAAGACAAAAAGGGTACTTAGGATTTGATTATGTCCTCTAAAATGTATTATTTAGCAAGAGGAGAGGTCAATCTGGGTCTTCCTTCAAGGCAAGTTCCTAAGGGATAAGGGTTCCAGAAATACAGTTAACACCTCATTTATAAAATGAGACGGTTGTACAAGAACTTTTAAGATCTCTCTATATAATCCTAAAATCCATGGGATATGAGTGAGCAATTTGCTTCAAGGTGAACCTAAATTTTACTTAGCAAGCAAGTCCAACTACTCAAGACTCGCTGATAATATCAACAGCCAACAGCGCGGGGTGATATCAAAAAGTAAATATGAATACTTTATTCATTTATTTCTTGTTTGGAAATTAATTCTAATACTGGCTAGTTAGAGTACCCTCATATGTCTTTTTTAGTATTGCCTCTGATTTTTCAAAGAAATACTACTGTATTTAATTACAACATTGATGTAATTCATAATGATAGTATTATAGTGAATACTATTTTTTTTACTATTTACTTCAGGTGTTGCCCACATATGCTTTGACAAGACATGTAAAGGCCCAGGGCAATGAATGTGCACCCCTTCTCCCCACTCCATCCTTCCATCCCTGATATAGAATAGGAACTATAGAACTGAACCATATTCCCCTTGATAAGAATATTATTGCCATTAAAAATTAAGATAAAAAGCAGGATTATAATTTTCTTCTCCTCTTCCTGTTCTTCATTTTCATCCTCCCTCTTCTTTCTCCTCTTCTTCCTTCTTCTCCTCCTCCTCCTCCCTCTTCTCTTCTTGCTCCCCTTCCTTGTCTTCTCTACCTCCTCACCTTCCTCCTCTTCCTCCTTTTTTCAAGTAGCCCACTAGATCAGTATGATTTTCACATATGCTTTCAATTTGTTATTTATTAATTTGTGGTTTTGATTCTTTCTAAATCTTTGTTAAAATGTGCCAATATGAAAATTGTCAGGGAATGATCTATATAATGGGAAATGCTCTATATTTGGACTCAGAGGACCTGTTTTTCCAACTTACTGTTTGTGTTATCTTGAAGAAGTCACTTAAACTTCTGTGTGACTCAGTTTCTTCATATTAAAAGATGGGTTAGACTAGAGTCTTCCCTAAAGTTTCTTTCAACTCTAAATCAATAATCTTAAATTGGTTTTGCATTCCTTTTTAACATGTCTGGCAATAGTCACATAGCACTAAAGAGTAAATTTTGAAGCCTTAGTAGTCATGTCAAAAGTAGCCACTTTATTGACATTTCAAGTAATTGAACTAGAACATGGTGGGAAGGTAGGCTATTTGTAAATGCATATAATGAACACTGTTTATCAATGGGTTGTATGCCATTTTTAGATTATGGCATTAGCCTACATTTGAGAATTATCAGGAAGGTTTTGAGACAAGTTTTCTAGGAATTACTTCCAGATGTGTATGAATTAAGATACAGAGTAAGAGACACTGGACTTTTAACATACTTGGAATTAGGTATATTTTAGAAGAAACTGAAAAAAATGGTAATATTTGCCTTTCTTAGTTTTGCCCACAAACTTTTAGAAATGAATTATGGATTATGCTGTCTTCATCAATTGTGATATGATAGCTTTCTGGAAGGCCTGTGTGAGAAGTACTTTTTGGAGCCTGCTGGGATGAAATGGAAATCATGATATCTTTACCACAACGAACATCTGTTTACCAGCTCTGCTTTCTTTGAAAAATTGTAACAGTGCTTTAATGAATGATTTCTTTTTTCTTTCTGACAGGCTTCCGTACTTGGGGCCAGACTGCAAAGATAACTGTCATTTGTGTCAAACATGCTGAAATCATAAGCATTCCTCTTATACAAACTTGTTTAAACAGTTTCCCTAAATTCTTTCAAAGTGTTTGGTGAATTAAACATACATGGATATACTAATATGATGTGTTTAAAACAACTAATCTTAAAATATCTCTTAATTCATCTGTGCTATCTTCTTCATTTTTCTTTAAATTCTGAATTTTTAGCAATGACTGGTATCACAAATTTGTAGTCATAACAACATAAAGCATTTCTTATATCAACTTGGAAAAATTAATTCCTTATTCCAAACTATCTGCAGTCTAATTATTATAAATTATTGACCTCCAAATTTTTGTTTTTGTCTTAGAATAGAGACGTAAAATGTAAAATAGAGTAGAGCTGTAAAGAATAGGGGAAATGGTGATGGAGTTCAGGGGCCAAAGTTGGCAGATTTGAGAAGGGAAAGAAAGGAGGGGCAAGGGAAAAATTAAAAAAAAATGTTAGGTTAAAAAAATGAGAATTTTGGAGGGTTAAAAATAAGGAAACTGTGTTTCCTCATCCACATTTTCAGTTTTTCCCTTTCCACCACATCTTTCCCAAGCATTACAATTTCATAAGCCAACTAACTTATTCATAATTCATTTTATGTTTCTAACATTGTGACTTTAGATCTTTGAAGCTTTATTTAAAAATTATTACATCTATTTAGTTATTCTTTCCTATTTCTAATTCCCTCTGCCCATTCTTTATTATATTGCATGGCTTAAGATTTGCAGGGACATTTAAATGACTAATCTTACAGTATCATTAGAATTTAGAGGAATGGGAAAGAATTTTTGATCCAAAAATATTTTTAACTGGTGGAGTTGTGAACTGATCCAACCATTCTGGCTGGCAATTTGGAACTATGCTCAAAGGGCTGTAAAAAAATGCCTGCCCTTTGATCCAGCCATACCATTGTTGGGTTTGTACCCCAAAGAGATCATACATAAACAGACTTGTACGAAAATATTTATAGCTGTGCTTTTTGTGGTGGCAAAAAACTGGAAAAGGAGAGTATGTCCTTCAATTGGGGAATGGCTGAACAAATTGTGGTATATGCGGGTGATAGAATACTATTGCGCTCAAAGGAATAATAAACTGGAGAAGTTCCAGGTGAACTGGAAAGACCTCCAGGAACTGATGCAGAGCAAAAGGAGCAGAGCCAGAAGAACATTGTACACAGAAACTGATATACTGTGGTAAAATCGAATGCAATGGACTTCTGTACCAGCAGCAATGCAGTGACACAGGACAGCTCTGAGGGATTTATGGTAAAGAACGCTACCCACATTCAGAGGAAGGACTGCAGGAGAGGAAACACAGAAGAAAAACAACTGCTTGAACACATGGGTTGGGGTAGACATGATTGAGGATGTGTACTCGAAACTACCACACCAATGCAACTATCAACAATTTGGAAATAGGTCTTGATCAGTGACACATGATAAAACCAGTGGAAATGAGGTGTGGGGGGTGAAGGGGAAAGTAGGAGCATGAATCATGTAACCATGTTAAAAATGAATATTAATAAATGTTAAAAATATTTTTAAAATGATGACTCCAATTCTTATTAGAGACTATTAAAATATCAAAATGATATTTGCTGGATTTTGCTTAGTGATAATCTATAATTGGGCAATATTTTTTCTAGCATACAGTGTCCCTAATGAGGGAAATTAAATAACAGTATAAAATGTAAAAATATATTAACCACAGTGAGGTAAGGATGAGAGATTTAATAAGAATGTGATAGAAGATTGGTCAAAAGAAGCCATAGATTAATGAGAAATATAAGTAAATGGAGATGATAGTAATAATTATAAGAACATGGGCTATAAAATATGGAGAACGGGGACAGTTGAAGCTTTAGGTTTATAAACCTGGTCATTACATTGAAAATTATTGTATTATTTTCTCTAATCATAAACCAAAGAAACCTAAGATATCATGAATGATTTGGTATTTAAAGGCAATGAGTAGACCTTAAAAACTATAAACTATTTGGTAACTTGGATCTTACTTGACTTTGATTACTGACAAAATTCTAAGAAGGCAATAATTACAAAGAACTAGCAATGACTTAATTAAGAAAAGATCATGTCACTTAATTTCCTTTTTTTTACTGAGTTTCTGGATAGGTCAGGAGAATGAAATAGTTTATTTATATTTCAGCAAAGCATTTGACAAAGTCTCATGCTTTTTCTTTCATCAAGACAAAAAGTTTGGACTAAACAATGAAATAGGTGTATTTGTTGAATAGTTAGATCCAAAAGGTAGTCATTGATGAATTAGAATTTGAGGGGAGAAGAAAATGCTCAAGAGAAATCTATGCTTGGTCTTCACTGTTCAACATTTTTATGATAGCTTCCAATAGTTGATCATACTGCTGGGCTGCTGATCCAAAGTCTCACAGAGCAACTTTTTGTTTTGTCTTATTTTTGCAGGTGACCAGTAAGCTATTTCAACACATTGAGCCTTAGTCCTCTTAGCTTCTGTGTTTTTGTTTGTTTTTGTTTTTGTTTTAAAGAAAAACTAGCTTTGCCTTTGTGAGGCAGAACCCTAACAAAAGCATGCCCGCCTTTATCATAGGGATCTAAGAAATAATATACTTATATTATTGGTAAAGGACCAGTTTTAAGTTTTTGAGGAATGAATGGACATTGTGAAGAGGTATAAGACAACTTGATTTAAGAAAAGCTTTTCTAACATTTAGACCTACCCCAAAGTGAACTGGGTCATCTTGGGAATTATTGGGTTTCCTCTTATTTGAAATCTTCTAGCAAGACTAGACTGCCACTTCCTGGATATCCTGTAAAGAAGATTTTTGTCAGGCATGGATCTCTTCCAACTCTAAGATTCTTGAATTTTTGTAGTATTTCAAATAGAACAGAACAAAACTATTTTTGTAAGATTTTTTTTTTATAAATGAAACCTAGTCTTACCTTTCCTCACTTAATTTTATAGCCTCATTAATTACTTTATTTACATGAATATAAGAGAGTGATTAAAGAGAATATTTCTCCTTTGGCAATTCATATATGCTGTCTAGCCAAGAGAGCATCTTTTTTTGTGTTCTATGTAATGTCATTAGAACTCATTCAAACTTGAACAAAGGGCACTAATGAACAGTGTGTATTATCATTTGTCTGTATTTGGGGCCAGACATAACAAATAATGTCTATCTCTGATTGAGGAAGGTTGGCTTTTCAACAAGTTTGGCCAAATCTAGCATAATTCTAAAGAATATATATATATATATATATGTGTGTGTGTATATATATATACATATATATATCAATCATATAAATGATACTTAGATGAAAGACACCAAGGAGAAACTTATTGATGAAAAATACCATTTGTCTGTCAGAAAAACAATGCTGATGTATGTTTGTTGGTCTTAAGAAGGAGATGTTTTCAGAAACCCAGGATCCATTGGTACAGTATTTTGAACATAGCTCTCTATAATGTTTAGTGTTGATGAAGTGGTCTTGGCACCACAAAAATCTAATTATTCAAGTCATGACCCTGATAATATTTAGTAGATACTTGGCATAGTAAGGTGGATATAAGTTAGGGTTAGGAAAGCCCGAGTTCAAATCCTGTCCTAAACATTTACTAGTTTTGTGTCTCTGAGAAAGACTCAGTTTCCTTATGTGTAAAATGAGGATAAATAGGAACCTATTTTATATGATTGCTGTGGAGATCAAATGAAATATATAAATTGCTTTGTAAACTTATATGAAGGTTATTTATATAACTTAATGTTAGCATTACTACTTGTGTGGATGCTGTATCTCCCAATCTATAAATGAAGAACATGATGTCTACTTCACAGGGTTGTTGAAAAGAAAAAAATTTTGTAAACAATTAAAATAGTATTTAATTGTGAACTATATATAATGACAATCAGTTGGCTATTTTGAAACATTGATGTTTTGAAAGTTTTAACAGAATTAGGGACACAGGTATCACCCGGTTTATTTCTATTCTTTTCTTGGGTTTCACCTAACTTTCTTACCCAGGTATATATCTCATATGTAATTTAAAGCACTCCAAGGGAAGAGATGGCATTATCTCTTGAATATCATTAGTAACTTTGAGCCTGAGGTGTAACAAATTTTCTTAGGCATTTTGGGAGTGGAGGATGGGGAGGGATTGGAAGGTAGGAACGGAATACTTTTGCCATCAGAAGCTTTTTTTCCTTGTGTGGCTTTAGATAGACCCTGAATTGTTGGCATAAATTTTTATTTCATTATTAAATCATTATTTCATTCGTTTGTTCCTCAAACATTTCAGGATACACCATGGAAGAAAGATTAATGAGCCATTCTCCAAAAGTGACTCCATGTTCTTAGAAAAGAAGTTGCTGTGTGAATGAAAGATAGGCCAGTAATAATAACCACATATTATAGAAAAATGTGCCAAATTGGAGAAACTTCCTGTCTGGCTAGAATTTGTATAAGTTATTAGAAACTTCTGAATATTGTTGATTTAATTTCTTGATGTTTATAGTTTTGATATATTATTTTTATATTATTATATATTATTATTATAGTTTTATAGTTTTGAGAGCCCCAACTGATTATTATTATGCTTTGGATACAATACTCATTAGTTTGGAAAGTTCTTTAATTTTCATATAAACAAAGCTTTTCTTAAAGTGAATTCTACCGAATTTAAGAAAAGTGAATTTGTTAGAATTCACTTTAAGAAAAGCTTTATCATCATGGCCAAATAGTATCTCTGTGGAGGGAAGGGAATAAATATTAAGTATTTCTATAGTGCTAGGAACTGTGCTAAGCACTTTACAAATATTATGCCATTTGATCCTCATAATAATCTTCGTAGGCAGGTGTTATTATCATTACCATTTTACAGTTGAGAAACCGAGGCAAACAGAGGTCAACTGATTGTCCAGGATCACACAGCTAATTAGTTTTTGAGTCCAAATGTGAATTTCAAGTCCTTGTGACTCCAGGTCTGGCACTATGTACTGTGTCAACAGTTAGTAGATATGATAAAATTCTGGTTCTTCAAGCATAGTGCCTTGAATATTTTTTCCTGTGGGAATGGAGTGGGGTGGAGGGTAGTGGGGTCTGGTCTACAGATTTCATTGGTATGGGAAATTTGAGTATAGCAACTCCCTCCACCAATATAGATACATAACTCCTCTGTACCTTGGTGTCCCATAGAATTGCCAGGAATAATGAAAGGTTAAACAAAGTGCTTATAACACTACCAGAATTTAAGTTAGAGGCAAGGCTGGAACCCATGGTTTCCTGACTTGAAGGTATCTTTCTGATTAATTAGCAATATATTTAATAACTTGAATCAAAGGTTATAATTGGAGGGGAATTTAATGATTATCAAGGACTTTGTACTTATATTTTTCTCACCCTGGAAAAGAATCTCACTGCCATGCCATTCTCCTTCTACCTTTGGTGAGTTTCTTCTGGGGACCCCTATTTTGGGGTTGGACCCAGGCTAACTGTACTTCATTCACCTCCTAACTGGGTCTTTGACTACACCATGCCTCTCAAGACACCTTTTATCTTTGCCTCTCCCAAACCTGTTCTTTAGCTCCCCTTTTTTTAAATCAATATTTTATTTTTTCCTCAATTACATGAAAAAAAAAAATTTAACCTTTATTTTTAAGTTTCAGCCAAATTCTCACCCTTCCTTCTTCCACCTTCTCTCTACTCTCTCCCCTCCCTGAAACAGCAAGCAGTCTGATTGATTTTACTTGTGTAGTAGTGTAAAACATCTTTCCATACTGGTCCTTTGGTGAAAGAGAACTTGAACAAAAAAAAAAAAAACACATGAAGGAATATAGGGAAATAAATAAAATATGTGTCAGTCTGCACATAGTAGGCACTTAATAAATGCTTTTTGCCTGCCTAGTTTGTGTTCTATTTTGAACATTACCCATTTGGACAACACCCTTGTTGTTGTTGTTGAGTTATTTCAGATCTGTCTAACTTGTCTAACCATTTGGGTTTTTCCTAGCAAAGATACTAGAGTAGTTTGCTGTTTCCTTCTCTAGCTCATTTTACAGATGAGGAACTGAGGCAAACAGGATTAAGTGACTTGCTCTTGGTCACACACAGGTATCTGAGCATGTCTGGGGCCATATTTGAACTCAGAATGATGAGTTATTCCTAACTTGAGTCCTTGCTGTCCTATATACTTATATAGTAAGTCTATATTTGCATACATGTGACATATTCTTTCCTTCCCTCCCCACTAAATTATGTTTCATTTGGGCAAGGGTCATGTCTTAATTGTCTTTGTATTGTTTTTTATTGGTTATCCTAGTGTTTGACATATAATTGAGAAAGCTGAGGTGTAAGAGAGTCTGTGACTTGCCTAAAAGTCATATACAGGTAGATTGTGGCAAAGGATAGACTAAAATCTAGGTTTTCTGATTTTAGAGATCATTCTGTTGTGGTAGAGCTTTGAGGTGAAACCCCAGGTTTTGGACAGGTTGCCCTTTATAAGAATGTAAGACTTCAAAAACATAGCTTGAAAATAAAAAGAGAAATGTATTAATTTCTAATTAATTAATTAATTAAAGAAATAATTAATTTCAATTAATTTGGAAGGCCAGGAGACAGTGTGCAGGTAGAACACTGCCCCCCTGCCCCCTCCCCTGAGGAGATGAGGTTTGGGGGGTTTAATACCTTCTTGGCAATAAGGGTTACAGGATCAGGAAGGGGGGTGAATCAGAAATGAGGTTATTCATTGAGGTTGGGGATATAAGGGATGATCTGTGGAATTCAAGGTAAGGTACCACCCAATGTTTATCAGAGTGGAATTGGGAGGTGTATATCTATGTTAATTGAAGATTTAAGGGAAAGTCCAAAGTGAGGATGCTCCTCTCAGGAAACAGAAAGGAATTTCTTATGTCCCCTTTGACTTAGAAAACTTCTGGAGTTTAGGGTGTCTAGAGGGAAACCCTAGATCCCATGCCAATTCCACCAAACTAGATGAATCAATATTATATGTAAATATTTTGGGTGGCAGAGTGGACAGCTAAGTAGCTCAGTGAATAAAAAAGCACTAGGCCTGGAGTAAGAAAGACTTGAATTCAAATCCAACCTCTGTGACTCTGGACAAGTCAATTAACCTCTGTTTCCCTTTATTACACTAGAAATGGAAATGGTAATCCTCTTTAGTATCTTTGTCAGGAAAAGTCCTTGAATAATATTGGTATGCTGTGGTCCACAGGGTCACAAAGAGAATGACTAAACAACAACTGTGTGTTTATATGTGTATATGTTATAGTGTATATTTGTATATATAGTGTATATTTGTGTGTACATATACACACACATATATAATATTGAATTATCTAACTCAATCTTTCTGTCCCAGGAGAAAGGTGCCTTGAATATTTTTTCTTTGAGAGTGTAGCTGGGTAGGCGGGTAGGGGGCAATGATCTGGTCTCCTTATTTCATTGTTGTGGGAAACTTGAATGTAACAACTCCCTCTACCAATATAGATAAATAAGGCATCTGTACTTTAATGTCTTAAAGTCTTTAGTGTCTTAAACCTAGGGCAGTGGAAGGTTAAGTGATTTGCCTGTTGTCACAGAGTCAGAATATGTGTTAGAAGCAAGACTTAAACCTATGGTTTTCTGACTAGAAGGGTGGCCTTTTAGATATTATGTCCAGCTTCCTTGGAAAAGTACACATTTAATTGCTTATATTCTTACAATCATACATATATGACTGGAAGAGACCTTGGAATCCACTTAGTCTAACACTATCCTCTTATAGATGAGTAAATGGAGGCCCACTGAGGCCAAGTGACTTGCTCCAACTCATACATAGGTAGAAAGCATTAGTGATGGGATCAAATCGAATTGAGCAAGAATATTTTATGGATGTGTTAAATGAATTGGTTTTTATATATTGCCTGATGTTCTGGAGAGAATATTTGGAGAGTGGACAGAAGCCAAGATATAACAGAGGAGACATTGATCTTGTAGAATGACTTCGAATGAAAGTGTAGATTCTCGCTATGTGTTTCAGCAAGAATTCTGTCTGGAGTCTCCCATTATTTATGTGCACATATGCACATTAACTTATTTGGCTACCAAGGGCTGTTATTTGATGAGGCATTCATCTACATGCCAATGAGCTTTAAACCCCATGAAAAGAATTAGCCAAGCTGTGATATTTGTGCCCCTCCTCAACAAAGGCAATTGAAAGAAAAGATGACTTGACTGAGAAGCCTGTGTTTGAGCCAAATACAGAATTATTTGTGTCACTATCCTAAGATTCTGGGTTACATGATATTCTCAGTGATCAGCATAGTAGGAGTTAAAAAATGAGCAGAAACACAAATTCATCAAAACAATTCACTGAAGTTCCACATTTAAGCGGGTCAACTATCTTTTTATTTATTTTGATATTTTTATTCATATTAAAGCATATGGTATGTTCATTTTTGCAGAATATGTGAACTGTGTAGCCATTTCAATATTAAAATAACAAATATTAATTTCTAGTTATATAGCTTTTTCGGCTAATTAAGGAAAACGTTTATTTTTCTAGGCACCACTCCCAAAGCATGTAAGTGCCAGTATATAAATTCTACTTTAATGCTCCAAGAAAAAGTTTATGATTTGAGGTCATTTAATATTTTGGAGAATGAAATGTACATGTACCTGTAACATGCATTCTTTGTTGAAGAGCTTATTTTCACATGTGTAGAGAATAGTAACGCTCAGTATAAAGGCCTTTCAATAATGATATATAGATGTATACATATAGGATCACAATGACCATATCTTCATGGAATCTTTTTATTATTCATTTTTTAATTTTTATCTAGTTTTTTTTGTTTTTTTTTTTTAAACCCTTGTACTTCGGTGTATTGTCTCCTAGGTGGAAGAGTGGTAAGGGTGGGCAATGGGGGTCAAGTGACTTGCCCAGGGTCACACAGCTGGGAAGTGGCTGAGGCCGGGTTTGAACCTAGGACCTCCTGTCTCTAGGCCTGACTCTCACTCCACTGAGCTACCCAGCTGCCCTCTCATTTTTTAATTTTTATAAATTTTATAATTTTATTTTTTATACATTTTATAAGAAAGGAACTGAAGCCTAGGAAAAGAAAATGACTACACAAGTTAATAAGTAAGAGAACCAGTTTTCTAAGAAAATTTCTTTTTTTGACAATGCATTTTTCATGAATATGTACATGTAACTAAAGATATGCACTTGTATAACTCTTAATTGAAAATAATTAAAACCTTTTATATAAGTATATCTCCTCAAATTTTATTTATATCCTTGTGGATGTACTGATTGCCATTTTCAAATGCAAGATAGCCCTTAATTGCAATTTCTGAATAATTTTCAATTTCATTCCTACTGATTAGTGATTATATATTAAAGTTTTCATTTTTTATTTAATAAAATTATACTAGTCCATAACCATTTATCAATAAAGTCTCTGTATTTCCCCCTTGGGTTTATAAATTTATACATTTAATGCAAAATATAAGAATACTATTAAACTAGGGTTAGATACTTGAAACCAGTTGCTTATGGAAAAGTTCTTTAATTTCTTATATATTTCAGATTGACTGGTTTCAAAGGCGTTATCCATTGTGCTCAATTATTATTTAAAGAATGTTTATTCAGTTCAATTCAACAAGCTTTTGTTAAGTGATAACTATGGGCCAGGTACTAGAGATACAAAGACTAAAAAAAAAAAAATAATAGTCCCTGCCCTCAAAAACTTATATTCTTTGAAAGTGTGTCTGTTATAAGCATATGTAATAGTATGTTGTATTTACAGATTTACATAATTAAGAAATACATACAAATTATGAAGTCATTCATTGGCATGGTTCCACAATGACATCGTCTAAGATATATCTTCTTGGAAATTCATGTGGATCTGAATCACAGGGCTTGGGCTTACAACAGATATTGCTAGGCAAGACCAACCATATAATTAGAAGTCACTATGCCCTGAGGATAACATTCCAAGTCAATTTTTCCCATCACTCTAGCATCACATGGCTAGCAATGTGGGAAGATGGCAGACTAGAGTGTAAAGCTTTCTTGCCCTATAACAACCAAAAATAACTCCACAGGATCAAAGTACAGAAACACAGAAACAGACAGGAGTCTCGAGTGAAGCTGAACAGCCTATGAAAACTATGGAGGAAATTTCTGACTTCCCTGGACTCAGTTCTACCTCTTTAGGCCCTGGGGGCAGGAACAGAGTGAACAAAATGGAATTAATAAAGTAGCCCCTATGGGCAAGATTAGCAACCTCACCTTGTTTGCCTGTATCCCCAAGGATAATCCTGGAATTCTCAGGCAAAGGACCCCGGGAGTAGCCGTGTCTTCTGTGTCCTCAACTTCAGAGACCTCTGCTGGTCCACAGCTGGGTTTTGAAAGAGTGGACATTGTAATCTGTAGGGCCCTAAGGGCAGTAGTTTAGGCCTCAGTGCTAGTAAATCAAGGAAAGCTATCCAGAAATTCTAGACTCAGAGAGTAAAATAGAAATTGAAAGGATCCACCAATCACAAATGAATAGGAACATCAATGAAAAATTCTTCAGCTCCCATGTGAAGGAGAAAATATTATAAGCAACAAGAAAAAATCATTTCAATACTGTGGAGCCTATGGTAAGAATAACACAAAACTTAGCAGTTATAATATTAAAAGAACATAAGACACGGAACATGGCATTTCATAGAGCAAAAGAACTGAGTTTATATTATAGCTAAGAATAACAGATCCAACAAAGATTAGCATAATTATAAAAAGTAAAAAATAAATATTTAAAAGGAGTTGCATCTGTTCCAAGAACTCAGCAGAAAATTTGACTCATAAGAAACATACAAAGGTAATGAACAACTAATCAGAAGCAATCCAAGAGGTTAAAGCATTTGATTCCTGTGCAGGAAAATGTCATCTATAGCCACTGGGAATCTGGGAATGGCATCATTGACTGGGTATTTTGAAGGGGTGTGTATGGACGGAAGACTTGGTGAAAGTAATAGAATAAGCTGAAATGGTAGTGGAACAGACCAGGGCTAGGAAGGGTGGAATGGCTATCTCATATGTAGGTGCAATAAGGAGAGGAACTGCCATAGAGAAGAAGAGGAAGGGGTGGAGGGTGGTAGTACTAGAAACCTACTCTTACCAGACTTGGGATAGAAAACATACACAATTAGAAGTGTAAAAACTTTCTTAATATGTAGAGAAACAGAAGAGAAGGGGGATGGGATAAGGGAGGGAGTACAGAGGGGAGTACATATCAAGAGATAGGGGAGTAAGGTGAGGGCATAGAATATAAAAATAAATGTAAATTAATTGATTATTGATTATAAACGGATTAGATACTCTGCTTGTTGTGCTTACAAAGTATCTTCAGTTTATATAATTGGAGTGAAACTCATAAATGAACTTCTCTTCAGGACCAGGCACAAGGACTCTAAGGAGACTCTTGTTATATAAAAATAAACTACTTATTGAGAATATAAAGATAAAAAAAAAAAAAGGATTCTAACTCCACCCAAATAAAACTTCCTGGTTCCTCAAGGAACTGCTTTTCCTGTTTCCACAGGCTACACTGATCCTTCCTTCTCTGACTAACCAAATTTTCCCTTTTCTACAATAAAACTAATACTATTGTCCTTATAAGGAGTTATAAAAATAACTTGCTGAGCCTCATCAAGAACCAATTTAGGACTCTTGAGACTTAGGAGATTCAGTGTCCAAACCAAAGACAAGGTCTTTCTTTGGTCTTCCCAGATAGAAAAACAATTTATGAAACGGAGACAGTCACTACTGTTTCCTAAGTTGGAAAAGGAAATCACTTAGCTCCTTTAGGTTTTTCCCTTCTTTCCTTTTACCTCAAACAAGGAGAGAGAAAAGAAGATGTCACCTCCTCACAACACTCTGAGAGTAACTGCCACTCCCTCAGAGTAACTGCCACACCCAGAGAGAGTAACTGCCACAGAAAAACTGTTAAACTGTCAACATTTGAAACTGACACTGTCTCAGATCTGTTTTTAAATTCCAATTCTTTCTCAAGACTTAATTTCTAATATCACCCTTATAAGAGAGAGGCTCTAAGGACAAGGTAGAGGAGGGATTTTTAGAATCAAACTTGTATCAAGAAGTAGGGAGGCACAGTTGTGGAGAAAGGAAGGGATTTTTGGAAAGAGGGATAAAATAAGAAATTAAAATTAAAATTAAAAAATTAAAATAAGAATTAAAAAATAAAGGGGAAGGGAAAAAGGAGGGACATTTGGAAAGGTGGGCCAATTTAGAACTAGGAGGGCTAGTGTATAGGATATGGGGAGATAGGGTGTGAATTGGAGAGGTATTAGTCAAAGGAAATTAGACATAGGAGGGAGGAGATACAGTGGAAAGAAAGGGAGAAGGGGACAAACTATGAGGAGGATCAAAGTATATGGAAATGCACAGTTAATAACTATGACATGGAGTGTAATAGGATGAATTCACTCAAGAGAAGAAAATGGATAGCAGAAAGAATGAAAACTGGGACCTAACAATGTCAAGAAACAAACTGAAAATGAGGGACACAAATAGAGGGATGGCGAGGGGCAGGAACTATGCTAGGGGCAGCAGTAGGGATGAAAGGGGGTAACTATAAGGGGAGGTTGGGAGGAGGTTGTTATGGAAAATGAAGCATTATTAATATTGGATTCATGTTCACCAAGTATCATAGCATCTAGATTTTTAAAGGAAAAATTAAATGAGACAGATGGAAATAGATTAAAATTATAATCACTGTAGACTTTAATTTCCTCCTCTCAAAACTAGATAAATCTAACAAAAAATAAATAAAAAAGAAGTTAAAGAGATGACTAGAACCTTAGATAAGTTAAATATGAGAAGTATCTGGAGAGTCCACACACACTGCATGTGGTTAGTAGTAGATCTAAGTATGAGCATACATATAATCCACACATAGTTTCTAGTGGGCATAAATATTTTGCAGAAGTCTTACTTTAACACTCATTATATTTTGGAGGTAATCTTGCATTTCTGAGGGGTTGTGACACTGGAATAAAAAGTTCCAAAAGGTATGACCAAACTGGAAAGGCTTGGTTTTGAAAAGAGTATTATCCTAGCAACAGATGTGTTTGATGCCTAAGGACAATCTAGATAAATATGGTCCTGGTAATGTATGTTAACTGAGAAACAGATGGGTTAAAGTGATCAAATTAAATGTTGTGTTATTTTTGAAAATGATGAAGGCTGATATTATGAGGATAACTAATATTTTATTTAGGCCCATGTTGGTAGAATAAAAATCAACCATGCGCCTGTAAAAATTTCAAATTGCCGCCTCAGCCATTACATTCCCTACCTTCCCTCATCTTGTCTGTGTAGCCAAAGAGAGCACGCGCTCAGGTAGCAAAGAGGAAGTCAAACCCAACTTCCCAATATTTAAAGCCAGGCTTCACCTTGAAGACGTCATCCAAAACAGGAAATGTGTTGGACCATGGGAAATGTAGTTTCAAAGTCCCCTACATGTCCACAGGAAGTTGTCATATCTACATATCTTGAGGCTTAATATCTCTAAAATGGAACCCCAGAAATTCTAAATAACCCAGATGGAAACATTGAGAAACAGGCCTAACATTGCATTTCTAGAGCAGCTGTGAATTGTTTTTTGAGAAAACAAGATGGAAATATACATTAAGATGTATAAAGACATCCACATTCATTAACTTGGGGATCCCAGAGTTAGACCCTAAGGGCGGTATTATTTATTTAATTTTGGTGGTAAATGTTTAATAGCTGGCTTTCTGAAGGAAAAAATACATATTGAACCCTTTCAATAAAAATCTGAATCATTAATATTCTTTCATATTCTAAAGCCTGGACAATAAACTGATCAAAAAATTAAAACCTAGTTTATAGTGTTTGTTTATTTCTAATCTGCTTTGATCCCTCTGTAATTTTACAACTGACTCTCTGACCTTCTTTGCTTTGGCTTTAGCCTATGTTATGTAGAGATGGATTCATGGAATCCCGGCAAAGATACAGGGACAGCCTCACCCAGAATTCCAGGGGACCCTCCTGGAGAACTTTGGGTGAGGGGGAAGTTGAGAGGAGTTGGTGGTTGCTTTATGGGGGTTGAAGTGATCAGACACTCTGCTTACTACTCCAGTCTTGACTTGGGGGTTCACCTGAGTGGCCATTGTAGCATAAGCCAGTGTGGTTTCTACACAAGGGTTAGCCTGTTTAATAGGGTTGATCTTTATCAACTTTAATACAACAAATATTTAGTGATTAGAGAGTAAAAATATTCATTAATAGCAAGAGAGCCAGTTTTAGTTAAGTGCCTTTTACCCCCTCCTGTGGGGGGAAGGGCAGCTTCAATCTAATAGTTCAGGGTCACCTTTCCATATTCAAATACCTTCATTAACTACTTTAGTTTTCCTTTTTACTTCTTAATATAACCTTTACCTTCAATATCTGTGCCTGGAAATTATTTGGGGAATACTCCCAACTCAAGTCTGATCATCTAGTTTGAATCCTGTCAGCTGCCAGTTTAAGAAGATCGGTTTTATCTCTGTCCTCAACAGTTATATAGCTAGCTTCTACTTATTCCTCTATCAGACCTGTGAGGAATATAAATTAAAGAAAGGGAACATTATTGGGGTTCAGCCATAACAGAAACTTACCAGAAGAATCTTATCCAGTCTCCATTTTTAACTGAAGCAGCAACTGCTAGAGGGGGAGGGGTTTGAGATCCAGGAGTGTCTAACCCCCTCCTTTCTCACTGAAGCCTGTCAATCAGTGTTTGTGACTTGAAGGTCTATTGGCCCTGACACATTTATCTGCTTCTCCAAATTATCTGTTATTATCATCATAAAACCTATCCCCAGAAGTATCTTAAGTATCATGTAATTTTGTTGTTTTTTTAAAAAATTTTTAAAATTTTGAATATTTTCTCCTAGTTACATATTTCATGTTCTTTCCCTCTCCCCCCAAATCCCCTAACCCTTCCCCCTTAGCTGACACACAGTTCCACTGGGTCTTACACGTTTCATTGATCAAGACCTAATTCCATATTATTGATAGTTGGACTAGAGTTATCATTTAGTGTCTACATCCCCAATAATATCCCCAACAGCCCCTGTGTTCAAGCAGTTGTTCTTCTGTGTTTCTCCTCCCACAGTTCTTCCTCTGAATGTGGCTAGTTTTCTTTCTTATAAGTCCCTCAGCCTTGCTCTGGATCCTTGCATTGCTGCTAGTAGAGAAGTCCGTTATGTTCAATTGTACCACAGTGTATCAGTCTCCATGTACAATGTTCTCCTGTATCTGCTCCTTTCAATCTGCATCAATTCCTGGAGGTCATTCCAGGTCACATGGAATTCCTCCAGTTCTTTATTCCTTTGAGCACAATAATATTCCATCACCAATATATACCACAATTTGTTCAGCCATTCCCCAATCGAAGGACATTCTCTTATTTTCCAATTTTTTGCCACCACAAAGAGTGTGGCTATAAATATTTTTGTACAGGTCTTTTTCCTTATTATTTCTTTGGGATATAATCCAAGCAGTGCTATGGCTGGATCAAAAGGCAGATAGTCTTTTAAAGCCCTTTGAACATAGTTCCAAATTGCTATCCAGAATGGTTGGATTAGTTCACAACTCCACCAGCAATGCATTAATGTTCCAATTTTGCCACATCCCCTCCAACTTTTATTACTTTCCTTTGCTGTCATTTTAGCCAATCTGCTAGGTGTGAGGTGATATCTCAGAGTTGTTTTAATTTGCATTTCTCTAATTATAAGAGATTTAGAACACTTTTTCATGTGTTGGTTGATAGTTTTGATTTCTTTATTTGAAAATTGCCTATTCATTTCCCTTGCCCATTTATCAATTGGAGAATGACTTGATTTTTTGTATAACTGATTTAGCTCCTTATATATTTGAGTAATTAGACCTCTGCCAGAGTTTTTTGTTATAAAGATTTTTTCCCAATTTGTTGCTTCCCTTCTAATTTTGATTGCATTGGTTTTGTTTGCACAAAACCTTTTTAATTTAACGTAATCAAAATTATTTATTGTACATTTTGTAATTTTTTCTAACTCTTGCTTGGTCTTAAAATCTTTCCTTTCCCAAAGATCTGACAAATATACAATTCTGTGTTCACCTAATTTGCTTGTAGTTTCCTTCTTTATATTCAAGTCATTCACCCACACATAATTTTTTAATGTATTTATTCAGTTAAATGTTTTATGGTGGTGGTTACTAATTATATAATTTTAAAAAAATGAATTGCCTTTCCAAAAAGCAAAACAACAAAACAATATCATCACACCATTAGTTTTGAAAATAAACCAATTTCTTCTTTATCCCAAAGCAAACATTATTGGCCTTTACCCTCAAATATTTCATCTTAATGATAGATCCATTTTTTAGCTCATGAATAAGAATAAGTAAAATATAATAGGATATAATCAGAGCTCAGTATTTTCAATCTGAATGAAAAAAAAGTTATTCCTAAATACTTAATGGCAAGTGATAAAATTAGGAATATTCATTTGGAGCACTAATGGTCTAATTTGCAATAATTATCTCCAGCATATCAGGTGTGTGCAAAGGAAGGTCTGATAATGAGGTACAATCAGTAGATGGAGTTTTCAAAGAAGAGAGCATTTTAACTTTGATAATTTGATCAATCCATGACCTTACTCATATGGGAATGTAAGAAATAAAATTTAGTTATTATATTTATATATTAAAATTATGTGGCCGCCAGGAATCAACAATTCAGGTTGATTCCGTAATTAAATCAGACCCAAGTCAGCATCGGGTTGAGGAGTTTATTTACAATCAGGAGGGTGAGTAGGGATAAAGAGAAGAGGGAGGTTAGAAGTCTAAATAAATGAAGCTGTAAGCCGCAAGGCCCAACAGCCGGATAGGCAGAGTTTAGAATTGGCCAACTAGGCCAAGGAAGCCAGCCTAACTTACCCACGTGACAATACAGAGTGTAATCTGTCTGTGGTCTCAGGAGATGCTTCTTCTTCCAGTTCCAGACGCCAACTCTCTTCACAGGAAGTTCACTAACTTACTTAAAGAGAATGTGTCTTTCATCACTTCCTGTGGTCCACCTCTAATTCAAATGGACAAATGGCAGTTTCTACATTGATTTGGACTGCCCAAAGGGCAGTCCCTTATTCTTGATTTGTTACTTATTGTCACGTGTGGGTAACTCGTCTCCCCTCCCCACTAAGGGAGGTGGGAGTGACATCATTAGCACGCCCGGGTTGGGTAGATTTTTGACTATTAATGGGATAGAGCTAATTTCTATTTACAGAGGGAATTTCTTTCACTATTGCAGATTACTATTCATTCCAGGATATTGTGAGATGTTTGTCCATACCTTGAATCTACCTAATACACTGGGTGAATTTTTATGGATTTTTGAATAGTTTAGGGATACCAATGCCATCTCCATTAAAGCCCTGACCCAATTTTTTAATGTGGTGTGGAGACTACACTGAATTCTCAAAGATTTTGCCATGCCTTCCAATCTAGACAAATTGAAGAATATTCAAATCAAAGAAGAGGTGGAAAGAGGGAAGGAGGAAGGGAGGGAGGAAGGAATGAACACAGGGAAGAAGTAAGGAGGGAGGGAGGAAGGAAGGAAGAAATGAATAGAAAAAAGGAATGGAAGAAAAAAGGAAGGAGAATGCTTAAAAGAGCATGAGGGGCAGCTAGGTGGCTCATTGGTTAGAGATCCAGGCCTGGAGATGGGAGATCCTGCATTCAAATCTGGTGTTAGACACTGCCTAGCTGTGTGACCCTGGGGCAAGCCCTTACTGTACTTCTACTTTGGTATTGATACTTAATATTGATTCTAAGATAGAAGGTAAGAATTTTTTTAAAAAAAGAGTTTGTTTGGTAATAGGCTATTTTACGAGACAGTATAACACAATGAGAAGAATGTTTAACCTATAATCATAAAATCTGAGTTCAAATCTGTAAGGGGCAAAATTATGGTTGGACTGAATATTTAACAGTAAGGTTGCCAGGAATTTAATTACTTAATTCCAAATGAATTACTCAAGTCAGAATGACTTTTATGGTGGTTTATTTACAAATAAAAAGAATGAAAGCAAGGAAAAGCCTGGTCCAAATCAGGCAGGGCTTGAGAGGCCCCAGCAAAAGGGGGGACACAGAGGTCACAGGTTAATTAAACAAGGCTTCTAGCCACAAGGCCTCCTCCAAGATGAGAGGCCTCTCCAGAGGCTAGTGCCTCCAGAAAAGCCAAGGAAAGTGAGTTGCCTTTCACTCACCCATGTGACCATCCAAAATGAAGCAGTCTTGAGGTCTCAAGCCCAAGCTCCTCCAAGGTCAAGTTCAAAGGGGAAAAAAACCTCCTCACAGAAAGTTACCACCAAATTTAAAGACAGTTCTTTACTTTACTTCCTGTGTCTTCCTTCCACTTATACGGGGACAAATGGCAGCTTTAACTTTGCTTCAGACTGCCTAGGGGGGCAGTCAGTTGTTTTTGATTTGTTACTCACTAGCATGCATGAGGGGGTAGACTACCCCCTCCTCCCTGCCTTAATCCTTAAATTGGGTGTATGCATTCCTGGTGACTAAAATCTAAAGAATCAATAGGGAAGAGTTAATCCCATCTTCACAAATCCCAGTTCTGCCACTTAATTGAACCTTGGACTAGTCAGTCTCTCCAGCCCTCACTTTCCTCCTCTATTAAAGGAAGGATTTAAGGTAGGTGACCACTGAGATCTCTTTAAACTCTTGTGATCTTCTGTCATTTAAGAATCATCTAGCTAATTTTAGAGGGTATATCACCAGGTTGGCAACAAACTGAAGAATTTTTTTGCTATCATTACTGTGGGATTGTAGCCTAACTAGCTTGTGTTGACTTGACTTGAAATGTTTGCTATAGGTTCTGGAATCTCATAAGACCCTAGAAAAGGATATCTGAAGCAATACACTTGGGGAAGTAGCATGATGCATTAACACCAGTGACTTCATATATTTTAATTATAGTAGGCATATGATTTGTGTTGGTATAGGGAATACACACAGACAAAATTATAGATCTTTAAAATATTCAGTGCACTAGTAATTCTAGTGAGACATGAAGGCTTCCTATCTCACTCACTTTAAGTCCTTTTCTCATCATTAACATTATAGAGGATGTCTTTTATGCCAATTACACTAAATCATCATTACACTAATTACAATAAATCAATATGCTGCAATTAATAATAAATTATGTATATTGCCAGTATAAAATCTACTTTGGTGGAGATAACTTAATTTGTTTTTCTATTTAGAAATTAATATATGAATAGAACCAAAAGGGAAATTCTTTGCCATAATTAGGGATTGTGAGGGCACATTTTTACCATGAAAAATATCTATAAATATGTTAGTTATTTTATCCTTAACACTATATTTATAGATATTTTATTGGCTGAATCTTTATGGAAATATACAACTACTTTTTCCTGCTCTCCCTAATCTGGTATCTACTTTATTGTTCAGAAGGATCCTATTTAAATTCTGGAAGATAAAAGTGTAAGAAAATTGCCTATTACTTTAGATAATAAATGTTTTAAATGTATTCAACATTTATTATATAACCCTTAAGTCTGCTAGAAAATTCAAAAAGTGTCCCATAAACTAAAAGAAAGTCTAGTTGAAAGGTATCTGAGATAGTGAAAAGCACATTGGTTTTGAAATCAGAGGATCTGAGTTTAATTTTTCCTTTCCCTACTTATGTGACCTTGGGCAGATCACTTAATCTTGTTGTACTTTAGTTTCATCATCTGTAAAATGAGGTGTCAGATTAGCTGGCTTCTAAAGTACCTTTCATCTCTAAAACTATGATACTAGTGCAGTACTTGGCAATGAAGAATCTGTCTTTTCCCTTTTGATTAACCACTTTCCTTAGTATGCATTAATGTAACATAACATTTGCTTAAAGTCTTTTTTTCCTCCTTATAATGAAGTCAATTGATGTAATTTCCCTTAGAGACATTAGTTTCTGTAAAAATCCTTATTTAGAAAAATAGCTTGTTTGTTCTTCCCTCCCATATATCTAGAGTAATTGCCCAACTATTGTGACACTGATCTGGGTTGATACAAAAAAGATAAGAGGAGCAGAAAGCACTTATGGCATTTATTTTGTAATTGGTGTTTGAATTCTGGTCTCCTCCCCTCCCCTCCCCTCCCCTTCCCTCCTTTCCCCTCTCCTTTTCAAAACCCTTACCTTCCATCTTGGAGTCCAAGGCAGAAGAGTGGTAAGGGTAGGCAATGGGGGTCAAGTGACTTGCCCAGGGTCACATAGCTGGGAAGTGTCTGAGGCCAGACTTGAACCTAGGACCTCCTGTCTCTAGGCCTGGCTCTCCATCCACTGAGCTACCCAGCCGCCCCCTCTGGTTTTCTTTTGAGATATTGTAAGCTTAAAAGAAGTTAATTTTGACAGTGTCTGAACTTTTCCTGTCAATGAAACTTATTAAACAATGATTATAGTTGAGTGCTGATTAAAAGCAGGACTTTTACTCTGGCTGGCTTCAGAACTAAGCCCCTTATAAATTGCTGCTGTGAACTTTTGAACTTAGAAAAAAATTCGGAATAAATATGATAATGGATAAGGCAATTTGGGGCTTGAAAATGTTCCTCCTTTGAAATAAATCCATCAGCCTGATTCTTGGCTTTTTGCATTTTCTTTTCTTACATAAAAAATGCTTTAAACTTATCTGAGATCTTTAAAGTAACTTCACAAGAATGCTTATATTTCTAAATTCCCACAGAAAAGTTTTCTCTTAAATGTACTTAAATGAATCTATCATCTCAACAGTATGGCATGAACTCTCTCCACTTTACCCCATATGTATCCAGGATAATCCTATCCTATCTATTGTTTCTCATTCTGGGTGATTCTTACCCATGTTATTCTGTGAATATCCCATTAAAATCTTCCCAAATTGTTGGAGTTTATCTCCTTATTCTTTCATCAGTTTCAACATAATACTTGAATTTTCTATTATCCTTCACATTTGGTACATGACCCCTCCAATGGTAAAGTGCAGTAGCTTAATTACACTCACTATGCATCACTCCATTGCCATTCAATTACTCATAATTCAGATTCTTTAGAGAATGCCCTGTTCCATGTATTGTAGCCATATAAAATCATCCTAAGAATATATTATTAAAAAAAAAGTATTCTTTTTGAAAGGTATTATGGGCTGTGAAGGCTATAGTTTCCCAATTGCAACTCAGACTTCCGCTTACTTTTCTGATCAATAAAGAACCAATCAATTAAAGAGCTTTTATCAAGCACCTACTATCAAGGTACTTGGTGAGTACTGGGGATACAAAGAAAAACAGAAATATAGTTCTTAACCTCAAGGATCTCACACACTAATGCAGGGAGACAGCATGCAAAATTTGTCACCCTTATGCTGTCTCCCTTTATATATATATATATATATATAATGTATGTTACCAGTGGGATGGGTGAAAGCCTCTTGCAAAAGATGAAATTTGAATTGAGTATTGAAGGAACCAAGGAAAGCCAGGAGGCAGAAATGAGTAGGGAGAACAGTACAGGCCATTCTTCTCAACTCTCTTCCTCTTTGAAATATCTTGAAAATTGATTCCCAAATGCCTTTAAATCATATCACCTCTAACAAGGATTTTTTTCTGTGTATTTGATCTTGTACAAGTCTTCCCGATTTCATATTGAGCACCATTTCTACTTTCTCATAAAATACATCAGGTATAAAAAGTCAAATGTGGTGATTCCACTGTTAATGTTGAGAACAGATTGTTATAAAATGTTGGTGAATCTGTTCCACTTTTAAGTCTATTTGTTGTCTTCCTTCCAATTTAATTTATAAAGTTCCTGGCATAGCCTGGTTTGGTTGGGTTTTTTACGCTTTCCTGGAGGCCCATTTTCTCCTTCACTGCTTTTCACATATTTTGTAAGCCAATAATGTTTGTGATATTCTTGATACTTCTTTGAAACATTATTCAAGGGAGTTTAAACTTTAAATTGGCATTGCTCTTGGCTGCCATGTCTCTTTTCACTTGGCAAAGAGATCAAGGGTTTGCTCAATAAGCTGATTTATTCATTCCTTTGGCTACCTTGCTTTGGTTATCGTTTTGCATCCAATAAACTTAATGATGATAGTTGTATTTACTTCTGTCTATATGCCATTTTTCACATTTAATGTCAGATCAAAGCTGTTTTAATAGACTACAACATCTTTTAATTTTCATCCTTTATTTTGATATTAATTTTGACCTTTATTCCAATCAGTTAATGTGATAGCTGCACATAGAGTTTGAATGAGATGAGATTCTGAATCTCATCTGATTCTGGAAGCCATTTGTTTCTTGACTGTTAATATAATCTTTTTTTTGTGATACTCTTTATTGTAAGTGTCTTTCTATTCTTTTCTTGAAGAGAATATTCATGTTAAAGCAGTATGAGAGCAAACTTTGGCCTGCTTTCATTTCTTAATACTAGACTATATTTTCCAAATACTTTTTTCTCCTATATTCTTCATACCATTGAAAAATATATCTAAATATAAAGTATAAATTTTAGAGATTAGAAAATTCATAGTCATTTATACTGTGAGGTAAAAAATAACAGAAATACTCCTGTTTTTTTCAGTTGAAGGAAAGCAAATGCCTACTTAAAAATAATAGCAACTTATTGCTATTATAGCAATAAAAAGATATATATTATATATATTATATATAATCTAATATTTAGATTATAGCAATAAAAACAGCAATAAAAATAGAATGCTTTGCTTGAAGGATTAAAACACTTTACTAATATTATGTCATTTTATTCTTACAGTAACTCCTGAGATAAGCTCTATTATTATCCCCATTTTACAAATGAGGAAACTGAGGCAGGTGCAGGTTAATTTTCCTAGGTCTCACAGTTAGTAAAGTATCTGAGGCTGGAGTTGTACATGGATATTCCTGACTCCAGGCTTTGTGTTCTATCCACTTTACCACCTCACTGTCTAATTAGGTGAATTTAGTCCTGATATAGCTTCTTTACTTGGAAATTCAATTTCATTTGAATGGTTAAATGCTGGAATTTAAATGGTGCTTGGTTAAAATTCAGATAAATCATATCAGATTATTTGAAATTTTGGATTATGATGATAATACTTTGGATTAAAAAAATTATATATCTGCAAAAACAATTTAATGAATTAGTGCATTGTTTCTTGAAATGCCCTTTTTAAAAAAGATTTTGTAATTTCATTCATATAGTATGCTTCTGGTAAGGAGCTTTCTCTAAAAATGAAGGTTGTCTTCTCTGATTTATAGCCATAGATTGTTGCCTAAACACTGAGAGGTTAAAGTTGCTTGCTCAAGTTAATATAATGAAGATACAATAAATTGCAAGTGGAAATTCAGATGAATTTTGTTTACTAGAAGTAAAATCTATTAAAACCAACTGGTGGAACTTCCAATTAGATGGTACTAGCAAAGATCTAATGAGAGAACCTGGTAGAATAAAGAAATCTAAAGAGAAGCACCAGTAAATTCTTCCATTTATGCCAAGTCAGGCCAGAAAAGGCAACTGCACTGGGAGAGAAACTGTGCACCTTTACAGGGAAGCCTGTGTTATTCCAGGTAAACAATCTCAAGCCTCTGACCAAGGATACTGCAAGGAACCTGTAATTCTCTGACCAGAGATATTTGTGGGAGGGTGAAAAAGGATGAAAAGAAGGTTTGGGTTTTTGTTCCAGGAGCGTGTTCTATCTGGGGACACTCTTGTGGACCTGAAATCTTCAACACTCTTACCTAATTTATTGTAGAGGGGCTGGAAACCTGTAGTGCTCTGACAAGAGAAACTCCAGAAGGGCTGGAAGCCCATAGCACTCTGAACTCAGTGGCAGCAGAAGAGGAAACAAGATGCAAGAGCATAGGAAACTGAGGAGATAACACAATAGGTACCTACCATCTCATCCAAAAATATCCTGGCATACAACCCCAAACCAGTCATCTTTCCCTTTTGGCCAACCCTTCTTCCCTAATATTCAGTTCCTTGATTATGTTCTTTAGAGTTTCTAGTTGGTTATATGTTATCACCTGCTCATATCTATTCTATATGCTTTTCCATGTTCTCTCGGTAATAATAAGTTTAAGTTTTTCAGATGTAGTTGTCTTCTTTGTCTTGCTGCCAAATAGCAATTGTAGTAGAATGTTCATATTGAAATTATGAACCTTTGCTGTTATGGGAAATCTGGTGGACAGCATTGCAAACTTTCCCTCCCTACCTGGATACCTTGGATCATCTGTTCTGGTGGAGTTGACTCCTGGAATCCTGAAACCATCCCTGGATTAGCTGTGAGATCCCAAGTAAAGCCATCCTCGGGTCCTTAGCTAAGCTGACCAAACCTGGCTGGAACCAGGTTGGGAGGAACTTTCCCCTTGTGAATCCAATACTGCTTTCTTTGGGCCCTGTCTTGCTTAGATCTTAGAAGAGTGTAGTTAAGTACTTTTCCCTTGACCCTGTGGCTTGCCCTTAGTCTGTTAGTGTAGAAAAACCCTATTTCCAACCTCTACCTTAGATTGTCCCTGATTAAAATGTGTTATTAAACTCTTGCCTTTACTTATCAGCTTCCATAGGCTCTGTCTTGTTGATGCTGGGTGGCAGTTGGAGGCCAACAGCCATTTCTGTTACAGACATCCAAACAGCCGTTATAACCCAGTCTCCCTACTTGTGGGCCCCATCCTGTCATTCCTGTCTCCCACACACCCACCTGGACCCATATTTACTGTTTAAGGCACCTTTCCCTGGTTTCTCCCTTAACAGGGGTATAAATAACCCTAACAACCACCTGGAGAGGTCTTTGGCCTTTGGTCCTTAGATTCTTTAGGTCTCTGTATCTTCCTAACTCTTTAGGTCTCTGGGTCCTTGGGTGATGAAGGAGGCTGGGAGGTCTATGAAGAAGAGGGTTGGTGGGATCTGAATATTTCCTGAAGGCTGTGAGGGCTGGTACATCACCAAACACTGATAGTGAGAAAGGTGAGAGAATAAATCTCCAACACAGTTGCATCAAGAGCAGACACTATTCTCTAGCTTGGTAGTCCCAAGCTGAGCCAGAGGGGTTGTGAAGAACAAAGCTCCAGCTTCTACTAAATCAATAGCCTCCAGTCCTGAGTGATTATAGATTATAGATATTAGATTGACAGGGTCTCCAATCCCCAATCCTTATCCTGATTATCCTTTCCCTGATTTAAATTATAGATAAAGAATGTTTAATAAGTACCTTCCTGAGTGGTCTTGACCCTTGAGGAGGGAGCTAACACAGTCAGATAACAAACGTGGTCTAAGGTTAATCAGAGCCCAATATTAATAATTTATCCAACCCTAGGTTGGACCTGAAAGGGTTACCCATCCACCTAACCTTTTGGGGTCTTCCTTGGGCAACTGTTATTGAAAGGGGAAATTATAACAACTAACAAGGGTGATTGGGGTTGGTGTTCCCCCATCACCAGCACCTAGGGAGAATACAGAGATACATCTACCTCACTAGATATCTATATCTCCCTAGGACCTTCTCTTTCTTTATAACACTCCATATTCCCTTGTTTCTGTTGTTGGCACCTGCATTTCTGTAGTAATCCAGGTTTATAATTTCAGGCCTCCTTGATTAGTTATCAAGGCCCATTTTACTTCTATAACATCTCTTGCATATCCCTTCTCTTCAACCACATAATTGCTATTCAAATTCATACTTTTATCATTTCTTTGCTAGAACATTCTAGTGGGGCAAGTCACTTCTTCCCTCTAGGACTTTACTTTATCTATGAAGGGAAAAAAATCCAGTCTGGGCTGTATTAAAATATCTCTAAAGTTCCTTCTAGCTTTTTATGCTATAATCCTAGAACTGAAAAAAGATATGAGCAGCCACAAGAATCCATTGCCTCCAAGTAAAAAACAATGGCAGTTCCTCCATTATGATCCTTTTTTTGATGACCTGCTTGACTGCAAACAAATATTGGCTCCTGTGGCTCCTTTCTTGGATGGAAACAAATCAGCCAAGGTCAGAAAATATTTTTCTCTGAATCATCTTGTTCAGTTAGTCCAACCCAGCTGTAAGGAAAGCATTGCCTCCTCCCACATGCACTGACCTGTTATTCATTAAAATTAAGCGTTGCCCTTATCCCAGTGTATAGGCATAGAATTGAGTTTCAGACATCTCTTTTTAGAAGGCAGTTATTTATATTAAGTACTCAATTTAAAGATGGAAATGTGTGTACCTCTCCCTGCAAAGCTTACTCCTCTGAGTGCTACTGTGAGACTTCAATGCTTGAAGAAGATGCTTTTTTCCATGACCTAAAATTGAATAAAGTTAACAGCAGTCTCTTAATTAACAGTAATCCAAGGTACTTTCTTATTTAAAGTCCAAGTCCTTGATATTAGCTCTGCTTATGTGCATTTGAGGAAAACCGAGTTGCTGTAAGCCACACAAAAAGCATCTACAGCTGAACCAAGTTAAAATAAATTATAAATAACTTCAGCAGTTTGAAATTTGGAAAACAGCCTAGACCCTATACATTCCCTCCCTTAGTTCTTCTTCATCTTCCGTGTGTGTACTAAATTGTATGCCAAAGTAAATTGAAACAGTGTAGACCCTTTGAGCTCCTCAGCTCTCATATGACCTCAGCTAAGTTTGGTTGGCATTGCCAGTATTTGGTTTTCGGTGGAAGCTTTTTTCTTTTGAAGCTTCCTTTGAAACTTCAACTTCACAGTTACTCAATGTGGCAAGAGAAAACAGAATATAGTATTTCTTTCAGCTCTTTTCCAAAGCCATTCCTAATTCAGGCAGAAGAACTGAACCCAGTGCAAGGATAATAATTAACTAGAGAGTGCCTAGAGAAAAGTAATCAGGAGGGGGAAGTACCTTAAAGTCATGACATATGTGGATAAGTTGAAGGAATTTGGTGTGTTTACCCAAGAGGAGAGAAGATTCTGGATAGACAATAATTATGTTAAAGGGATTGTCAGGGGAAGAACCTAATGGTATAGTCCAGTGATGGGCAAACTTTTTAAAGAAGGGGCCAAAGGAAAGGAAATCTGTCAGTCTGTTTCTAAGGCAGCTCTTTTGAAGTTTCATTGTATTGTGTCCTACTCATTGTATTCGTCAGATTAGGAATAATGTCGCAAAGCTGGATAGAATGTTCAGGGGGCCACTTCAGGTGCTGGTTGTAGTTTGCCCATCACTGGTCTATTTGACCCAATGCCAGAACTAATAAGAAGGGATGTATGTAGAAAAGAGATAGTTTGATGTGAGGGAAGACTTCTTTATAATTTGAGCTGTCCAAAAGTGAAATGAACTTTCCTAGTTATAGCAGGTTTTACATCACTTCAACCTTATCTTCCCCAAAGGACTGGATGACCATTTTTTAGGTATTGGGTAGATCTGATTCTTATTCAGGTACAGGTTGGAGTGGATGGATTATGAGATCCTTTCTAACTGTAAGATCCTGTGTTTCAATGACTGCTTCACAATGATATACTTTCTGGCTTAAGGACTAGAACAATTCAATTTTCTGTGTCCCTAAGTTTAAAATTCTTATTATTTTCAACTCTGCTTTTTTCTTCTTCCCAGCGGTACCTTGCCTCATCCCTTACTTTTTTCAATATTCTATAATCATTTTCTGACACTTACCTAATGGCCTTCTTTTTACCATCCCTGTAGAGTAGCAAGATTTGCAGACATCACCTTGATTTGGATCAGATAAACTACACATTCCTTCCTTTCTGTTTATATTTTCCTCGAAGTGGGCTTTCCTAGTTTAGTCCTATAATTTACTTCCAGCCAACTCCCGAAATTCTCTCATCCTTTTACTTCTTTCATTGTGTATTCTTCTGGCTCTCTTCCTTCTTCAGTAAATATACCTTTTTCTTCTTTTCTCAGTCTTCTTCCACCTTTTGCCCCTAACTATGGGTTTCTCCCAATGCTTTGCCCTTAGCCCTCTGATCTTTCTTTTCCTTGGCTTTCCATTTCCATGGCTTCAATTATTACTTCTTTGTAAATGATTCCATGGATCAAGTGATGATTTGGAACTAGAAGATTATTTCCTTTTCTACTTTTATATCTCCCAAAGTGTCTAACCTAATGGTATATATTCAATAAATACTTGATTGATGGATTTATTCTTGTTCAAATAAGTTACCTGCTTAGCACTTCAGCCTTATCTAGCAAAGCTATTAAGACCTGTTGCTGGGACTAAAAAGATTTTACAGAAGGAATAGATGAGCTAGCCAATGCTAAAAACAGAAAACCTTTTTACTTTGTATTTTTAATGACAGACCCAAAAGAAGAGACTATATGGCTTACACAAGATACCCAAAGACATAGGAGACAAAGACAATGATTAAAAGTTAGTAGGATAGCCCCACAAGAGATAGATCGGACACCTTGGAACTAAGGTAGCACATAAATTTTCTTACACTACTGAGACTGACACATACAAATTAAGGCAATTTCTTCATACCCCCTCCTTGCCCTCTGAGGCTAGGACTAAAACAATCAAAGGATTGTCAGGAGGAGGCAGTTGAGAGTTACCACCAAAAACTTTGCCAGGGAGTCCCAGACATGATGATCTTTCAGGCCATAACAAGAAGAAATAGTCTATGATGGTCTAAAACAGTGGTGCTAAACTCATAGAAACAGGGGCCATTAAATCTATAGTGATTTCTGCTGGTTCCATATTAATTTAGTTTTAAAATGTAATATTATCTGTTCAATTTGTAAGATGGAATTATAGGGGGGATTCCAGTGGAACCCCAAGAAGGAGGATTTGTTGAAGGCAGTTGGAACCAGGAGGATAATAGGGGGAACCCCCAAGCAAGTGGGGAGTTGGTGTTTGAGTTGAAGAAAGAGGTAGTGGAAGTCTGTGGCTCTTAGCCAAACCAATCTTTGCCAAAATCCTAGGCTCCTGTAGCCCCAGGAAAAATTATTGACCGCAGCCATCTTTGGATCCAGCTAAATTAGTTGTTCAATACAACAGCCACAGAGAAATTTTGGGACTCTTTTGAGAGCTGGTCTCTCTGAGACAGCCTATCCTCATCCATTTGTGTTTACTTTAGAAGTAATTATAATGGATTAGAAGAAGGTTTTAGTGGGGGAAGGGAGAGAGAAGCTCAGTTTGAGGCATTTTGCCCTGGCTGAGTCAAGAACTTTTAGGCTTCAAATGAGAAAACAACTAGCCACCCTTTATACCCTCTTTCCTTCATTCTCTATCCTTTCCCTCATATCAATCCTGTTATTAAACCCAAGTTATCAAGTCAGATAGCGTTTCTGGTTCATTCAGTTGGGTTATCAGGGAGAAAACAAGACTAATGTCTACCTTTGGGTGATCCTCCATCTTGGAGCTGATTTCAGTTGAAAAGGAGAGTAGTTAGTGAAGGGGAAGTTTTTCCAGATAACTCTGGCTAGCTACATCACAGACAGTTAAGACATACCTCAATCAGTAGAGACACTTTTCCTTCATTGATTACATGGTGGCACAAACAAATCTAGTCACTTTAGTGAAGCCATCAACAATTAACCCTCGATAAAAGGAGGTCTCCTGTGGTGACTTGGAAGGAGAGATTTCACTTTGACCTCTCTCCCTGCCACCCAACCCCCACATTGCACCTCTTTTTACAATTGGCTGAACCAGCTAAGGAATCTGAGCCCAAGTCAACAACAACTGAACAGCCATAAAAATCAGTCCTTGCAAGAAACTCTGGGGTAGCTATTTTGAAATTGAAAATTGTCATACAGTACCACCAGAGAGACAAATTTCAAACAAAGTTCAAAGACTGAAAATATATTATTTTTTTTTCAGTAGGAAGAGTGGTATTCATAATATTCATCTGCACACTAGTCTGTGGAACAGGGTATACACCTTATGGATAAATACTATATCTCAGTATCTCCTAGAGTTGTTAAGATTTCATGACTCTTATAGGTGGCTTAAAATTAGCCTTGAAGAAATATTTGCTTTTATTCCAACATGTGGAACTGTTCTAATATCACTACTACAACTTTATTGGTCACTCAAGAAGCTAGTAAAACAAAATTTTAATCATGGGGATGAGAACACAGCATTGATCAGGACATTAAAGAGACAAATTGAAGACCTAATAGAAATTAACAAACAACTGAGAGAAGGCAAAAATACAGGGATACAGAATATAATGAAAGTGGAACTGGCAAACAGGTCAAACCAAATGAGGATAAACCTAAGGCAAACCAAGAACAAGCACAAGGGGCTGAGGCAGCAGTCCCCATTTTGCCAATCTGTGACAGAATTGTGGTCTAGCCTGATTCAGGGGTACTCCATGTGAAAAGTCATAAGCTTTTCACAGGTGGAGACCTTGAGATCTTAAAGAAACAAATGCCAGGCTTCTACATAGACCCATTTAAATTAATAAAAGAATACAAAACGGTTGTTTGTCTTTATGATCCATTCTTTAAAGAAATAGACATTCTTTTATCAGGGCTTTTTACCCCCAGTGAGAATACCCAGTTCATTGAAGAGACAAAAAGCAACCCAAACCTAGCCTCATGGCCTCAAGAGTATGAAGACCCAGAACTGTCATCACATGGAAACATGGCTTTTTTGAGACACTGTAGAGAAGACTTGGCCAAGTCAATGAAAATTCATGCCAAACAACCTGACCAATGGGAGCCTTTAGAGAAACTGAGGCAGAAGTAAGAAGAGCATCCTAGCATGTTCCTGGATAGGCTGGGGAAAATATCCTAGGGTTCCATTATATGCAGGAAAATAAGTTACAACATATAAGAAGACAATTTGTTAAGGGTAGCTCACTCCCAATTCAGACATACTTTCATTTGCACTGCCCGGGGTGGGAATCACTAGCTCTGGAATACCTTAGGAAGACTGCATCATTCATACATACATGCATCTCATGACAAAGAACCAAAAGCAAAAAAGGACAATGACAAAAGGATGAAATCATAACTGATTTTAAAAAGCAACTGAAGGAAGCAAAATCTACCTTAAAACACAAGGAAATTGAGGAAATCAAAAACATGGCCTTGCATACTCAAAATCTGAGAAACTGGGGACAGCAGAGGCAAACAAACAACATGAAGAGGTGCTTCCTTTGTCAAAAATCCAGACATATTGTGAAAGACTGTTACTACAAATCCCAAATTAATTTCAACAACAGGAATAACAATAGAAGAGGGACATATACAAACTCAAGATACAACTATAATAACAACAATAGCAGATTTAACAAGACGAAATGCTGTGAACATAATGTAATAGCTCCAGCAATACACCGAGCCTTAGCACAATGGAAAAATATATTTCACAAGGCACTAGACCACATATAAACTTGTGAATTGAGGAAACAGTGTTAGCACTGGAAACAAAAGAAGAAGAATATAAAAGTGAACAGGCAGGAGAAAACAAAAAAAAAAAAAGAGAGAGAAACTGGGAGATATAATAATGAAGGGAATGGTGAAGCAAAGCTTAGCTTTAAGAAAAAGTCAGAAGAAGAGATCCAGATGGATAAGAATGTGGTAGAAATTAAAAATAGGATCTATGGGATAAAAGACAGTGATTCAAAACCTAAAAAGCAAAATACACATGCACTTAGACCAAACTTTAATCCAAACTTAGTGAACATAGCACTGAATAATAATAATGGAATTGTAATAAGCAAAACACAAGAAACATCAAATCCAAACAATAAATCTTCAGCAATACATAAGAAACCTATTCCAGATATACTACAATATAATGCACCAACATTATTTAGTTAAATATTTCCATTTATGGTTCTAGCTACATTTAGCAGTGATACTTGCAAGTATCTGACAGTTCTGGTGTAAAATACCTCTAAGCTTTGGGGTCAGGGCAACTTGCTTAACTTGGGCATCATAACAATTTTCTGAGCTTGAGGGTGATGATAGTTCTTATATTTGAAATATCATCCCTCAGTGCCCTCACAATTCTGTTGCTTACAGCTTGTATCTATTCTGTATTCACTTGACCTAACCTAACTGCTTTTCTTTTCTTTTTGTTTTTATATGACCTTCATTTCTCTTTACCACACCCCACTCCATGGACCATCAAAGAAAAAGCTAAACACCTAACCAACACATATGAAATGTTTCTGGTTCTTGTGCCCCCTCATATATTAAGAAATGTTATTCATTCATTTCAGTAATGTCTAATTCTTTATGACCCCATTTGAGATATCTTGGCAAAGATACTAGAATAGTTTGCCATTTCAATCTCCATCTTATTTTGCAGTTAAGGAAACTGAGGAAAATTAAGTTAAACTACAGCACACTGGTAATAAATGTATGAAGCCAGATTTGAGCTCAGATCTTTCTGACTCCAGACTTGTACTCTTTCCACTGTGTCACCTTGCTGCCCTGAAAGATACTGGAGTTGCTTGTTGTTTCCTTCTCATTTTACAGATGAGGAAGGAGAAACAAACAGGATTAAATGACTTGACCAGGGTCATATAGCTAGTAATTGTCAAAGGCCAGATTTGAACTCAAGACAATGAGTCCTCCAGTCTCTGTGACTGACACTCCATCTACTGTGCCATTAGCTAGCCCACAAATCAATGAAGGAGTTACATTTTTTCCTTCTCTTCCTTGGGAACAAGCTTGGTTATTATAATATATGGCATTCAGTTTCATGGCTTTGGGGCTGTTCTTTCTAGATATCTTGTTGTAGTCATTATATAAATTGTTTTCCTGGTTCTGCCTACTTTACTCTGAATCAGTTCATAGATCTTTCTGTGGTTATCAGAATTATGCATTTTTTGGTTTTCTTATAATTAAATAATATTCCATTATGTTTCTTTCCACAAGTTTTTTATTGTCTATTCCTCAAATAATGAGTATGCTTTCCCTTCCACCGTATAACAGTAAGATTTTGGGGGCAAAGAAAATGGACACCTGAATCATTTTAAAGACGTAACTCCAAATTGGTTTTCAGAATGGTTGGAACAATTCACAGTTCCACCAATATTTATTATTAAGTCTATATTTCTGTAGCACCTCTGATGTTAACTATTTATATATATTTTCTTCTATGCCAGTTTTCTGAGTGAGAAGTGCAAAGTTCTCCTTATCTGCATCTTTTTCTAATTATTGGTTTGGAGCAATCTTTTATGTGTTTGTTAATAATTTTTGGTGCTTTTGAGCTCAGTTTGAGCTTATCTTTTGATAACTGATCTATTGAGGAATGGCTTTTGGTCATAAGATTTTTGCCTATATATTTTTGATAACAGACTCTGCTACAGAAATATTTGATGAAATTATTTTTCCTAGTCATCAGCTTTCTTTTTTTTTTCCTAGCTGAGTTGTTCCCCCCTCCCCCCCAATCACTATATCTTACAGACGAATTTGTATTCTGAAATAGGGTTGCCTTTGGTTGCCATTTTTCTTCTAAAATGTTAGTCAGTTGTTTTTTTGTCTAAGGAATTTAAGTTCTTTTCTTCTCTTTGTTATGGTAATTGATTTACATTTGTTAAACTCCTTTAGGAAATTATTTTAATATATGTCTGTCAGTGATGGGCAAACTATGGACCACGGTCCAGATTTGGCCCCCTGAAATGTTCTTTCATGCTGTGCAACATTATTCCTAATCTGACGAATACAGTGAGTAGGATACAATACAATGAAACTTTAAAAGAGTTGCCTTAGAAACAGATTGACAGATGAGCATTTCCTTTCCTTTGGCCCCCTCTTTTAAAAGTTTGCCCATCACTGGTCTATGTCCTTACCTACATACATTACCCATTTTCTTTATCAATAGTTCTCTCTTTGGCCATACAATGGATGAAGTAAGGACTAGAAGCATCTGAATAACAATGTTTAGCACAGTTTCCTAGTTCAGTCCCACACCTTCTAAATCTATGACAAAAGTTCTTTTATTGACACCTTCTAATTGTTGAAGAAGCTTATTAAGCTGATTGTCCAATCAGATACAATTAGGTTGGGTATTTGTATTACATTCATTTCTGAAAATTTTCCATTTATCATATTATTTGTTGCTCATCATATACAGAGCAGAAAATGACATTAGAGATCCTAGAGATCTGGCTTCCTAGCTGCAAGACCCTGAACAAGTCACTTAACCCTTCCCCCCCCCATTGCCTAGTCCTTTCTGCTCTTCTACCTTGGAACCAATATATAGTATTGATTGTAAGACAGAAGGAAAGGATTTTAAAAAAAAGAAAAGAAAAGAAAAGAAAAGGTGGTTCTAACAACTGTCTTTTTTCCATTGAGAAAAAAAGAAAAAATTAAATTATTAAATAACTGCCCTGAGATAGATCATTGTTATTGCTATTATTTTATTATTGGTAATACCCTAATGTTAATTTGTTGTTTTATAAACTTCCTAATTTAAACCTACTTTGCAACTGAAGAGTTTTAAGGAAGGTGGTATGACAATGGAAGAAATACCAGACTTAGAAGATATTTCAGTTTGGATTCTGAATGATATATACATTTGCTAGTTGTTTAACTTGGGCAAATCATTTAACTGAGCCTCAGTTTCTTCATTGTAAAGTGAGGATAATAATACTTGCATTACTTATATAACAGGAATGTAAGAAAAGTGCTCTAAAAACCTTAATGTGCTATACAAATATCTTTCATTCTTTTTTCAATGGTCAACATTCATATGGTCTCAAAATAGTCATTCTGTAGAATCTCTAGGCAATTAATTTTCCACTCCTTCATTATTCCTATTAAAAAAACCCTATAGTTACAATGCTATTAATATATTCCCATGACATTAAATTAAAGTCATGATACCTAGTGACTTTTCATAATAGCAGTGTTCCCTTGAGATGTAAAGATATAGTTTATTATGGAAAAACTTAATGAGATCTTTTTTCAGCTTCATCATTAGAGCAACCAAATGTTACAGAGCATATGTGGTCTGTTAGGGAGATGCCATAAGAGTGTAGAGATTTTTAATTTTTTGTTTTTGTCAGTATTGCTATATATATTTTTAAAAATCTTTTCCAAAAACCAAAGGGATAGAGGGAAGGACTATAGATTTGCCACAGACAATGTTGCCATTGGCAGACATATTGGAGATCATCATTTGTGCCATTCTCATTTTGCTGAGCGTTGTGGGGAATACATGTTTATTTTTTTCTACAAGGAGATGTATCAGTGGGCCTCTAAAACCATCCTTCCTGCTTATTTTCAGTCTTGTATTAGTTCACCTTCTGAAAAACCTGGTTGTGAATATCATGAAAATTGTTTTTTCCTCTGGTGACATGTTGGACTCAGTCAGCTGCAAAATTCTCCGATTCACAGAAACTATGACCACTCAGCTCACTGTCTGGTTCATGTTACATTTTGCCGTGCTTTACCATCATGAGCTATACCAAATTGTCTATCCCTCCAGTGAGGCTCCAAACCTGAACTATCAGAAGAGGCATTTAAAGGCAGTTCCCATCCTTTGGATCTCTGGATTTGGAGTTTGTATTCCAATTTTAGTCTTCACTGAAAAGCTTCAACCTCTAAATACCACAGATGGCACAGGTCTGCTGTATACCAAAAGGTTTAACATGGATTGCAAGATTGATTTTGGAAACCAACAGGTAGAATATTACTATGAGAAAATATTTTTAGTCCTTATTGATCTTCTTCCTTTGACTATCTTAATTTTTGTTTGTTTTTGGATTGCTTTCCTGCTTTGGGAGCAAAGGAAGCTAACATATGGTGACATTTGGATAGGAGATGGTACTTCAGAAATTGAAATCTTTCGAGGAGCTAAAGTCAGTATTTTGTTGACATTACTGATTACCTCTCTGTGGATTTCCCACTTTGTTTTGATTTGTTTCTTTAAGGATTTGGAATCCTGTTCCTTTACTCCAGCTTTGCTCACAGCTCTGTCTTCAGGTTTTTCTACTGTTAGTCCATATGTTCTTATGTTGGTTAATTACAAAGTGAAACTGGAGGCTTTCTGTTGTAGGAAAAGAGAAGAATCTATTATACAACCTACAAATGTTCTTTCCTGCCCATACACATAATGACAAAAAAAAAAAAACCAAAACACATCATTTTTGCTTCAGTAACATGGGAACCTTCCTATTTTTAGGGGAATCAGAAATCTCCCAGTACTCCTTGTCATCTGATAGACAGTTCCTTCCAGTTATGAAAACAAAACAAAACAAAGTACCTCGTAGTCAAAACAGGTATCTCAAGAAAACTATGAAAGAAAGTATAGGCACCAATGATTTTGCAATAAGTTAGGTTTGAGGGTGAGGAAGGAATCAATCAATGAATCAACAAGCATTTTTTTAAAGTGCCTACTGTTTTCTGGGAACTGAGCTAGGCTCCAGTTGATGAAAAATGTGTTGAATTGAAAAATAATCCTAATTATGGGGAAAAGTCACATTTGTTATCATGTATTACTAAGTTATTAAATCTAACAATGATTATTGTAGAAAATCAAAAATAGCCCTGCATAAAATCAATTATTTTTAGGACTATCGAAGATTCATTGTTAAAAATCACAATACATTCTTATTGAATGATAACTCTGTGTAAGAGAATAATATTAGGATTAATGCTGGAGATGCTACTCACTTCCTGTGACTCTTTAGGAAGTATCACATTATTAACTTTTCTTCTTCCCTACTACTTGGTTTGAAATGCCTTAACATATATCTAAGAAATAAATTAATAATATAATCTCTTGGTTTTTTTTAAATTGACCAAAATACCATATAAATTTGAAACAGTCTTTGTTTGTTTTAACTCCTACCCTCTTAATAACAAACAATGCTGCATAAGAATCAGAACAAAGATTTTAAACTAGCATTTGCTCATTTGTAGTTTATAATTTCTAAAAATTATTTCCCCCCATTAAATATTTGGTTTTTCAAAGACTTTTTTTTATCTCTCACCCTTTTGACTATTCCAGTTATGTAAGTTAATTGCTTCTTGAAAATAAGGGAATGAATTTTCAAAATAATTTTTTTCTTCACATTTTGGTCATTTCATGATTTAGAAAGATAGTGTTACCTATCTAGTTAAAAACAATAAAGTAAATCACTGACTAAAGTTTCAATTGAATAAACATTTATTATGTGCATACTGTATTCTTATTCTTATGATCTATGGATAAGGTTATTAAAAATTTGATGAAAAAATATTCAGAAACAGGTGTGCCTAATGTCTCTCTTCTCTTTTCCTTCCCTTTCCCCCTTTGGGTATCTAGAAACTGATCTAGTATTGATGACAGTGTTAATGGAAAGGAACAGATCAATAAAAGAAGTTATTTCAAAGGTAGATTTGATTGCATTTGACAGCTAATCAAAAGTGGAAGGTAAAGGAGAGAGAAAATAATATCAAGTTTATGAGCTTAAAATTTTGGGGGTTAGTGGTATTAACCACTAAATAGATAAGCTATGAAGAAAGAACTGATTTTATTATGGAAGAAGTTTTGGTTTTGTACAAGATGAACTTTAAGCATTAGGACACCTTGATGGAAATGGCCAACAGAAAGTTGGACATGATAGAGTAAACCTCAGAAGATTAAGGCTAACAATAACAATATATAATCAGGTTAACAGTATCTAGATTTTTTTCCCCATACATAGTTATTCATATCCATTACTTAGAACCTATAAGGTTCATTGTAACACTTACAAATATCTCAATTCAATAGCTAATTTGTATGAAGTTCTATGATCTTGTAACTTTTAACATCAGCTCTAAATTTTGGGATCTGTTATGCTACAGTTCACTTAAAGGATGTTTCCAACTTGAGGTTTTCGCCAGAAGGAGAAAATACTCTAGTTTGTCACACATCAAATCTGGATCTCATTAACAAGTAGGGCCTATAAAGATATCTGCAGCTGTGAGATACAAAGAAGTAAAAAATTTTCAAGGTAACCAGTGCCTGAATTCTGTAGGGCTTTGAAGGTCAAAGACAACACCTTATATTGTACAGTGAATAAAACAGGCAGATGTCAGAACATCTGAAGTTTCTGGGTGGTCTTCATAGGAAGTTCTAAGTGAGTCCACAGAAGTAGTTTAGTCTGAAGAACACCAGGCATAGACCACAAGTAGTGAATTAACATCTGGGTGGGGAGAAAGATCTCTTTTATTCAGCATAAATATCTCTTTTATTCAGCGTAAATATAAAAAGAGACTGGAAATGATCTACATTTACATCAGTATCTTGTCCTCACAAATAATCAGCTATGTTTGAATGAAGAAACCAGCAGGCAATGATATAGTTTTCAGATTCTTCCCCTACTCATCACTATTATTTTTACTTTTCTCTAACCTGAATTCTGGACCAGTCAATGACAGTTCATAAATTTTCTTTACTAATAGCCCAAGAAAGTAACTGTATACATTAAGGAATCTTTGTAACATTCATTGTGAAACATTACCATTCCAGGTGGGCCAAAAATGTGAAATTTGGACTTGGGAGTTTCCTCTACATAGCTGAGAAAGTTAGCCAATTCTCAGGCTATTCTATAATTTCTTTCCAGAAAACAGTGCAAGACACTCACTGTTGGCTAAAGCTCATGCTCAGCTTTCCCATTCCTGTAAATTTATTGTTTCCTTTTTTTCCCCCAGACATTTTTACTTTAGTATAAAATAGTATGAGTTGGACTTTTAATTGTATTTTAAATATCATCTTATTATTTGAACATAGTTTATTCATTTAGAATTGACAGGTTATGCTATAGGAGAGTATTTCCTAAGGGCATGAAAACCAAGCATTCCTTCTACATTTTGCTTCAGGATGTCTTTTGATATTATTACCGATTCCTTTTCCACAGCTCTTCCCATATATCTTCACTAGATTTTTTTGTTGTTGCTGTGTTTCTCTATCAACTTTAATTTCAGTTTTTGCTTAATCCTCAATCCTCATCTCAGCTGATTGGAGTTTATTACTAGTGATGAGATTAGGATGGTGACCCAGGTAACCTCAGACATATGACCTGACTCCATGGCTAGAAACTAAAATGCTAAACTTGCCTAATCATCTAATAATTCTGTATCATTAGTACCAATAGGAACAAAATAGGAATGCTTGGCACAGACTCTGACATGATCTGGAAAGACAACTTGTCCCTAAGAGACTTGTCTTTATAGAAGGTTGGTCAATAGCAATAGCATGTACATGAAGGGCAATTTAAAACATAGCAATTCTTTTTATTTCTAAAGTGCTTATAAGTAATGGTGGTTTTGCTAAACACATTTAAGACAGAATGTAGAATTTTTAAATTGCTATTTAAGAGAGAGAAAGAAATATATTGTGTGAGAGAGGGAAAGAATTAGAGCTCACATTCATGATCTTTTTCAAAATTATATTTACAAGTATTATAATTTTTAAAAAAGAAGGTGGTCATACAGGCTTTAAAAACTTTCATTAATATCATTATACTAGTTGAGAGAAAAGTGCCTTGTAAAAATTGTGTATTTTTTTTTGTAATGACCATGACAACTGACATTTTACATTAAATTTCCAAATTCATTCTCTGTTAGAGAAACAAAATAGTAATAACAAATCTTGTGCAATGCCTTAGAAAGACTATGTCTTTCTGAAACTCTTATTAAAAGACTAAAGCAGTTTTGAGGGAGCTTCAGTGAAGTAGCCATGGCTGCTTTGCATGAGATTAGAATCTCATTCTGAAATCAGCACTAACTTGTTTTATGATCAGGATGGAGTCATGGCACTATAATTTTTTTTTAAACATTTATTAATATTCGTTTTTAACATGGTTACATGATTCATGCTCCTACCTTCCCCTTTACCCCCTGCACCCTCCCCCACCCATGCCTACGCCCATTTCCACTGGTTTTATCATGTGTCATTGTTCAAGACCTATTTCCAAATGTTGATAGTTGCATTGGTGTGGTAGTTTCGAGTCTACATCCTCAGTCATGTCCACCCCAACCCATGCGTTCAAGCAGTTGTTTTTCTTATATGTTTCCTCTCCTGCAGTCCTTCCTCTGAATGTGGGTAGTGTTCTTTACCATAAATCCCTCAGAATTGTCCTGTGTCATTGCATCACTGCTAGTACAGAAGTCCATTACATTCGATTTTACCATAGTATATCAGTCTCTGTGTACAGTGTTCTTCTGGCTCTGCTCCTCTCACTCTGCATCAATTCCTGGAGGTCTTTCCAGTTCACCTGGAACTCCTCCAGTTTATTATTCCTTTTAGCACAATAGTATTCCATCACCAGCATATACCACAATTTGTTCAGCCATTCTCCAATTGAAGGGCATACCCTCATTTTCCAGTTTTTTGCCACCACAAAAAAAAGCACAGCTATAAATATTTTCATACAAGTCTGTTTATCTATGATCTCTTTGGGGTACAAACCCAACAATGGTATGGCTGGATCAAAGGGCAGGCATTTTTTTTATAGCCCTTTGAGCATAGTTCCAAGTTGCCAGCCAGAATGGTTGGATCAGTTCACAACTCCACCAGCAATGCATCAATGTCCCAATTTTGCCATATCCCCTCCAGCATTCATTACTCTCCCCTTCTTTCATTTTAGCCAATCTGCTAGGTGTGAGGTGATACCTCAGAGTTGTTTTGATTTGCATTTCTCTAGTTATTAGAGATTTAGAACACTTTCTCATGTGCTTATTGATATTTTTGATTTCTTTACCTGAAAATTGCCTATTCATGTGGTACTATAATGTTTTGCAGTTTCCTTTTCTTTAAAATGTAAGTGATCTATATTCTGCCTGCCTCACAGAATGATTATGAATAAAATCTCCCAACACAGGTATATGCAAGTGCTTTTTAAAAAACAAAGTCTTGTGCAAATATAAAACTATTCTTAGGTTTGCTTTCAAAGAGTGTCACACTATTAAAAAATTCTATCCTGCTACTTCCATCCATATTTCCCTCCTTTATTCTTAGTCTGTCTCTGTGTTACTTGGCTCATAAACAACAGACATTCTTGCTCTATCTATCATTTTAAGGGCTTGTAGCTTCTTGCCATGACTCCAGACACTGTTGAATCAAAAAGTGAATGAAACTTAATTTAACATTTAGAATGACTTGCTTCATTGCCAACACAGCTACTGCCAACTGGAGACAACACTTTATATGTTGGATCTTCATTTTTTTCCACTCAGGCCTGCCAATTATCCAGTCCTGTGATGGATTTTGAACTCATTTTACTGAATAAAGTCTGGTATTTTAGAATAGAAATTAAAATTGAATATTCTAACTACCTCCCTGCCCAAACCAGATAACTATTTGCCTTGTGGGTGACTGGGCACACTGATTGTTGTGTGGTTTCCCACATTTTGTGGTTTCTCACATTTTGTGAATTATGGATATTAGAAAAATGCTGTAATATTAATAAAGTTAATCACCTTTGAAAAGTTAAACATCATAAAAAGTGTATGATCATTTCAATGACACATGTAAAACCCAGTGGAATTGCTCATTGGCTACAGGAGGTGGGTAGAAAGAGGGTAAGGAAATCATGTAACCACGGAAAAATTTTCTTAATTAAAAAAGTGTGATCATTTAACAACCATGACTTAATTTTAATTATTATGTTATTGAGTATACTAGTAAATAAAGCAGAAGTTTTTTCAGTAGTAATAGAGAAATATGAATCCTTAGCATAATTCCATGCAAACTTTTGTAAATTGGGAGGAGGGAGGCATTTTTTATTTCCATGGAACAATATATGTTTCATTTGACAATAAAATAATGAGACTTTAAAGAACCAACACTTCAAAATGTATACATTTAGAAGAGTGCTGTCATTAAAAGTAGTTACCTTGGGAGGTGATGCACATGTTCTGCAATGTTCAGCATCCTTTGGGAGCTCCTCTTTTGAAAATGCCCTGAGAGCTACTTTATAGGCTTATTCATGCCTCATTTTTTGACCATAAACACTTTGGCTCAGCATGATCACCTATTTTATTCTTTTTTTTAAGAACAAAGACTTTTTTATTTTACTATTTTTTAAAGATATTTTATCTATTATATGTAATAATTTCTAAAGTTATATGGTCTAAGTTGTTTTCCTACCTCCCTTCCCTCTCCTCCTCAAAGATGGTAAGCAACTTGATCTGGGTTTTACTTGTATTATCATGCAAAACATATTCCCTTATTGTTCATACTCCATTCTAACTCCCAACAGTTCTTTCTCTGGAGTTGGATAATATTCTTTGTAATAAGTTCCTTATAGTTGTCCTGGATCATTGTACTGCTGAGAGTAGATAAATCTTTCAAAGTTGATCTTTCCACAATATTACTGTTACTGTGTACAATGTTCTGCTTATTTCACATTACATCAGTTAATGTAGGTCTTTCCAGTGCTTTCTGAAATCATCCTGTTCCTTATTTCTTATAGTATAACAGTATTCCCATCACCATCATATGTCACAATTTCTTCAATCTTTCCCCAAATGATGGACATACCCTCAATTTCCTATTCTTTGTTACCACAAAAAGAACTGCTGTAATTTTTGTATAAATAGGTCCTCCCCCACTCACTTTTTATCTCTTTGGGTACCTAGTAGTGTTGGATCAAAGGGTAAGCTTCATTTTATAGCTCTTTTGAACTCTTGGTGCTGGACTTTGTTGGTAATATATAGAAATGCTGATGATTTCATGTAGATTTAAATTGTATCCTGCAACTTTGCTAAAGTTATTTTTTCAACTAGTTTTTTAGTTGATTCTCTAGGATTCTCTAAGTTTACTAATCATATCATCTGCAAAGAGAGATAGTTTAGTTTCCTCTTTGCCTACTTTAACTCCTTCAATTTCTTTTTCTTATTGCTAAAGCTAGCATTTCTAGTACATTATTAAATAATAGTGGTAATAATGGGCATCCTTGCTTTACCCCTGATCTTATTTGGAAGACTTCTAACATATCCCATTGCAGACAATGTTGGCTGATGGTTTTAGACAGATACTACTTATCATTTTAAGGAAAGGTACATTTATTCTTTTACTTTCTAATGTTTTTAATAAAAATGTATGTTGTATTTTGTCAAAGGCTTTTTCTGCATCTATTGAGATAATCATATAGGCTATAATAATATATGATCAATATAAGATCAGTTATGCTGTATTCCTGGTATAAATCCCAGCTGGTTATAGCGAATGATCTTTGTGATATATAACTGCAGTTTCTTCACTAATATTTTATTTAAGATTGTTGCATTGATATTCATTAAGGATATTTGTCTGTAATTTTTTTTCTATATTTTTGCTCTTCCTGGCTTAGGTATAAGTACCATATTTGTGTCATAAAAAGAATTTGGTAAGACTTCTTTGCCTATTTTGCCAAATAATTTAGTATTGGGATTAATTGTTCTTTAAATGTTTAATAGAATGTATTTGTGTCCATCTGGCCCTGGGGATTTTTTTCTTAGGGAGTTTATTGATGGCTTATTCTTATTCTTATTATTTCTTTTTCCGAGATGGAATTATTTATGTATTCTGTTTCCTCTTGTTAATCTGGGCAATTTATTATTTTTGTAAATATTTGTCCATTTCACCTCAACTGTCAGATTTATTGACATTTAATTGGGCAAAATAGTTCCTAATGATTGCTTTAATTTCTTCTTCATTGGTGATGAATTTGCACTTTATATTTTAGATATTGATAATTTGATTTTCTTCTTTCCTTTTTAAGCTAATTTGCCAATGCTATATTTTATTTGTTTTTTCATAAAACCAACTCCCAGTCTTATTTATTATAGTTCAGTATTTCTCTTACATTCAGTTTTATTAATTTCTCCTTTGATTTTTAGGATTTAATTTGGTCTTTAATTGGGGATTTAAAATTTTTCCTTTTTCTAACTTTTTTATTTGAATCCCCAATTCATCAATCTGCTTTTTCTCTATTTTATTGTTATAAGAATTCACAGATATAAAATTTCCCTTAAGCTTTGTGAGTAGTTTTGCTTCTGACTATGCTCTCCTCTCACAACAGGGAACTAGACTCTCCCTGTCTACTTTCCAAGTTTTTTCCCACAGGAGAGTTGCTTTACTTCTTCCCCTTGTTGGTTCTGTCATTCCACTATTCATTTTGAGGCACTATTTTAATGCTGGTTTGAGAAAATTCTCAGAGTGCTTTCTACTTTCCATGCTTCTACTCTACCATCCTGGCTCTGCCTCCAGAAAGATCACCTGCAGACTTTTCATTAAAGGAAATTCCAAAAAACCAAAGACACCCTTCTTAAATAAAGGGTAAAGCTTTGTCACTATTGAAGGCATTTTTTTTAAGTGTCATAACCTCTAAAATCAGTTCCCTGTGCTGATAGAAACACTTACTCTTGAGATGCTTGAATGTTTCTGTCATTGATACAGAGGCCCTTGGAAAGTGGCAGATGCTCAAAAGGCACTAGAGTGCCAGATCTAGTTGGCATTTCTTTTCCTGGTTCATCTTGTCATATGGAACACTGTGAAGCTCAGAGATATTTAATTTATTTAAATGAATGCTTCAGATGAATGGAAATTAGTTACAACTCAGGTTTCTAGCATTCTGGGCATGTTCTAATATCTGCACCCTAGGTTCTCACTTCATTTTCTCTCTCCATTTACCCCTCTTGCTTTACCCATCTTGCACACATTTTTTTATAGTGCCAAACCATGAGAAAATGAAACCTTTTTTTTTAAACCCTTACCTTCTGTCTTGGAGTCAATACTGTGTATTGGCTCCAAGGTGGAAGAGTGGTAAGGGCTAGGCAATGGGGGTTAAGTGACTTGCCCAGGGTCACACAGCTAGGAAGTGTCTGAGGCCAGATTTGAACCTAGGACCTCCCATGTCTAGGACTGGCTCTCAACACTGAGCAACCCAGTTGTCCCCATCATATTTTTAAAAAATTATTTTTGCTTCTCCGAGTCTGGTACCTACAGCTGGCAACATGGCGAAACATACCAAGAAGGTCGGAATTGTTGGTAAATATGGAACACGTTATGGTGCATCCCTCAGAAAAATGGTGAAGAAAATTGAAATTAGCCAGCATGCCAAATATACCTGCTCCTTCTGTGGCAAGACCAAAATGAAGAGACGTGCTATGGGTATCTGGCATTGTGGATCTTGTATGAAAACAGTAGCTGGTGGTGCGTGGACCTACAATACCACCTCTGCAGTGACAGTCAAATCTGCCATCAGAAGACTGAAGGAATTGAAAGACCAGTAACAAATATCTGTAGCCCAGAGTCCATCAATAAATGGGTTAATTTATGTAATAAAAATAAAAAAAAATTATTTTTATTGACTTTGAAACCTACCCTAAGGAAGAAGGTAGGAAAAGAAAAGAATGGGATCAACATTAGTTAACCTATAATTTGAGTGGTCCGATCCTACTACCCTTCTTTTTCACACAATTTAGATTTTGACCACTAGTTCTTAAACTTTCTTTATCTCCTTTTAATCCTTGATCCATCTTCTAAAGTTAGAGTTTTTCTTACTTGTCTTGCTCACTCCCAACTTCACCTCCCTAATTTTTATTTTTTAAACCTTATCTTCTGTTTTAAAATCAATAAAGAATATTGGTTCTAAGGCAGAAGAGCAGCAAGGGCTATACAATTGGAGTTAAGTGACTTGCCTAGGGTTCACACAGCCAGGAAGTGTTTAAATCTAGATTTGAATCCTTCTCCAGGCCTACCTCTATCTACTGAGCCACCTAGCTAGTCCTAACTTCCTTCAATCTCATCTCTTCTCTCTGTTCATATTGCCCTATTTAATGTATTTCTACACCAAATTTTTTGTGAACATATTTGCTACTGCAAAATAACACAGAACTTTTAATAAAGAAATTAATATGAAACACAGAGTCATGAGATGCCTACATTCTTCCCTCTTCTGTTCCATCTTCATATGTTCTTTTTCTGGAATGGTGTAATTAACTATGAGAAATTACTTTCTTTTTTATTCATTTCTTTCCCAGTATATTTCTCTTATTTTATTTACATTCTTAAAATCAGTAAAATAACTAAAACCTCCTAATGTTCCTATATCTTTTTCAAAATTCTATCTGCGACCTTTGAATATAATAGGATTCTAAAGGAACATTTCTTGCCCCTCAACCCCAGACTGTAATAATTCTACTGTATGACAACTTAGCTCCTTATGACTGTTCAAATATATACATTTTTCTTAGTGTTTCTCATCTACCGTATTTGAATTTCAAAGAATCTACCCTACTCTAATTTTTAAATCAAGAATGCCTAAAAATCTTCCTTTCTTTTAAAAGTTACTTCCCCTGTAAGATTATTCTCAGTGTTGCAGAATATAATTCTTGGTTACAAGCCTTTTTTCTGTTGTCTTTTAGAAGATTGTATACCAAGTTTTCTCCTCTTTTGGGTTATTTCATCATTGTCTTGTGTGATCCTGAATGTGGTTCCTTGGTATGTGAGTTCTTTCTTTCAGGTTGTTTATAGGATTTTTTTTTAAATGGGAAACTTGAGATTTGGGCTCCTGTATTTGTGGATGTTTTCAATTTGTGGATTGTTTCTGGAGGTTACCATTGAAATTGTTCAATTTTTAACTTTGTTCTCTTCTTCTAAGGGCAGTTTCCTTTTTATGAAAAAAAATTTAAATATATCCAACTTTTGTTTATATGTTTATTCATGTTTCATAGAATAAAATTTTCTTTCTTACTGAGCTAGAAATGTAGTGGTAATTCATGGACCAAATCACTGTTGGCAAACCTTTTAGAGACTGAGTGCCCAAACTACAACTCTCACACTACATGCAAGCTGCCCCTTATCCCAGAGAGGGAAGGGAGGAAGCGCTTCCATTGGGTTGCTAGGCAGAGGAGTGGGTTATGTGAGAAATGTCCTTAGGTGTGTGTTGAGGTGGGAGAAGAGCATCCCCCTCAGGCATGCATGCCACAGATTCACTAACTGGAGGCTAGATGCTATTACTGATCAGTCTGGGAGCTTTAATCTGTTCTATTGCTGAACTGGTCTGGTTTGACCCTTATCAGGCAACCTGGTGTTCCTCTACTCTCAGTAGCTCATTATTTGGCACAGGTCTTGGTGAAAATACCTGACTGACTTAGCTTATTTTAGCTCAGACTTCCTGAATTCATGAACCCATCAACTTTAATATCCCTAGAAACAGGGATTAAACGTGTCCTAGCAAATCCAATTATTCTTAAATTATCTCTCCTCAAACTCTTTTCCAGGTCAGTTATTTCTGATTATAGATATATTCTAGATTCTTCTCATTTTTTAGTCTCTTGACTTTATTCTAATATTTCTCAGCTTGAAACTAAGGTCCATTTATAGTATTTAATTTTTAAGAGAATGTACGCCTTCTGTCATGTTTTCTACCCTTTATTCTTTTTTTAAAAATATTTATTAATAATCATTTTTAACATGGTTACATGATTCATGCTCCTATTTTCCCCTTCACCCCCCTTCACCTCCCCACCCATGGCTGACACACATTTCCACTGGTTTTATCATGTGTTATTGTTCAAAACCTATTTCCAAATTGTTGATAGTTGCATTGATGTGGTAGTTTCGAGTCTACATCCCCAATCATGTCCACCTCAACCCATGCGTTCAAGTAGTTGTTTTTCTTATATGTTTCCTCTCCTGCAGTTCTTCCTCTGAATGTGGGTAGCATTCTTTACCATAAATCCCTCAGAGCGGTCCTGTGTCATTGCTTTCTGCTGGTACAGAAGTCCATTACATTTGATTTTACCATAGTATATCAGTCTCTATATACAATGTTCTTCTGGCTCTGCTCCTTTTGCTCTGCATCAGTTCCTGGAGGTCTTTCCAGTTCACCTGGAACTCCTCCAGTTTATTATTCCTTTTAGCACAATAGTATTCCATCACCAGCATATACCATAATTTGTTCAGCCATTCCTCAATTGAAGGACATACCCTCCCTTTCCAGTTCTTTGCCACTACAAAAAGCGCAGCTATAAATATTTTCGTACAAGTCTGTTTATCTATGATCTCTTTGGGGTACAAACCCAACAATGGTATGGCTGGATCAAAGGGCACACATTCTTTTATAGCCCTTTGAGCATAGTTCCAAATTGCCAGCCAGAATGGTTGGATCAGTTGACAACTCCACCAGCAATGCATTAATGTCCCAATTTTGCCACATCCACTCCAGCATTCATTACTCTCCCCTTCTTTCATTTTAGCCAATCTGCTAGGTGTGAGGTGATACCTCAGAGTTGTTTTGATTTGCATTTCTCTAATTATTAGAGATTTAGAACACTTTCTCATGTGCTTATTGATACTTTTGATTTCTTTACCTGAAAATTGTCTATTCATGTCTCTTGCCCATTTTTCAATTGGGGAATGCCTTGATTTTTTATACAATTGATTTAACTCCTTGTATATTTGAGTAATTAGACCCCTGTCAGAGTTTTTTGTTATAAAGATTCTTTCCCAATTTGATGTTTCCCTTCTGATTTTGACTACATTGTTTTTGTTTGTACAAAAGCTTTTTAGATTAACATAATCAAAACCATTTAATTTACATTTTGTAATTTTCTCTAACTCTTGCTTGGTTTTAAAATCTTTCCTTTCCCAGAGATCTGACAGGTATACTATTCTGTGTTCACTTAACTTATTTATAGCTTCCCTCTTTATATTCAAGTCCTTCACCCATTCTGAATTTATCTTGGTGTAGGGTGTGAGATGTTGATCTAAACCTAATCTCTCCCATATTGTTTTCCAAATTTCCCAGCAGTTTTTGTCAAATAGTGGATTCATGTCCCAAAAGTTGGACTCTTTGGGTTTGTCATACACTGTCTTGCTGACATCATTAACCCCAAGTCTATTCCACTGATCCTCCCTTCTATCTCTTAGCCAGTACCATATTGTTTTGATGACTGCTGCTTTATAGTATAGTTTAATATCTGGTTCTGCCAGGCCCCCTTCCTTCACATTTTTTTTCATTATTTCCCTTGATATTCTTGATCTTTTGTTATTCCAAATGAAATTTGTTATAGTTTTTCCTAATTTAGTAAAGAAGTTTTTTGGTAATTTGATAGGCATGGCACTAAATAGGTAAATTAATTTAGGTAGAATGTTCATTTCTGTTATGTTAGCTTGTCCTACCCATGAACAATTAATGGCTTTCCAATTGTTGAGATCCAGTTTTATTTGTTTGGAAAGTGTTTTGTAGTTGTTCTCATATAATTGCTGTGTTTGTTTTGGTAGAAAGATTCCCAAGTATTTTATATTGTCTAGGGTGATTTTAAATGGTGTTTCTCTTTCTACCTCTTGCTGCTCTAATGTGTTGGAAATATATAGAAATGCTGATGATTTATGTGCATTTATTTTGTATCCTGCCACTTTGCTAAAGTTGTTGATTATTTCTACTAGCTTCTTAGTTGATTTTCTAGGATTTTTTAAGTAGACCATCATATCATCTGCAAAGAGTGATAGCTTAGTCTCCTCATTGCCTATTTTGATACCTTCGATTTCTTTTTCTTCTCTAATTGCTATTGCTAGTGTTTCTAGTACTATGTTGAATAATAGAGGTTATAGTGGTCATCCTTGTTTCACTCCTGATCTTATTGGGAAGGCTTCTAATTTATCCCCATTGCGTATAATGCTTGTTGATGGTTTTAGGTATATTCTGTTTATTATTATTATTTTTTTTTAACCCTTGTACTTCGGTGTATTGTCTCATAGGTGGAAGATTGGTAAGGGTGGGCAATGGGGGTCAAGTGACTTGTCCAGGGTCACACAGCTGGGAAGTGGCTGAGGCTGGGTTTGAACCTAGGACCTCCTGTCTCTAGGCCTGACTCTCACTCCACTGAGCTACCCAGCTGCCCCCCCTGTTTATTATTTTTAAGAAGGGTCCTTCTATTCCTATACTTTTCAATGTTTTGAATAGGAATGGATGCTGTATTTTGTGAAAGGCTTTTTCAGCATCTATTGAGATAATCATGAGATTTTTGTTTGTTAGACTGTTGATATGGTCAATTATGTGGATGGTTTTCCTAATGTTGAACCATCCTTGCATTCCTGGTATAAATCCCACCTGACCATGGTGGATGATCTTCTTAATTACTTGTTGGAGTCTCTTTGCTAATATTCTATTTAAGATTTTTGCATCTATGTTCATTAGGGAGATTGGTCTATAGTTTTCTTTCTCTGTTTTTGGTCTACCTGGCTTTGGGATCAGTACCATATTTGTGTCATAAAAGGAATTTGGTAGGACTCCTTCTTTGCTTATCATATCAAATAATTTGTATAGTATTGGGATTTTGCTCTTTGTATGTCTGATAGAATTCACTTGTGAATCCATCAAGTCCTGGTGATTTTTTCTTAGGGAGTTCTTTGATGGCTTGTTCAATTTCTTTTTCTGATATGGGATTATTTAGGTATTCCATTTCTTCTGCTGTTAATCTAGGCAATTTATATTTTTGTAGATATTCATCCATATCTCCTAAATTGTTATATTTGTTGCCATATAATTGGGCGAAATAGTTCTTAATGATTGCCTTAATTTCCCCTTCATTAGAGGTGAGGTCTCTCTTTTCATCTTTAATACTGTCAATTTGGTTTTCTTCTTTCCTTTTTCTTATTAGATTGACCAGTACTTTGTCAATTTTATCTGTTTTTTCAAAATACCAGCTTCTAGTCTTATTTATTAATTCAATAGTTCTTTTACTTTCGATTTTATTAATTTTTAGTATTTCTAATTTAGTTTTCATCTGGGGGTTTTTAATTTGCTTGCTTTTTAAGTTTTTGAGTTGCATGCCCATTTCATTAATCTTTGCCCTCCTTAATTTGTTAATATATGCACTCAAGGATATAAATTTCCCCCTGAGTACTGCCTTGGCTGCATCCCACAGAGTTTGGTAGGATGTCTCATCATTGTTATTCTCTTCAATGAAATTGTTGATTGTTTCTATGATTTCTTCTTTGACTAATTGGTTTTGGAGAATCATATTATTTAATTTCCAATTGGTTTTTGATTTGCCAGGTGCCCTTACTAATTATTATTTCTATTCCATTATGACCTGAGAAAGTTACATTTATTATATCTGCTCTTTTGCATTTGTTTGCAATGATTCTATGCCCCATTTCATGGTCAATCTTTGTGAATGTACCATGTGCAGCTGAAAAGAAGGTGTATTCCTTTTTGTCCCTATTTATTTCTCTCCACATATCAATTAAATCAAATTTTTCTAGGACTTCATTCACCTCTCTTAACTCTTTCTTTTTATTTTTTGGTTTGATTTATTTAGATCTGAAAGAGGAATATTTAGATCTCCCACTATTATGGTTTTACTATCTGTTTCCTTCTTGAGCTCTGCCAGTTTCTCCTTTATGAATTTGGATGCTCTGCCACTTCGTGCATACATAATGAGCACTGTTATTTCCTCATTGTCTATACTGCCTTTAATCAGGATGTAATGACCTTCCCTGTCTCTTTTAATCATTTCTATTTTTACTTTGGCTTTGTCAGAGATCACAATAGCCACTCCTGCCTTCTTTTTCTCATTTGACACCCAAAATATTTTGCTCAAGCCCTTAACCTTAAACTTGTGCATGTCTATCCACCTCATATGTGTTTCTTTTAGACAACATATGGTAGGATTTTGGTTTCTGATCCACTTTGCTATTTGCTTCTGTTTTATGAGTGAGTTCATCCCATTCACATTCAGAGTTACAATTATCAGTTGTGCATTCACTGACATTTTTGTATCCTCCCCTAGACCCATTCCTTCTTCTTACACCCCTTCTTTTAAATCAGTGGTTTGCTTTGAGCCAGTATCCCTTATCCCCTCCCTTGATTGACTTCCCTTTCTACCCCCTTCCTTGTTATTCCCCTCTTTTTATTTTTTAAAAGCCTAATGAATTCCCTCCCCCTTCTTCTCCCCTCCCTTTTTTGACCTCCCCACTCCCCTGCTCCCTTTGGTTTATCCCTTCTTACTTTGTCAGTAGGGTTAGATAGAGTTTTTTATCCGAATGGATAATAAAGCTACTCTTCCCACTCCGGTTTGTTTACATTGAGATTTGATTATTACCTCTTAATGCTCTCTTCCTCTCCTTCTTATAATGGTATTTATCCCCTCCCCTTCCCATGTCCTCTTTGTGTGTAATAGAATATCGTATTTTTCTTATTTACTCAGATTTTTCTTGGTGTCCCCTACTATTCCCACCCCCCTCTTTTCTACCCCCCATGTCATCTTATACCATTTAGTATCCTGTCCTCTCCCTATGAATTATTCTTCTGGTTCCTATAATAGTGAATATTATAATAGTGAATAGAGTTCACTACAGAGAATTATACATAGCATTTCTTCACATAGTAATACAGATAATTAGATCTTATTTAAGCCCTTAAAGAGTCGAATTTAAAAAATCATGAGTTTTCTTTCTTTTCCCTCTGTTTCTTATTTACCTTTTCATGTTTCTCTTGATTTTTGTGGTTGGGTATCAAACTTTCCATTTAGTGCTGGTCTCTTTTTTTTTTTTTTTTTTTTTTTTTTACCCTTAACTTCTGTCTATTGGTTAATAGGTGAAAGATTGGTAAGGGTGGGCAATGGGGGTCAAGTGACTTGCCCAGGGTCACACAGCTGGGAAGTGTCTGAGGCCGGATTTGAAACTAGGACCTTCCGTCTCTAGGCCTGGCACTCAATCCACTGAGCTACCCAGCTGCCCCAGTGCTGGTCTCTTTTGTGCAAAAATTTCAAATCTTCAATTTTGTTGAATGCCCATACTTTCCCCTGGAAAGTCAGTTTCAATGGGTAGTTGATCGGTGGCTGAAGGCCCAGTTCTCTTGCCTTTCTGAATATCATATTCCAAGCCTTGCGGTCTTTTAGCGTGGATGCTGCCAGATCCTGTGTGATCCTGATTGGTGCTCCTTGATATTTGAATTGTCTCTTTCTGGCTTCTTGTAAGATTTTTTCTTTTACTTGAAAGCTCTTGAATTTGGCTATTATATTCCTGGGTGTTGATTTTTCTGGGTCCAGAGTAGAGGGTGATCTATGGATCCTTTCAATGTCTACATTGTCCTCTTGTTGTAGGACTTCAGGGCAATTTTGCTGAATAATTTCTTCAAGTATGGAGTCCAAGTTTCTAATGATTTCTGCTTTTTCTGGAAGACCAATGATTCTCAAATTGTCTCTTCTAGACCGGTTTTCTTGGTCTGTCACTTTCTCATTGAGATATTTCATGTTTCCTTCTATTTTATCAGTCTTTTGTTTTATTTGTTCTTGTTGTCTTGAGAGATAATTGGCTTCTAATTGTTCAATTCTAGCCTTTAGGGACTGGTTTTCCTTTTCAATCTGGTCATTTCTGGTGTTCAATTTGCTTATCAGTTCATTTGATTTCTGAGCCTCACTTTCCAATTGCAAAATTCTGCCTTTTAAACCGTCATTTTCTTGCTTATTTTTTTCTTTCTTTTCCATCTTCTTCAAAATCTCAGTTTTGAACTCTTCCATAGCTTGTGACCTGTTTTCATTGTTTTGGGAAGGTTTTGATGCTTGTTTGTCCTCCTCTGTTGTTTGGATTTTCTCTGTGTAAAAGATGTCGAGTGTTCCAGAGTTTTTCTTGATACTCTTTTTCTTCTGGGGTTCTCAGCTTGCCATTGTTAGCCCGCCCCTTTTTAGCTTTGTCTTCACACTCAGGGTCTGCCTGCTCTTTTTAAGCTCCTGAGGGCTCTGGTCTCCTTGTCCTCGGGGTCAATCCTCCTGGTAGTCCCTGGTCTGCCCCTCTGCCCAAGGCTCCTTAAGCAGTATCAGGGGCTACTTCCACAGCCGCGCTCCCGTCTGCACCGGGTCCCCACTCGAGGTCCAAGCCTGCGCTGGAGATCTTTGTCCGTGCCTAGGGCAATGTCTTCACCCTTGGAGAAGCTCAGGAAAGTCCCTGCGTTCAAGATCTTTGTTCGAGCCCAGGGCAATGCCTTCATCCATGCAGAAGCTTGGGAAAGTCCCTGTGTTCGAGATTTTTAGTCTGCGCCCAGGGCAATGCCTTCACTGACAGACACTCGGGAAAGTCCCTGCATTAGAGATCTTTGTCCATGCCCAGGGCAATGCCTTCACCCAAGCAGACTCTTGGGAAAGTCCGAGCATGCCCCCCAGCCACTTGGGGTCCCACGTCTTGTAGCTCTTAGGTACAAGCCCTGGGGCTGCTAGTGATTTACTGGTTGCCCCAATCCTGGTTCCACTCTTGTGCGTTGACCTTGGCACTGTGCGTGGTATGTGTGGGGAGGGGCTTCTTCCTCTCGCGTTTTAGTGCGAGCTGTTTCACCCCTTTATAGCGTGGAAATGCCCCGATTCTGCGTACCTTCAATGCTGCGCCCTGTTGTGGGGTTCCTTCGTTCTTCTGGATTCGTTGTTCTGTCCCCTTGAGGAGTCCTATATGCTTCAGTTAGGAGAGATCGAGCAGCTGCTCCTTACTCTGCCACCATCTTCCCTACATCTTCTTTTAAAGAAACTATTTATATCTTTTATTTTCATACTACCTCTATTCCCAAATGTATCATTTCACCCTCCCTTCCCAAGAAAGTCATCCTTTACAAGAGAGCAAAATATTATGTGCAGTGTTTGACATCCCCATTACTGTAAATAATTGGAGGAAGATTCCTTCTCCTATCTCTTTTTTGGAGTCAAACTTGACCATTATAGCTTTCAGATTCTGTTGTTTTGCTACTATTACTTCTATTTATATTTTATTGATCATTGCATATCTTATTTCTCTGACTTTTCTTATCTCACTTTATATCCATTCATGCAAACCTTCCTGTGCTTCTCTGTATTCATCCTAATAATTTTTTCCTACAACACAGCAATATTCCATTATGTTAATGTGTTACAATTTGTTAAGTCATTTACCAATGGAAGGGCATCAATTTTTTTCAGGTTTTTCCTATATAAAAAGTGGTCTATAATCGTCTGTGTGTAATAAAAAAAATACATATACACACACATATATATATATACACACACACATTTATTTATTTGTTTGTTTGTTTGTGTGTTTGTATATGGAGCCCTTTTTTTTGGTCATTGACCTCTTTGGGATAAATACCTAGCAGTACAGGTCTCTAGGTCATTTTTATCACTCTTCTTGAATAATTCCAGATTACTTTCTGGTAATAGTTTGATCAGTTCACAGATTTGCTGGCATGTTTGTTTTCCCAGTTTCTCTTGCCAGTCTGGTGGATGTGAAGTAGAATCTCATTTATTTTAATTTACATTTCTCCTATTGTTATTGATTTGGAACATTTTATCATAGTTTTTAATCACATATTTCCTCTTATTCATATCATTTGACCATTCATATATTAGGAAATGACTCTTATTCTTACATATTTACATTAATTCTCTATATATCTTAAATATCAGACCTTTATTATATATATATGCAAATATATACTATACTGCAAATATATTTTCCTCATTTAAGTGTTTGAATTCTAATTTTAGCTGCATTGATTTTGTGCAAATGATTTTCAGTTTTGTTTAATCAAAATTTTTGTTTTATCTTTTATAATCATACACATCCCTTGCTCGTTCAAAATTCTCCCATTTATTCATTTATCTCTTTTCCTATTCCTTTAGTCTACTTGTGATGTGAGTTTTTATATCTAGATTATCCTATCTATTGTGAGGTTCATGTTGCAGAGTGGAATTCTAGCTGCAGAGAGGAGTTCAGGCCACAGCTCAGAATTCCATAGGGACCCCTGAGAACTCTGAGAGAGGGGCAGTTAGGGCAGTTAAGGGAGTTGGGTCCTGGATTGAGAGTAGGCAGGTCACTCTGCTTGCTGGGTCCTGGGTTGCTCTTGGGGGCTTGAGGCTTGAATCTGAGCAAAGCCATTTTAGTTCCTAGCTGCCAACTTGCTTTATCTTGATTTCACATTCAACTACATTACAGTTACCTCTGTTTAGTTATTTAGATATAGGAGAAGATTATTTAAAGCCTTAGAAAGCAGACTAGCTATTTAAGTTACCTTTCCCCTTTGTGGGGAGGGGCTGCTTGGACATAACAGTTTGAGGGCTTCCTAGACCTTGTCAATCCTTATTTAATCTTCCTTCCTTTCCTTCCCCACATATCATTAAACCTTTAATCAATTGGGAGCAGTGCCTGGTTATATTTAGGGAAATACAACTTCCTCAAGCTGAGTTCCTCCTGCTTTGTAGCCCAAAAGTAAGACCTTTTCCTCTGTGCCTTTGAGCTTCAAAGACATCAAGCTTCTCCTGTTTTCTCCTATTCAATCCTGTGGGGAAATAGTTTAGAGAAAGTTATCATCTTTAGGAGTTCAACCTTTCCTGACTTACTGTCCTGGCCCTGTAGTTAACAAGTCTGTCCACCATTATCATACAGTAACTGATTTTCCAACTGCCTAGTGGGAGAGAGGAAGTGAAGGAGCTCTCAGCAAGATTTTGCCCCTCCCTTCAGTCAGGCCTGTTTGTGGGTGTGTATGTGTCCTCCATAGACCAAAGGATCAGAGAGATTTGATCCTACACACCTCTGCCATCTTACAGCTTCCCTAATACAACACTATGCATCCTTTTGGAACTTAATGTTTTGTATGATGGTGTTGTTCTGCCCAATTTCTTTCAAAGTGCTTTGAGATTTTCCTATTAGCCTTTCTCAAATAGTATGTCTTTGCCCCATTTTATAAAATGACACTTTAATGTGTTCAATCACTTCTTACTTTTTGGGTACCAAATCCAATATTTGGTTGTTTTTTTAAACAATATAATCTTCATGACTACTGCTTTGTTTAAGATCAGATATCTGATATAGTTTAAGATCAGATAAGTCTCTTTGCTCCCCAATTATTTGCATCATTCCTTTGGAGATTCTTGACCTTTTCTTTTTCCATGTTAAATTCATTATTTTGTCTCATACAAAATAACCTTGGAGCACTCTATATACATACCAATGTATGACACAAAATATGTAAATTTATTTAGGTAGTATAGTATTCTTACTACAATATGGCCCAACCATAAACAATTTATATTTTTTAATTTTTAAAGTATTTCTATATTGTTTTATAGTTCTCTTCATGTAATTACTATGTGTATCTTGGTACCTGGACTTGCAGATATTATATACATTCTGTAACTATTTTGAATGATTTTCCTATTTCTTCATGCTGTTGTTGTTTTGTTTTGCTACATATTATAAGGCCAATTATTATAGTGGTGGTGTTTTTCAGACATTTGGTTATGTTGACTCTTTGGGACCACATGGTCCATAATCATGGCAATATTGCCCATGGGGTTTTCTTGGCAAAGATATTCAAGTAGTTTGCCATTTCCTTTTCCAATGGATTAAGGCAAACAGAAGTTGTGATTTACCAAGGGTTACACAGATAGTAAGTGTCAGAGGCCAGATTTGAATTCAGGTCTTCCTGACTCCAGGCCTAGTACTTGGCCCTTTAACTGCCTAATTATTGTAATACATAATGATAAAGGCTAATTATTTACATGGCTTTGTTTACCCCATCTTTTGATGATTATTAATTTTTCAATTAATTGTTTAGTTAAATGTTTCACTTAGACCATATGATCATTTTTTTCTTTTTGTCCATGCTTATTTTCCCAATTTCTTTTCTTTCTTATATTATTATAACTGGCTTTTCTAGAACTATATCAAACAATAGTCATAACAATGGATATCCTTGATTTATCCCAGATCTAATAGGAAAGAAAATGTTTCTATATTATAAATAATTCTAACTTTGATTTGTGCAGAGAAAACTTTTGAAAAATATAAAACCTATATATGTTTTTAAATTACCAAATGTTTTTATTTTAAAACATATAGGTTTTATATTTTTCAAAAGTTTTCTGTATGTATTGATACATTCATCTAGTTTTTATAATAATTATGGCTATCATTTATATAGCACTTTGAGATGTGCAAAAGACTTTTTCATATGTTATCTCATTTAAGCCTCCTAACAACCTTATGAGATAGCTGCTATTAATCACCTTCATTTTACAGATGTGGAAACCAAGATTGAAGTTGTGAGTTTTTATGACTTGTCTAGGGACCCACAGTCATTAAGTGTTTGAGTCAGATGGATGAGTGTTCTGGGAAGATTGGTACCCCTGTGGTACCTGTGAGGGCTTGTCAGCTCCTTTCCAAGCCTACTTTCCTCCTTTAGAATCTCCCCGCCACCCAGCTCTTACCTTTGGTTCCAAAAAGCTGTGCCATATGCAGCAGCTACACCCTGGTACAACCATCTGGGCAGGCAGGCTGAACTGAACTGAGGTAACTGACACATCCATTGGTGTGTTGGAGGATGCTGGTAAAGATTTCAAAGAAGCAAAGGTCATCCATTGCATTCTGAGCTATCACCTGTCATCTTAAATTTTTTCTTGCCACTGGACAATAGAATAGAGAGTAATTCTGATTCTCTGGAATAGAGAGTAATGCTGATGACTTCGTACAACTCTGCCTTACTTAAAACTAAATCATGCACAAGTCAAGACATCAGCTAAGAGAGCAGCTGGGTGGCTCAGTGGATTGAGAGCCAGGCCAAGGGATGGGAGGTCCTATGTTCAAAATTGACTTCAGACACTTTCTAGCTGTGTGACCCTGGGTGAGTCACTTAACCCCCATTGCCTAGCCCTTACCACTCTTCTGCCTTGCCTATACAGTATTGATTCTAAGATGGAAGGTAAGGGTTTAAAATCCCCCCACCCCCCAAAAAAAAGACATCACTCAAGTCATTGATCTTCTTCAAAAAGGCAGGACAAACAACAAAAACATCTGATTTAGTATTTGAACTCAAATGTTCCAGACTTCAAGGCTAATACTCCATACAACACACTACCTAATTTCCTCTATGTGAAATATATATGTTTTGTATCTATAATTTTGTTAAACATGCCTACTATGCCTTTATTCAAAACATGGTTAATGTTAGCTTTAACACTGCTGCTGTGTGACTCCTGATTCTAGAATGACTTCAAGATATCAGACAATGCTGAATACAATTGTTCAAACAACTACTAATCCCATTAAGTGTATTAGCATGCTGTACATGTTTGTATATGTTATCCACTAAAATATCACAAAACATTAAAAAAAAATTTTTTCTTTTTGCTTAAGTAGGGCAGCTATATGACACAGTAAAGAGAGTGCTGGGCCTGGAATCAAGAAGACTTGAATTTAAACTTACTTTAAATAATTTTTTTTTAAGTCTTAGCTACTTACTAGCTTTGAGACCCTGGTCAAATCCTTTAGCCCTGTTGACCTCATTTTCCTTTTATATAAAATGAGCCAAAGAAGGAAATGGTAAATCTTTGCCAAGAAAACTCCAAATGGGGTAATGAAGAGTTGGACACAACTGAACAACAAATCTAGGCATTTTATGTCTCAAGCACTTTTCTGATTTATTTTCTGTTCTATTGTTCATCCTTTGTTTTGAAGAGTACCAGTTACATCACAAGATATCTTGACTCCATTGTGAATTGGATTTAAGTGAGGCAGAGTTGTATGAAGTCATTAGTCTCATTCTCTCTTCTAAAATCATCAGAGTCCAATAGCAAGACAACAATCAGGGTGACTGACAATGGCTTGGTGACTTTGGCTTCTTTAATGTCTGACCAAGCTCTAGTCACTCCTAAGAGCCAGCTTCTACCATCTTCATGGTCATTGGTACAAATTGTTCTCATCTGCCCATTCTGTCTGGGGAAGTTTTCACATGCTTGGAGTAGACATCCCCCTACCTCACCAGTGAGCAGATTTGAGACCTTTCAATTATCTTCAACCTGGTTTAGCCTGCCTGCTGAATTACACCAGAGTATAATTACTACACATTCTTAGAGCCAGAGATTAGGTTTGAGTGAAAGGCAGACCCCTATCCAAAGGTAGGTGAGTAGCCCTGAAAAGGGCTTGTATAAGCCCTCACATCAGAGATCTTCTGGTTTAGTAACTATTTGCAAAAGTTAAAATGAGAAAATGTATTTGTTGGCTAAGTAGCAATGCTACTATTCTCTACCACCAACCCCCCCCCCCCCAACCCTTTCTCTGCCACCTTTTTTTTTTTGATGCTTGGAGCTGAGAATCTCCTGATGAAGATTTGAAGCCTTCATTTCCAAACTTCCGAAAAACAAACAACACCTCTCCATAAAAGAAAGAAAATAGAGTTTTTCTTTTCCCTCTACTTTCCTCCAGCCCCCACCAAACCTACACAGAGTACTGTCCAAGATATTTATGTATACACAGACTAAGTCGATATGCCTACTTTACCTTTTTCTTCTACCAATCTCATTCTTTGAAATATTAAACATTTATTTCATTTTTAGTCTTATATTCCATTTCATAATGAAGTCATCTAAAGCCTTAAAAATCTTTATTTCAGAAAGTGCATTTCAATTCCAAATATACCAGATTAAATTCTCTTCAGGAGGTATAGGTTTATAAATTATGAAAAGATTAATTTCAAGAGGCAAGGAAAACTCACCACACTGACCCCAAAAACAATGAAGTTAAAAATAATACAGCCATTTAAAAAGATTTCAAACTTCTCTATTGAGTCTGACTTCTTGGCAAAAGAATGTGATGTTTGTCAGCCTGTTAAATAATTCATAATTGCTCCTTAAAGTCTGGGTTCAACATTAAAAAGTGGCTTGGCAAATTGACCATCATCATTCTTGATCGTGGCTAAGAATATTATGGGAAAGGAACCTGAAATAAATGATCTCTTCTAAATCTGAACTGGAGCAAATGAGTGCATCTGTTTTTCTGCTTACACAGGGAGCAATCAGTTACTAAAATTGAAAAATGAAAAGGAATTCAACTTAGATTCATTGTAATAGAAGTAAAAGTAATTTCTCATTAAACATACCTTTATTTTTAGGACTCTGTAAGCCTATATCTCTGACAAAACTTAAGACCTTTTACTAATTAGGTGTTGTTCTAGGGAAAGAAAATGCACATTTCATTTGAAAAAATTGTTCAGGAAGGAAGACATGCTAGTCTAATGCTTGTCTCTTGCTTTCCAGCCCTAATCCTTTTTGCACATTGTCTCAACCTTACATGTAATTCATATTATTTCCTTCTGGTCATGAGTCCATTTCTTGTTTTAATTACAATACAGGTTGTGCAATGGTGCACAACAACTATAAAATTATTGGTTTTTTACCTTCTGAGACAAAACACAGAAAACAGTAGAAGGGGTTGGCAGTCATTCCAAAACAACACATTCCCCTCACCCCACAATGAAGAATTTAAAGTATATATTCCTGGATTCTTTCCAGAAAAAAAAGGCAGAATATTGTGCAATAACCCTGCAGATCCATTGTGGGGAGAGAAGGATATACTGAGACATTAAGGTTCAAAATGTGGCTAAAAATAGCTTTTCACATTTTTAAACTGTATGTTTTTACTTTTTATATTTTTACAAAGTAATCAAGTCCAATTTAATTTTCTTTTCCTTAACAGGAATCTATGCTTTCTTCGTAAAATAAACTGTATTTTTTAAAGATGTATTTCAAGTCAATTAAATATACATACAAATCCCTCTCAGGAATACTCTTTACCTGGAAGATACTGTTTGACTTTGATGTGTACCTTTCATATTTGAGATCAGAAAATCAGCATTCAATTTTTGTAGATAAATATTATTGCACACAAGACGGATCATCTGTGCAAGGCCAACTATAGCAAAAATGGGAACTATGAAATTTAAGGATTATCTTGACTGATTTTGAGGTCAATGCAGTATATAAAGAAAAGAGTTTCTGAGTAGATCAGAGGTTCTGTCATGGAAATGATAATAGGTAGTAAGATCTTCAGAAAGTTATTTGATTTCTCTTTTTCTCAGCTGTCTCATTCATATTGTAATGGAGGATTACCAGGGAAGTTACTAATATTATCTGTGGGTTCACACTGGGGTGAGAGAGACAGGAATGACAGATGGACAGGACCAAACAAGGTAGGGAGACCAGGTTTTACTGCCAAGGAGGTGACTGCTTCTGATGTGGCAGTTGGACCCAGCTGCCACTCTGCAGTATCAAGACTAGGCCTATGGAGACCAGCAAGTAAAAGGCAAAAGTTTATAACAGTTTAATTGAGGGAAACAATAATTAAGGATGGGAATAAGGGATTCTACACTTACAAGCTAAGGGTAAACCACAGGGTCAAGGGAGGGACTTATCTACACTAATCTAAGACCTAAGCCAGGCAGGGCCCAGAGAATAACAGTACTGGAGTAGGAATCCTCACAGTAGAGTCCAGAGATGTTTTCAGGATGCTAGGAACCAACTCCTCCAGAACTGATGGTCCAAAGTAGCCCAGTAGGGAGAGGAATTCTGCAAGCTGTCCACCTGATCGCAGATCACTCCCTACTCAGTGCTGTCATGCAGGATAGATGTTCTCTGCTTCCAACCTTCACCACACTCCAGGATCCCAGGGAGTCAGGGTGCAACTCCACTAGCTCCGAGGTCTCCCAGGGAATCAGTTACTACTTGTCCCAACCACCATGGAGTCCTTCTCAGAGAGCAAGAGCCACTTCTTGCTTCCCCATATCATCTTGGAATTCTTCAGCCCTTTCTGCTAGGTCTAATACTAATACTAAGCTAATAACTAAATAATAATCTTTCTCACAACAATATAGAGGAGGTAACAATCACTACATAACTAAAAGGGTTATCATGGAATTCAAGTGAGAGTTTGAAGAGGTCGAAAATGCCAAACAATGCTCATTTCATTTTTCATTACTTAGTATGACATTTTATTGAGAACTACCAATTTTCTCAATTTTGTGGTTTGTGTTGGTGATCCAGAGAATTGTCTCTTAAACAAGTGAACCAGGTACAACAAACCACTGCTCCCATCAGAAATCTATGAGGAACACACTACTGCATAGGTGGAGCTCTGTGGGCACTCTCACACTAGCCCTGGATGGAGCAACTAGGTCAAGACTTATGAAACATGCAGTTTGAAAAGTAAAACAAAAGTAGAAGAAGACCATAGCTGCGTACCTAGACTGTGAGGAAGAACCATGACCTGAAAAATTCTATGAACTTGGCTTTTTATCTGGAGCCCTCAGCACAATTTGACACCTATGAAACTACAGTAAAATAATATATTCAATACCCAACTTTTAAAGAAATTACTCTAGGTTCCAAATACTCAACAAACCAATAATGCCAACTTAAGTAACAAATGTACCAAGGTTACATGGAAAATAAATAGCAAACAAATATGCCAGTTGTTACCAGTGTAAAATAATTTCAGAATAATAGACATTCAAACATATGTTCTAGCTCATAGCTTCATCAATATAACTATATTAGTAGCAATCTAGGAAAACATTTTGTATAAATAACATTTCCATGATAACAGTGGATTAATTACAGGAGAAAGAATTGCTCCTATAAAAAAAACAACTGTACCAAAAAAATATTAAAATACAATTTAAAAAAATCAAGATTTTGATGTTACCCAAACTATACATGTTACAAAGAATAACCAGAAAGTGTTTAAATTGGAAAATCCATTCAAAAAGAGCTGGGCAAATAGCCTGCTCAGATAGAGTGAATAAAAAATATATATAAAATGAAATTATCTAGAGATGATGGTAGGATTAAGAGGGGGGAAATCTCATTATAGACAAAAAAAAACATAAAACAAGACACACTTTTAAGAAAGATTTTAAAATATCAAAATAAAATAGTAAATAAACACAAAACTATTTTTAAAATGCACACCTGAAACATAAAGGTACAAAAAAGTGGAAGGATAGACTTTTCTTCCAGCTAGTATCAATAAAACCTGGACTAGTAATGAATGAAATAAATTAATGAAAATGTATTTATTTAGCACTTATTACTATACTAAGTCCTGGGGAATATATCTCTATCTATCTATATCTATATACATATATATATATATATCTCTATCTATCTATCTATCTATCTATCTATCTATCTATCTATCTATCTATCTATCTATCTATGATTTCAGCTACAAGTCATGCAAAAGCCCAGTGGTCCTTAGGGTTCAGTGGCAAAGCAGATGTTAATCCATCTTCTTCAGTGTCATTCCCTCGATAAACCCCATATTAGTTTCTGATCTTTATCTAGTTTGGCTCAGAATTCAAAGCCATCAACAAAAAATCCCAAACAAGTGAGGAAAACAAAATGATTTTTTTTTTTTCAAAAATAATAGCCATAGAGGGCAGCGGGCAGCTGGGTAGCTCAGTGGATTGAGAGTCAGGCCTAAAGAAGGGAGGTCCTAGGTTCAAATCCAGCCTCAGACACTTCCCAGCTGTGTTGACCCTGGGCAAGTCACTTGACCCCCATTGCCCACCCTTACCACTTTTCCACCAAGGAGCCAATACACAGAAGTTAAGGGCCAAAAATAATTAAATAAATAAATAAAATAATAGCCATAATCCTAACAGAATAGAAAATGATTTTTTTTAAATCAAAAGAATGAGGCCTCTAATTTTAACAATGCTATGACCTCCCATATGTTACTCTCATTACAGATGATGTCGCCAGTAGCTATATATGTAACAAGTTGGAATGATTGAATAAAGCCTTTTGTAAATAGGGAAGAGATAAACTATACACTGGTATAGGTGCTGGGAGAACTCAACTACTGAGTCATCTTTTACAGCAAATTGCAGTTAAACTACCTCAGTGCTGATGCCTCAGGCTAAAATAACAGCAGAAAGCCCCCCAAAATAATGCTTAGCTTTTGTATCTCTGTGGTCAAAATTCAGAGCCCTAGATAGAATGTTATTCTTCCAAGAATCTTAAATTAGTCTAGGACAGTGATGGGGAACTTTTTAGAGATGGAGTGCCAATCCCTGTGCCCCACAGACCAAGTGCCTTGCCAATTCCCCCCCTAGAGACCACACTCTGGACCCCTCCCACCATTGAGTACTGGGCATACCCTGCTTTCCCCCTTACTCCACTCTGGGAAGGGAGGAAGCACTCCTATTGGACTGCTAGGCAGTGGGGCTGGTGATGTAGTCAGACTTGGGGAGAGGGAGAGGCAAGGGGCATAAACACTCTGCTCCCCTCTAATTATGTGCCCCACTGTGAGCTATGATTCCCCTCAAACCTAGCTCCTCTCCAACCTGTGTGAAATGGAAATTGAGGGGACCTTGAAAATTTCAAAGTACACCCTCTTTAGTCACTATTCAAGGAACAGGAAGCCGTTTCAAATGCAATGCTTTACTGAGAGATAAAGAAAGAAAAAGCCCTCCCCCCAAAAAGCAAAGAAAAAAGCCCCACCTTACAGGAAAACCCTTTATAGGAAAATATAACTCTCCTGTTAAAAGACACATTCACCCCATCACTGTTCCAGCCTTTTGTTATAGGGGTGCAAATGGTGTACCCCTGGGTTCTGGAAGGAACCTTTCTCAAGAATGAGAGGACTCCAGGCTTAGTTTAGAAGTAAAAAGAGGGGCAGCTAGGTAGCTCAGTGGATTGAGAGTCAAGCCTAGAGACTGGAGGTCCTAGGTTCAAATCCAGCCTCAGATACTTCCCAGCGGTGTGACCCTGAGCAAGTCACTTGACCCCCATTGCCCACCCTTACCACTCTTCCACCTAGGAGCCAATACACAAAAGTTAAGGGTTTAAAAAAAAGTTGTAAAAAGAAAGATTTATTAGTAAGATAGGATTAATGGCCAGCAAGACAGCATGAGCAGAACAACCATGGGAGGCTGCCCCCCAAGTGCCTCAGTTCTGGCCTTTTCTTATTCTTTTCAGAAGTGTGGACTTGACTCCTAACACTCAGGCATTCAGTGGGTGCTGGGAGGATGGGGGGAAGAGATGGTCTGTCTGAGACCCTCAGGGCTTAGGCTATCCAGGTGTGTTCAGGAGGTGTATCTCTTTTGTCTATCTCAACGTAAAGGAATTCCAAGGAGTCACTAGGGCAGGAAGGGGGAAGGGAATTCCCCAGTTCACAACCCGCCTGAGTTAATGGGTACAGGGTCCCTGCCATCTCTGCACAATGCCCATGTCACTTTCTGAAGGGGGGGGGGTGTGTTTTCCTCCAAATTAGACTTTTTAGCCTATGGTCTAGGGTTGAAGTCAGGTTTTAATCTGTATACAACCCCGCCCCACCCCAACAGTTTTATGATACACTTTGGGTGTAGTCCTGATTGGGAGATTGATTGCTACCTCTGACAAACCACTATTGTGTTTTCCAGACCATCTAGCCCACCTGTTCTCCCTCAGGCAGGCACCCCTTGGAATGCAGATTGAACAGGCTGGGCTAGTAAGAAATGAAGGGGCCAAGAATGCAAATAAAAAAGCAACCCAAAGTTGCTTTTGAAAGAAACTGGGGAAGAGGTTAAGAGATCAGGGAAGAGGCTATTATCCTAGCCTTGGATTCATAAAACTTATTCCTATATCACTATACTACAGTTTTGAACATTTCTAAAGTACAAACTCAAAAGACACATCCCCAAATCCAAAAAATATTTTATATAATTAAGGCACTGGTTGCCTTTGATAGTAAAGACATTAGTTGTTTCTGTCTCACTCAGGTTAAAGGTAATTAAGAGACTATTGTATTCTGAATGGAGTGGGGCAATCTTGTCCTCCTAGGGTGGCTCTTTTTTTTTTTTTTTTTAAACCCTTATCTTCCATCTTAGAATCAATATTGTGTATTGGTTCCCAGGCCAAAGAGTGGTAAGGGCTAGGCAATGGATTTAAGACTAGTGACTTGCCCAGGGTCACACAGCTAGGAAGTATCTGAGGTCAGATTTGAACCAGGACTTCCCTTCTCTGGGCCTGGCTCTCAATCCACTGAGCTGTCCCCCACTCCCCCAACCCCTCCAGGGAGGCTGTCTTGAAGAGACCTGCTTACTAGCTCTTAATGGGGTCCTAGGTGTATTCATTTTGAAGTTAATAATATTGCTAATATGTTTGAGAATAACATACTAATTTCTTACTCCACACAAACCCCACCACTGTAATCAGCTTTACCACAGACTTTCAGACTCTGTTGTCAGTGTGTATGCTGCATTGTGACTGCCCACCTTACTCCACTCAGGAGAGGGAGGAAGCACTCCCATTGGATTGCTGGGCAGTGGAGTAGGTGATGTAGTACAGCTTGGAGAGAGGGGAATGGGAGCAGCCCAGCCATTCTAGTTAGGAACTCTGGCAAACTCTGTGTTGCAGGAGTGGGGACACTGGGTCCCTGGGGCACTGGATCCTTTGCATGCATGCCCACAGAGAGGTCTCTGTGTGCCATTGGTTCACCATCTTGGGTCTACGGGTTTTATTTTATTTATTGGTTGGATCTGTGTCTCTTAGTTATTCAAAATTTCTCCCTTCCTCCATCATCTATTGTTTCTAAAAGGTAACTAAGCCTTTTCCTCATTAAGGGCAATCCCTCTTTTAATCCTTCTCATTTGCCTGCTGCCAACTTTTCCTTTTTTATATGTTAAACAATAGGAATGATATTAAAATTGAAAGGATTATAGTCAAGGTTACAAACATTTGGCAGCTTTTTTGGTTGGGCAGTTTGGGAAGGACAGATGATTTTTTTCTTCCTGTTTCTTCTCATGGTAGTGTTGGACTTATTCTTTGGCCCTGAGGAAGATTCCTCAGTAAGCAAAACAAAAAAGGGAGGAATGTTATAGCCAAAAAAGCTTATAGAAATATTATAGCTTATAGCTTATAAGAATATTATAGCCAAAAAGCTAAACTTGGCAGTTAAGCAAGGGGCTTTTGGATAACGTCATGCCCGGCTCAAGCAGGGCAGTTATCTCTGACTCACAGTCCCAGGGACAACTCCTGGCTGAAAGCCCCAGGGCCCCTGGATGAAATAGCCTTGAAGATTCCTAGACAGAACAGCCTTGAAGATTAAGAATCATATCCTGTGGCACCTGGAAGCATCCCTACTCCCTCTGTCTAGCTATTAGCTAACCCTAAGACAAAGGCACCTATATCCCAGAAACATATATATGTTCCTTCTTTCGAATGCCCCCTCGGGACTCTCTTTGCTGAGTTTCCCCAGTGCGTACTGGCAATAAAGCTTTCTCCTGCTTTGATTGCATTGTCTCCTGTGTTCCTCTGGAGGCCACCCATTTTGAACCCTAACAGTAGGCAGTAAGAAGAGCCAGAAAAGATTTCCCAGCAATCTAATAAGAATAAAACCTTTCAGCTAAAAACATAGCTGGGGGATTTGGAAAGGGATGCCCCATCCAGTACTTCCATCAATTTTCAGCAGATTGAGGAAGATGGATGATTCTTAGCTATTGATCACCATCACCTGTAGTACCAGCCCACCAGAATTCTGTGTGTGTATCTAAAGTGGGGTGGGGGGGGGGGAGGAAGTTCATGAGAAAGGAAGGTTTGGGGGAAAAGATAACAAATTCTGACTTGGTCATGTTGAGTTTAGAATATTTATGAGACATCCAGACTGAAAAGTCCAAAAGGCATTTTATGATATGAGACTGGAGCTTGAGAGAGAAATAAGAGCTGATAATTCTGGGAATCATCTCTAATAGTTAATCCATTAGGTGTAGTCATAACCATTCTTTAATCAAGGGAAAGGGGGATGAGGGCTACTTGGCCTCTTATGCAGAGCTGCGCCTTATGCAGAGTCTAAATGAACACTGCTTCCCTCTGCTCCCTGATCCCCCTGGGAGTGACATGGAGCTAGATGACCACTCCCAGGAACAAAGGAAATTGGGGAATTTATATACCATTTGGGAAGATCCAGGGGCTGGGAGAGATGATTGACTTTATACTGGTAAGGATACAATCAAGCTAGAGAAAGGGATCATAGCTAGAGGCTAGGGTGTAGGGGAAAGGAACTGCTTACACAATGGATACTAAAGGAATGGTCCCTGCCCAGGTAGTCTTCCTGGGAAGGGTCTTTGATACCACGGGGAAGACTACCTAGGACAAAAGGGTATTTAGCATTTACCCTAGGGTCCATTATTCAGTCTGCCTCTGCTAGCCTGAGATTCCCTTCAGGGTGGATTCTCTGGGGAACAAGGAACAAGCACAAGCTTTTGGGGTCTCCAACCTACAAACTATTTCTAAACTTGGGGTTCATCATACCTCACTAAGCTACAAGTTTGGGAACTCTAGATTCCATGTCGACAGGTGCTAATGAGGTCACCATGTGAGGAAATACATAGAGAAATGAGAACATATATTTGTCCAAGGTAAATGGGTTCCTTATCCATTCATGTTTAGAAATATTTAGTTAAGATAAAATAAGAATTGCTCTTATAGAATATTCAAGTATTTACTAGACATGTGTTTACTTTTTTCTGTTTCATTTTCAGGACAAGTATTTTTAAATTAGGAAATATACCAAAAATATTATTTTTGAATTTTGTTATTATTCTGTGTCAACAATTCTGTATGAGATATCCTACTACTGGTTTATATATAGAGTATTCAGTTTTTAAAGAAAAATATACAACAAATATACCTTTTGGGAGGAAATTTTTATGAAATGCATCTTCATAATCACCAGGAAAAAATGATAGATTCTTTTTAAAATCTAAAAGTCTGTTAAAGTGCTTTTGCACAAGAAAGCCACCATAGTTCTTTTTTTATGTGAATTTTTATTGATATATTTTGTTTTCACATTGCCTAAATTACCCCCTGTATTTCTCCTTATATATTTCCAAAGAACTATCTTAAATAACAAAAAATAATTTTCAATAAAAGAAAACTTATATATCAGCAAAAAAGATTAATACATTAAAAATGAAAATATATACAGTATTCTTCACTAATAGACCTGTTTCTGCAAAGGAGTAGGAGTATATTCTCATGTTTCTTCTTTGGGGTTATGTTTATTCTTTGTAATTTTTGACATTTGTTTTTTCTTTGTTGTTCTTTCCATTTACTTTATTGAAATTATCAGTATATTTTTCTTGGACTTGCTTACTTATTTCTACATCATTTCATATGTCTTTCCATAGTTTTCTATATTCGTGATATTCCTCATTTTTGTAGTATTTTATGACTATGATTTATGACATTTAAGTCACAATTATGTTAGTCATCTCCCAGTTGATTGATATCTACTTTTTTTCCTGTTCTTTGCTACCACAAAACATGCTGTTATAAATATTTGACATATATGGGGATTTTTTTGGGTTTTACTTCCTTTTTCCAGTTATTTTTCTAATTTCACATTTTCTTATTTTTTTATTCTTTTTATTTTGTTTTATTGTTTCTTAATGTCTCATTAGCTTCTAGTTACTCAATTCTAATTTTTCAAGAATTACTTTACCTCTTTTTCCATTTGGTCAATCCAGATTTTTGTAAGGTGCTTTTCTCTTCAGTGTCAGGTGATACTAACAAACATTCTGGGGTCCCAAAGGGGTGAGGAGAATGAGATGGGGTGAGAAGGATGGCATGCTTTAGGAGGGCCACTGAAAATGGTAGCAATCAGAGGCGAGATTTATTGATCACAGCTAGTATTTTATAGAGAAAGTGATGTAGGTTAAGGGATTAGGTAAACTTTTTACATGGACAATAGTTAGTAATGATTTACAATCTTAGTACAATGACTTAGAATAAATCACAGGTAAATATGCAATCATCTAACCAAGCTTTTCACAGAATTCCTACATCAGTAATTTTTTGAAGAACATATAGTTTTTACAAAGTACTGCAGGGAGGGGTTAGAAAGGAGAGGCTATGGGGGCCTACTCTCCTGGGTGTTACACTTCAGTAAATTTTTTGTGCCTCTATTATCATCAAAATAATTTGTTTGGGCAGCTGGGTAGCTCAGTGGAGTGAGAGTCAGGCCTAGAGACAGGAGGTCCTAGGTTCAAACCCGGCCTCAGCCACTTCCCAGCTGTGTGACCCTGGGCAGGTCACTTGACCCCCATTGCCCACCCTTACCAATCTTCCACCTATGAGACAATACACTGAAGTACAAGGGTTTAAAAAAAAATAATTTGTTTTTTTGAAGTTTAATATCCAGGCCAGAAGGACTATAAGAAAATCTTTTTTTCTGAGGTTTTCCTTGGACTTGATGTGCTATTATTCTTTGCTTCTGGATTTACCTTTTGGACAAAGTATTTCTTTCATTTTTCAGTGGGATTTTCTTCTATTTATTGCTATTTCCAGTTTCCTTTTCTGGATTTGGGCTTTGTGTTTGATTAGACTGCTTCCTTCAGTAATCTTGGATGATATGGGTATATCTTGTTTAGAACTAGAAGTGATGACTAATAGTATGCTCCACATTTTGCAAGAATTTCTGGGTGTTGTTTTATTCTCCTGGTGATTTGACTTAGGTTTTGCCTTGCAGTCCCGATTTTGGATTTAGCTCTGTCCCTCTGAAAGTGTTAGTCCTTTTTTGGGTGAGCCCAAAGGAAACAAGACAGACAATGCAAAATACACAGAGAGTAGAGCTTTATTAAGCTACACACGTACATACGCGGGGGAAGAGACTGAAAGGAGTGGTCTCCCCCCCTAAGTAAATTCGCAACACCCTTTATATACTTCATAGCAAGATTTAGAGCAAAGGTGGTTATCACTCTAAAGGCATGGTCTATAGGCTTGCGCAGGGGCCCATTGGGTGGATTGTATACAAGGTCTTATCTAGGATACACACTTCAGCTTGCAAGGGGTCTTATCTAACATACACACACAGCCTGTAGGTTTGGGCAAGGGTCAGTTTGGCCATCCACAAAAGGATCCAATGAAATATTATGGACAGTGGTAGTATGCTTCCTTTAAGATTCCACAGGATTTAGTTCTTAGATACTGTTCTGATCCTTTTTCGTGTTGTGATTTCTATTTGCTATACCATGGACTTGCTGGGAACTGAGCTATCAAGCACTGGTTTGGTTTTGTCCTTTGTTTCAGTTCAGGCATTGGGCTGGCCCTGTCTCCTTCTTTAGAAACAGGCTACTTGTGCACTTCGTTGGTATATATACCTGCCATACCTTGTCTCCACTGCAGGTCTTCTAAAGGATTTTGCTAGTCCTTTTGTGTAGTTCTTTAGTAGACTGAGGAATTCATAATAGTTTCTCTTTGGTTTTCTTTATCATTCTTCCATCTGATGCATTTTTGGAATGTTACTGGAGGCAGTGGGCTTTCCTGGGTCTTAATACATTCCCATTTCCCCTCAAGGATTATGATTATTGAGAATCCCCAAGACTGAAACCAGTTCTAGTAAACACAGATCTTCAGGTTTAAGCTACCAAGTAGATTCACATTTCATCTCTCATCTGCATAAATTTGCACCATTCTTCCCTTGTATCATAAATATGCTACTTTTTTTACCTCTTTCTCTCAGAATCCTCTTTTTTTGAGGTTCAGCTCAGATCAGTATATATGGGAAACTTTCTCTGCTCTCTATAAATATTCTTTCTTTACTCCAGTTACCTTATATTTACTTATCTGCATACATGTTATACCCCCTTAAGTCCTGCAGTGGATTTAAGATCCTTGAGGTTAGGAGCTATTTCGCTTTTTTAAAATTTTTATTATAAGACCTGTGCCAAGAAGTGTCTTTCACCTTATTGGTACTTAGTAAGTTTTTATTTCCAAAAGAGAGACTATGAATAAGGGGGGAAAAACCTGCATCATAATGGATGAAGAATCTCTGATAAGAATTAGTATACATATTTTTTTCCAAGAGTTTAACAATGAAAGACAAGGGATGAGAATGAATAAGTTCAAAGATGAAGGATGTTTTAATTTTATTTTTGCTTTTACTTTACAATGGAGATAACTGAGTATGTTCCTACGAATATAGAAAATTTAGACTGAAGACACATGAAAGAAGAGAAATATGCTAAGGAAGGAGAATTTCATTAAGCCTGCAAGAATTAGCTTTAGAAAGGAGTACATGTATGTATTTTATGACTGGTTTGAAGGCAGTAGGTGACCATGATGAGAAGTTCTGAGAAAAAAATTTACATTTCATCAGATAGTCTTGTTTTTCTTTATTAAGTAGGAACATGTTATGTCAGAAATGTGAGACACTAGGATTTGGCTAGGAACCTAAGGAAAGATAAAAAGTTTGGAATAATCACAATGAGGATGAGATTGATAAAATCTCATTGAGAAAATAATAAAAGTAAAAATACTTCTGAATAACAAGAGCCTGGTGGAAGTTATATACCATAAATTTATAGTGAAAAAAAAATTTTTTTAATACTTTGATGGCTTTCTCAAGTGACCCAATAAGATGTCATACAATTGAATCACTCAGTAAAAAAGCATTTGTTCTAGGAAGGACTCTAGTGATATAAATACCAAAATTTTAAAAGTCCCTTCCCTTATGGAATATTATTTACATACAAGTATAAATAAAATAGGTACCAAATAAATACAAGATAATGGAAGTGAGGAAGGAGGAAGGAGGAATCAGGGAAGACCTCATGCAAGTGTTGGAATTAGAAATGACTTAAATTTCCTTAGTCATAAGGATTAGCAAATTGAAAATTGAGGAAGGAAAAAGGGGCAAAGGAATCCAACATAGAACTGGTGAAGTTGCAGGATATGGGGTTAAGGCTAAATTGGCAACAAGTAAAATAAAATGGGAGGAGATAGACTTGGAGAATGGAATTAAGTCATAGAACAAGAGGTTAAGATAAGGTAATTATAGCTACCATCATTGTAGGGAACTTGTGTAAATCATCGTTGTATTCCCTCCCCCCCAATATATTACATATAATAGGTGTTCAGTAAAACCTTATTGAACAAATAAATTAATGAAAAAAAGGTAACAATTTTTTTTAATTTAAATATTTTATTTTTTTAGAAAAATTTTCCATGGTTACATGATTCTTGTTTTTATTTTCCCCTTCACCACCACCCCTATATCTAACGGACATTTCCACTGGTTTTAACATGTGTGATCAATCAAGACTTATTTACATATTATGGATAGTTGCATTGGTGTGATTGTTTCAGGTCTATATCCCCAACCATTTCTGCATTAACCCATGTGTTCAAGCAGCTGTTTTTCTTCTGTGTTTCCACTCCTGCAGTTCTTCCTCTGAATGTGAGTAGCGTTCTTTACCATCATAAGTCCCTCAGAATTGTCCTGGGACATTGCTTTGCTGCCAGTTCAGAAGTCCATTACATTCAATTTTACCACAGTGTATCAGTCTCTGTGTATAATGTTCTTCTGGCTCCATTCCTTTCACTCTGCATCAATTCCTAGAGGTCCTTCCAGTTCACATGGAATTCCTCCAGTTTATTATTCCTTTGAGCACAATAGTATTGCATCACCAGCATATACCACAATTTGTTCAGCCATTCCCCAATTGAAGGACATACCCTCCTTTTCCAGTTTTTTGCCACCACAAAAAGTGTGGCTATAAATATTTTTGGACAAGTCTGTTTATCTATGATCTCTTTGGCAATGCTATGACTGGATTGAAGGGCAGGCAGTCTTTTAAAGCTCTTTGAGCATAGTTCCATCCAGAATGATTGGATCAGTTCACAACTCCACTAGTAGTGCATTAATGTCCCAATTTGGCCACATCCCCTCCAACATTCATTACTCTCCCCTTCTTTCATTTTAGCCAATCTGCTAGGTGTGAGGGGGTACCTCAAAGTTGTTTTTATTTCCATTTCTCTAATTATTAGAGATTTATAACACTTTCTATGTGCTTATTGATACTTTTGATTTCTTTATCTGAAAATTGCCTATTCATGTCCCTTGCCCATTTCTCAATTGGGGAATGGCTTGATTTTTTAATACAATTAATTTAACTCCATGTATATTTGAGTAATTAGACCTCTGTCAGAGTTTTTCGTTATAAAGATTTCTTCCCAGTTTGTTATTTCCCTTCTGATTTTGGTTTCTTTGTTTTTGTTTGTACAAACCCTTTTTAATTTAATATAATCAAAATTACTTATCTTATATTTTGTAAATTTTTTTCTAACTCTTGCTGGGTTTTAAAATTTTCTCTTTCCCTAGATCTGACAAGTATACTATTCTATGTTCAGCTAATTTTCTTATAGTTTCCTTCTTTATATTCAAGTCATTCACCCATTCTGAATTTATCTTGGTGTGTTGGGTGTGAGATGTTGATCTAAACCTAATCTCTCCCATATTGTTTTCAAATAGTGGATTTATGTCCCAAAAGTTGGGCTCTTTGGGTTTATCATACACTGTCTTGCTGATGTCATTAACCCCAAGTCTATTCCACTGATCCTCCCTTCTGTCTCTTAGACAGTACCATACCGTTTTGATGACCACTGCTTTATAGTATAATTTAATATCTGGTACTGCTAGGCCACCTTTCTTCATGTTTTTTTTTTTCATTATTTCCCTTGATATTCTTGATCTTTTGTTCTTCCAAATGAACTTTGTTATAGTTTTTTCTAATTCAGTAAAGAAGTTTTTTGGTAATTTGATAGCTATGGCACTAAATAAGTAAATTAATTTGGGTGGAATGTTAATTTTTATTATGTTACCTCATCCTACCCATATGCAATCAATGTTTTTCTAATTGTTTAGATCTAGTTTTAATTGTTTGGAAAGTGTTTTCTAGTTGTATTCATATAATTCTTGTGTTTGTTTTGGTTGATAGATTCCTTTTTTTTTAAATCTTTTTTTTAAACCCTTAACTTCTGTGTATTGGCTCCTAGGTGGAAGAGTGGTAAGGGTGGGCAATGGGGGTCAAGTGACTTGCCCAAGGTCACAACTGGGAAGTGTCTGAGGCAGGATTTGAACCTAGGACCTCCCGTCTCTAGGCCTGACTCAGGCCTGAGCTACCCAGCTGCCCCGGTAGATAGATTCCTAAGTATTTATATTGTCTAGGGTGATTTTAAATGGTGTTTCTCTTGCTGCTGGGATGTATTGGAAATATATAGAGATGCTGATGATTTATGTGCATTTATTTTGTAGCCTGCAACTTTGCTAAAGTTTATTATTTTTACTAGCTTTTTAGTTGATTCTCTAGGATTTTTTAAGTAGACCATCATATGATCTGCAAAGAATGATAGCTTAATCTCCTCATTGCTTATTTTAATACTTACAGTTTCTTTTTCTTCTCTAATTGCTACTGCTAGTGTTTCTAGTACAATGTTAAATAATAGAGGTGATAGTGGGCATCCTTGTTTCACTCCTGATCTTATTGGGAAGGCTTCTAATTTATCCCCACTGCATATGATGCTTATTGATGGTTTTAGGTATATACTGTTTATTATTTTTAGGAAAGGTCCTTCTATTCCTCTACTTTCCAGGGTTTTCAATAGGAATGGGTGCTATATTTTGTCAAAGGCTTTTTCAGCATCTATTGAGATAATCATGTGATTTTTGTTTGTTAGATTGATGATATGGTAAATTATGTAGGTGGTTTTCCTAATGTTGAACCATCCTTGCATTCCTGGTATAAATCCCATCTGATCATGGTGGATGATCCTCTTGATCACTTGCTGGAGTCTCTTTGCTAGTATTCTATTTAAGATTTTTGCATCTATGTTCATTAGGGAGATTGGTCTATAGTTTTCTTTCTCTGTTTTTGATCTACTGGGCTTTGGAATCAGTACCATATTTGTGTCATAAAAGGAGTTTGGTAGAACTCCTTTTTCACTTATTATGTCTAATAGTTTGTATAGTGTTGGAATTGTTGAATGCCGATACTTTCCCCTGGAAGTAGTCAGTTTTGATGGGTAGGTGATCCTTGGTTGTAGGCCCAGTTATCTTACCTTTCTGAATATCATATTCCAAGCCTTGAGGTCTTTTAGTGTGGAGGCTGCCAGATCCTGTGTGATCCTGATTGGTGCTCCTTGATATCTGAATTGTCTCTTTTTGGCTTCTTGTAAAATTTTTTCTTTTACTTGGAAGCTCTTGAATTTGGCTATTATATTTCTGGGGGTTATCTTTTCAGGGTCTAGTGTAGAGGGTGATCTATGGAGCCTTTCAATGTCTATATTGCCCTCTTGTAGAACTTCAGGGCAGTTTTGCTGAATAATTTCTTTTAGTATGGAGTCCAAATTTCTATTAATTTCTGCTTTTTCGGGAAGACCAGTGTTTTTCAAATTGTCTCTTCTAGACCTGTTTCCTTGATCTGTCAATTTCTCATTGAGATATTTCATGTTTCCTTCTATTTTATCAGTTTTTTGTCTTTGTTTTATTTGTTCTTGCTGTCTTGAGAGATCATTGGCTTCTACTTGCCCAATTCTTGTCTTTAGAGACTGGTTTTCTGCTATAAGCTTTTGATTTTCCTTTATGATTTGTTCTATCCTGTTTTCCAGCTGTTTGATTTTGGTCTCCAATTTGCTAATCAATTCTCTTGATTTGGGGGCATCTTTTTCTAATTGCCCAATTCTAGCCTTCAGAGACTGGTTTTCCTTTTCAATCTGGTCATTTCTGTTTTTCAGTTTACTTGTCTCACTTTCCAATTGCAAAATTCTGCCTTTTAAAGTGTTATTTTCTTGCCAAATCTCTTCCATCTTTCTCATAATCTCAGATTTGAACTCTTCAAGACCTTGTGACCCATTTTCATTTTTTGTGGAAGGTTTGGATATGGTTACTTGTTTGTTCTCCTCTGCTGTTTGCTATGTTGTCTGCATTTTTTCTGTTTAAAAGTTGTCTAGTGTTAAAGGTTTCTTCTTGATCTTTCTCTTCTGGGGTTTCTGATTCTGGCTTGCCATTTTTAGCCCAGCACCCTCTCAGCTTTATCCTCACGCCCAGGGTCTGTCTGCACTCTTTAGACTCCTGAGGTCTCAGGTCTAGTTGTTATTAATGTCAAGCCTCCTGGTAGTCCCCTTGCTTGTTCCTCTGCCCGAAGTTCCTTTAACAGTCTCAGTGTACTGCTTCCACAGTCATGCACCCCTCTGCACTGGGTTTCTGCTCAAGGTTCGCGCCTGCGCTCAGGATCTGTGTCCTTGCCTGGGCTCAGGATCTGTATCCGTGCCTTTGCTCAGGGTCTGTGTTCAAACTCCATGCATTCTTTAGCCTCTTGGGGTCTTAAGTCTTGCTGCTCTCAGGAGCAGGCCCTAGTGACCCCAGGTAGCTGCCAATGACTTAATGGGTGCCCCAACCTTGCTGTAACTCTTTTGGCTGGCTTTGGCACTGTAGGTGGTGTGGTGGGGGGGGGGGGTTGCTCAGCTTGCGTTTTAGTGAGAGCTATTTCACCCTGCTATAACATGAAAATGCCATGATTCCAGGTACCTTTAATGCTGCGCCCTGTTGTGTTGTACCTTCGTTCGTCTGGATTTGTTTTTATGTGTTCTTGAGGAGTTCTATATGCGTGGGTAAGGAGAGGTCAAGCAGTTGCTTTTTACTCTGCCGCCATCTTAACCCAGAAGACTATAGCTAGACCCAGTTCTCTTTCCTTTCTGAATATCATATTCCAAGCCTTGAAGTCTCTTAGTATGGAGGCTGCCAGATCCTGTGTGATCCTGGTTGGCACTCCTTGATATCTGAATTGTCTCTTTCTGGCTTCTTGTAAAATTTTTTTCTTTTACTTGGAAGCTCTTGAATTTGGCTATTATATTTCTGGAGGTTATCTTTTCAGGGTCTAGTGTAGAGGGTGATCCTTTCAATGTCTATATTGCCCTCTTGTTGTAGAACTTCAGGGCAGTTTTGCTGAATAATTTCTTTTAGTATGGAGTCAAAATTTCTATTAATTTCTGCTTTTTCAAGAAGACCAATGATTCTCAAATTGTCTCTTCTAGACCTGTTTTCTTGATCTGTCAATTTCTCAGTGAGATATTTCATGTTTCCTTCTATTTTATCAGTCTTTTGACTTTGTTTTATTTGTTCTTGCTGTCTTGAGAGATCATTGGCTTCTACTTGCCCAACTCTTGTCTTTAGAGACTGGTTTTCTGCTATAAGCTTTTGATTTTTCTTTTTGATTTGATCTCTCCTGTTTTCCAGCTGTTTGATTTTGGTCTCCAATTTGCTTATCAATTCTTTTGATTTGGGGTCATCTTTTTATCTTTCTCCAATTGGGAGTTTCTGTCTTTTAACCTGTTAATTTCCTTTTGAGCTATTTCACACTTCTCTGGCCAAATCTCTTCCATATTTCTCATGATCTCAGATTTGAACTCTTCACGACCTTGTGACCACTTTTCATTGTTTTGGGAAGGTTTGGATATGATTACTTGTTTGTTCTCCTCTGCTCTTTGCTCTGTTGTCTGGATTTTTTCTGTGTAAAAGTTGTCGAGTGTTAAAGATTTCTTCTTGTTATTTCTCTTTTGGGGTTCTTGTGAATGGCTTGCCATTGTGAGCTGCATGCCCTCTCAGCTTTATCTTCACACCTAGGGTCTGTCTGCACTCTTTAGGCTCCTGAGTTCTCAGGTCTAGTTGTTCTCAGGGTCAAGCCTCCTTGTGGTCCCCTTGCTTGTTCCTCCCCCGGAAGCTCCTTTAACAGTGTCAGGGCACTTCTTCCACAGTCATGCACCCCTCTACACTGGGTCCCCACCGAAGGTCTGCACCTGAGCTCAGGGTCCTCGTCTGTGCCTGAGTCCACACCTCTTTGCATGCCTGTGTCCATGCCTGAGCTCAAGGTCTGTGTTCAAAGTCTTGTTCTTTAGCCTCTTAGGGTCTTAAGTCTTACTGCTGTCAGAAGCAGGCCCTCGTGAGCTGCCAAGAACTTAATGAATTCCCCAAACTTGCTCTAACTCTTTTGCGCTGACTTTGGCATTGTAGGTGATGTTGGGGGGACAGGGTTACTCAGCTTGCTTTTTAGTGAGAGCTATTTTACCCCTTTATAGCAATGAAATGCCCTGATCCCATCTACCTTCAATGCTGCGCCCTGTTGTGGGGTCCCTTCATTTGTCTGGATTTGTTTTTATGTCCTCTTGAGGAGTCCTGTTATGTGTGGGTGAGGAGAGGTTAAGCAGTTGCTTTTTACTCTGCCGCCATCTAAAAAAAGTTAACAATTCTTAAGGAGCATCCATAATATAAAGGAGAAACTGAGTAATGATGAGTTTAAAAGATTTATTTCTTCTACATATATCTAAATAGAAAAGAGTCATTTTTAAAGGATTGTGCTTACTATTAAATTGTATTACATGAGAATTAGGGAGTAAAAGAGCTTCTGCTTTTGTTTTGTTTCATTTTTACTTCAGCTACTAAAGGGAAATAGTAAGTAGCAGTGGAAAGTAGATTTGGTGCCAAAGCACCTGAGTTTGAATCCAGCTCTTTAGCTTACAACCTTTATGGCTTTGGATGAAATAACTCTCCCTGGGTTTCAGTTTTCTTTTCTTTAGAATGAAGGTGTTGGATTCAATGGCCTTTGAGGCCCCTTCCAACTGTAAATCTATGATTCTCTGAAGTCTAAGTCTAAGGTTAGGTCACTTAGCTTGTGTAACCAGAAAAAAAAAAAAACATACGTTATGTCATTATAAAAATAATTTAATCATTCCTAAAAATCTCATTTTCTCTTTCATTGCTGCTACTCCTAATTTTGTCTTCTTACTGTACTCCTGTTGTTGTGTCTGCCTGTTGGAATGTTGTGTAGGAGGAATTCATGAACCCTTAGAATGGTTGTTTGGATGGCTTTGGATATTGTTGTTCTTTCAGAAATCTGATGGGATCTTTTCATCTTTAAAGGGCTCTAGCTGCTTGGAATTTTTGGTTCTTAAGATTATGTGGCTCATTTCCATTTGAGTAATGTCTGCACATTCACCCAACTGGCTCTAGTTTGGGGAAACATGGGCCAAAGATTTATAGTCCTAAAGAATAGCTAGAGTGTCCAGGTCTCTACGCAGAATTTCTTAAAATAAGTCATTGCACTTGTGAATCCCATGTATGCTATAAATGCTATTTTGAGTGACACTGTTACAAGACTGACTGATTTAGTCAGGTATGCATGATTTTCTTATGTTCTATGAAAAGTTTTTAGAGCTTAGCTTAAGAGTCAGTTCTGGGATGATGACTATTTTGCTTCAGTAAAGATTAGAGAAGAAGCCAACATAACCTGTTGAGAAAGAATGAACCTTCTGCTCTACTGTCTTTCCTTCCTACCCACCACTAACTCCATTATCTTGATCTAATGAATTTAAAATCTTGAATAGAATAAAGGGTGTTGGGCGAGTACTGGCAAAATCTGGTTGGAGTAAAATGAAAGTGTTAAAAAGTGAGAAAAATAATACCTGCCTGAAGATTGAAAAGCAGGGTAGAAGGCAGGACTTTTAATGTGTAAATTGGTCACATAGACATGCTTTGTCTTATTGCAGATTTTGTCTTTGCAAATATTGCTATTTTTTTTTTTTTTACAATTTGAAAGTTTGTGGCTACCTTTTGTTGAGCATCTATCAGTGCTGTTTTTCAAACATTATGTGCTCACCATTGTGTCTCTGTCATATTTTGATAATTCTCACAACATTTCAGAATTTTTCAACATCATTACATCTGTTGTGGTAATCTGCGATCCATGATCTTTGATTGATCCATTGTAACTATTTTGGGTCACCATGAACCAGGACTGTATAAGATGGCAAACTTTTTTTTGTATTTCTATTTTGTATTTTGTATTTTTTTCGAATATTTTTCCATGATTACATGATTCATGTTCTTTCCCTCCCTTCCAAAACTCCCCCTGCCCTCCCTGTAGCCAACGCACAATTCTACTTGGTTTTACATGTTACATTGATCAAGATCTAATTCCATATTATTGATAGTTGCACTGGGGTGATCATTTAGAGTCTACATCCCAAATCATATTCCCATCAACTCATGTGTTCAAGCAGTTGTTTTTCTTCTGTGTTTCTATTTCCACAGTTTTTCTTCTGAATATTGGTAGCTTTCTTTATTAAAGTCCTTCAGGTTTGTTCTGGATCACTGAATTGCTGCTAGTAGAGAAGTCCATTACATTCGATTGTACTATAGTGTATCAGTCTCTGTGTATAATGTTCTGGTTCTGCTCCTTTCACTCTGCATCAATTCCTGGAGGTCATTCCAGTTCACATGGAATTCATCCAGTTCATTATTCCTTTGAGCATAATAGTATTCTAAGATGGCAAACTTAATTGATAAATGTATATGTTTTGACCACTCCACCAACCTACAGTTGCCTGGTCTCTGTCCCACTCCCTGATCCTTTTTATTTTCTAAGATATAACAGTATTGAGATTAGGCCAATTAATAACCCTACAATGGCCACTAAGTGTTCAAGATTAAAGAATAAATTCATGCTTGAGGTCTTATTTTGAGAAATTACTACAGTCACCCCAGCCTTCAACAATTATTACCCTGATCAGTCAGCAGTGATTAACATTGGAGCAAGATTCTACACCAGCAAAAAGATTGCAACTCGATGAAGGCTCAGATGACAGATTTTTTTTTATCAATAAAGTATTTTTAAATTAAAGTATGTGAATTGTTTTTTAGACAATACTATTGCACACTTCTTAGGCTAAAGTATAGTGAAAAAATAACTTATATGCACTTGGAAAGCAAAAAATTCATATGACTTGCCTTTTGGGAATATTTGCTTTCTTGCAATATTTCAAAGTTTGGGGAGTTCATCCATATAGGTACTTATTTTCTCTTCTGAAGATTGTAACATTCATATCTTTTGACTATTCTTGTCCATGTTTGCCCATAAGCCCTGTAGCACAGTATATTTCAAGTTTATTTATTATGCTAAAAATAATTCTACTTTTCAAATTGGCCACTTATTATTTCCTATTCTCATTACTTGCTAGGACTTCTTTTTTTTCTAATCTTTAAAAAAAAATCCAGATTTGTAATTTCATTTTTATAGAGAACTTAAATTCTCTCCTCTGATGCAGATCATCAATTTATTTCTAATTTTTATCTTTAGAGACATGACTAGAGCATAGAGAGGTTCAGGGTTTGCATATGGTCACATATTCAGTATATGTCAGAGTCAAGACTTAATGCCTGGAAGCCCTAAATTTAAAGCTACAACAATATCTACTATGCCATGTTGCGTCTTGTCCATATATTTAGTAATTATTATGCTGATTTTATGCATATATTTTCCTGCCTACTATGCTACAGCCTGGTTATTTCTACAGTATATCATTTCATTGCCTTTTGGGTTGTTTCTATTTTTAATTCAACCAAAATAATATATTTTTAAGGAAAAAGTTTCTTCATGTCACTTAGTCTAGAAGCATGGGTTACTTACTGGCCTTATCATCAAGAGAGCTTTGACCAGCTTCTGATCTAGGCTGGTTTGCCCCTTCTTTGTGTTATTTTTTAAAATGATGAAGACTGAATTTATGAGAGAAAATATTATTTTAATTAAAGCCATGCTGATAGAAATTGACCACGAGCCTGTAAAAAATCTATTCAGAATGCCCACCCGTACCTATCTTCTTCCATCTTGTCTGTCTCATATGCCAGCGAGCCTGCTCAGGTAGCAAAAAAGAGTTCAAAGCGACTTCCCAATATTTAAAGACATCTTTTATCTTGAAGATGTTATCCAAAACAGGAAACCCGTTGGACCACGGGAAATGTAGTTCCAAGATCCCCCACATGTCCACAGAAAATTTGTCAAACACTACATATCTTGAGGCTCAATACTTCCAAATAGAACCCCAATAATTTTAAATAACACATTTGGCAACCTTGTTCTCTCCATCTTGGGAATCACTAAATAAATGTCATACTTGGTATAAACATTCAATTGATATAGCTTTTTGCATTTCAGAACTCTTGAAATTAAAATATTTGATAGCCTTAGCCTCCCTAGTAGCTGGAATTATAGACATGGGCCACTCTGTCTGGCTAACATTTTGAATTGTTGTATAATTTATAATTATAGAATTTGCAAATATGTTAATATTAAAGAGAATCCCTTTTGTAGTGGAAATCTGTTTGGTATCATTGAAAACATTGCGAAATTTTCCAAACAAATTTTGCTTAATCACTTTCCTCTTGGCCCTAGGCCTAGAAAATGATAAATATCCAATAATTGTCAGGCATGTATTGATTGCCTAATCTGTTGGGATTTCTATTCAGCTGCATGTCCTCATCTAGGTATAATTATTTTCCTTTTATGGATTTAAAAACTGTAACCATCCTGCAGCCACTAAATATTCTTGTGTGGTTTGAGCACCTGAAAGGGAAGCTGGGGACTGAGGGGAATATGGGTGGAAGGCTTAAGGATTAAGGTAGGGAGGTCATAAAGTGAGAAAATAGAGAGACACAGGAGTCATCAGGTTCATGTTTAGCTTGTCAGCCCCTACTACGATGGCCAGGGATAGAATGTCCAACTGACCCTGAATGGGGGATCTGATCTGTTTATTAAGGGTAGTTGCACAAGGAGGGAGTGGCACGGTGTCCATCACCCATTTGGTATATCAAAAGTTTTAACAGTTCAATGACAAAGCCAAAAAGACAGATGATCACACAATAGATCGCCAGATATCCAGGCCAGGACTCTTCTCCTTTCCAGAAAGCTAGCATCAGGCTTATCTTAAGAATGCGAGTGTGGATCTTTGATATTCCAAAGGTCCCTAAAACTTGTCTGTGAGCTTATACACAAGAGATAACAGCAGAGGTTTGGCTTTTAAGATCAACCAAATTTAACCCTATCTAAATTTAAGGAATCAGCAATCAATCATGTGAAATATTAGAAACATATCCATAAGTCTGGTCCATGAGCACTTTGCTCATTAGAGTCAGCTTTTGAATACATCATTAATACCTTCATGATTTGTTCATACCTAGAACCCTTAAAAAACATTTTTTCCTGAAAAGGGGTCAATAGGATTCACCCAACTGCCAAAGGAGTCCTTGACACAAAAGAGGTCAAGAACTCATACTTTGTGGCAACAGGGTTCACCATCCCCAATATCACCCCATTGCCACTATTGTTGGCAAGAAGGAAAGTCCACAAGCCTTGGGAATATCAGTGCCTGCCAGACCACTCATCCTGTCCAGAGGCCACCCTTTTGGAATCTTGAATTTGAGATCACTTCTACAGATGCTGTAGCCCTCTCCTCTTTAGAAGCCACAACTCTTGAATTCCTCCAGAGAAAGGCCACACCAACAAAGTCTTAGCACTGTCAAATGATTCAGCATTATAAAGATATGGTGTTTTGCCAATGAAAATGACACAAGAAGATACGTTCCCTAATATGCCTTGCTTCTGTACTCTATGGACCACTGGGCCTTTTCCTCTTCCTTGCTGCTGAAACATCTTAAATATGTCGTCTCCTCCATTAGAATGTTAGCTCCCAGATAGCAGTGACTGCCTTGCTTCTCTTAATGAATGCTTTTCTTTTTATTCATTCATCATATAATTTTTCCTGATTTGAGGTATCTTTAAATGAATTCTTGAATTCCTTACAAATTGTATCATCTTCACTAGGGCTTTCTTTTCTCTTTTCTGTCCTGAGTCTTCTCCTTCTATGCTACTTCTCTTGGCAATCTTATCAGCTCCCATGGATTTAATTACCATCTTTATATATATGAAAGTTCTGAGATCCTCTTTTCCTGCCTTGTCTCCTTGCTGATCTCCAACCTCAGGCCTCCAACTACCGTTCAGACATCTCATACTGGATGACTAGTAGACATAGTAAAATGAATAGGTCTAAAAAAAACTATCTTATCTTTCTCCTTAACCCTCCCAATCTGCTACTGTCCCTATTACTAGAGGGCAACATCATCCTCCCAGCCCCTTAGGCTTACAACCCAGGAATCATTCTGGATTCCTCACTCTGTCTACCTCCCAGCACTCTATCCAAGGTATTGCTAAGGTCTGCTGATTTCACTTTTGCAACATCTTCCAAATATGACCATGTCTCTCCTCTGACACTGCCACCACTCTAGTTTAGGCCCTCATCACTTCATGCCTTGATTACTGCAGTAATCTGTTGATGGGTCTGCCTGTTTTGTCACTCCCCACTCTTGTCCATTCTCCATGCAGACACTAAAATAATTTCCCTAAAACTCAAGTCTAATCACATCACCCTCACCCCATTTAATAAATTACAGTGGTTTCATATTGCCTCCAAGTGCAAATGCAAAATACTGTTTGACATTCAAAGCTCTTTATAATCTAGTCCTTTCTTAACTTTGCAGACTTCTTATACATTAATTCCTCAACATATACCCTTTGATAAAGTGGCACTAGCCTCATGGCTATTCCACAAGAAGGACATTCTGTCTTTTAACTCTGGGCCTTCTCTCTTGCTGTCTACCAGTATGAGGAAATGTTCTCATGCCTGGAATGCTCTCACTTCTCAACTCTAACTATGGAACTCTCTGGCTTCCATTAAGTCCCAACTAAAATTCCATTCCTATAAGAAGCCTTCCCTAACCCCTCTTCACTGGAGTTACAGTGTATTCTCTCTGATAATTATTTCCTATTTAACCTTTATATAGCTTGCTTTGTATATATGTTTGTTGTCTCCCCCATTAGATTGTAGCTTCCTTTAGAATAGGAACTGTCTTTTGCTTGTTTTTATATTCCCAGGGCTTACTATGGTGCCTGACATATAGTAGGCATTTAATAAATGTTCATTCATTTTTATTTTGTTTGGTCCAAATCTTACCAATTTCAGTTTCATACTGGGAGAATGTATTTAGTCAGTCAGTCAGTCAATAAACATTTATTGTTATATAGTGGTCAACAAGTACTTATTATGTCCCAACCAGGTTGTGCTAGATGTTGTGCTAGGTGCTGTGAAGGATACATATTGGATAAGACTTAGCTTTCTGAATAAAAATTATAGGAAAACAATTGCAAAAAATAAAATATAGCATATAATTAAATGTTAAACTGTGTCACATAGTGCCCATCCTGTAGAAGTGGAATTTTCCTGTAGAAGAAACTTTTCTTATAGAAGAAAAAACTCAGTATGGACTAGAATAGTCAGACAAGAATTCTTAGAAGGTTAGATACTCTGGACTTTGGAGAATGGGTAGAATTTAGATGAAGATGAAAACAATGAATATTTATCAGTGACACATGGGAAATAAGGGTGAATTAGGTAAGTGGAAGAGGCTATTGTTGTCAGTGGAAACATTCTACAAAAGTTTTCCAAAAGCAATGAAATGTGATATCATGAGTTGAGGAAAATTTTTCTGAATTCCCAGAATACTTTCATGCCTTCCCTTTATACTTCTAAGTACAAAGGATACCAATAATTAGGGGAGGCAACTTAATTGGGCATGGAAATAAAAAGATTTGATGTAGTGAGTAGATATATTAGATTTTAAATCAAGTGGGTGCAGATAGGTAAACCACTATTTCTGTGAATGGAACTAGTATCTTAAAAATTGTTGAGTGCTGGACAGTTCTCTAAGTAATTCCAATTCTCTTATGAATAGTAGCACAAATAAAAATAACTTTGTATTCTTAATGCTGTGAGAATTGGGATGGTAAACTTTGGAGTGTGACTAACCTTCTGATTTGAAAATTTACTCTAATGAATAATACACTTTAAAAGGCTCTCTTTTTCACTTCAGAATGTAACTAAATGTTCTTGTAGATGATGTAGTAGTAATGAGTTTTATGATTGAACATGGTAAAATTTCTAGCCTTTAACAATATTTGAATGCAATTTTAGCCATACTTAGTCCTGAATTTTTCTTTAAAGAATAGAAAAAAGAGGAGAAAAAAGTAGATACTTCATAGAACCATATGGCAATGGAGTACAAATGTCTACTTCTAATTTAATTACAGACTATAATTATTTAACCTGTACCAGCTGGTCTCAAGAAGCTACTATATTCCTTAGAGACCTGGTTCTTCTTCTAAAAACATAAGGTAAAACAAAAATATCTTCTGTAACTGTGTTATTGAAATATCAAAGCAAATACTTTATAAGATGAGGAAAATAATAATTCATTTCAAGTATGCTTATATTTAAGATGCCTATATCTGTGTGTATTTAAATTGGGATCTATAAGGTCTTTATGGAATGCTTTTCCAAAGGATAATCCTGTTGCATCAAAGAGATGGGAGTCATTTCTGTAATGAGTCACTTAAGATTCCATTTTTATGCCTGAGAAGCTCTTGAAATTTAATTTGCTTATAACATGAAGTTGGTGAACTGAGAGAAACAACAACACTAGCCCAAGCAATTTGTTGGCTCCTACTAATGTAAAAACTGTAAAATTGTAGTACATTTCTTTCAAGAGTTTATGCTTCCATCCTTCAATAATGAGCTAGCTAAAATTATCTCCCTTGTTGAACAACATTGGCCATTTCTAGGGCAATTGTTGTAATCCTAAGGATCTTCTTCAGTCATTTTTCTTTAAGATTGGATATTTTCCCTTTTTCCAATTCCATCCCTTCTCTCTCCCTTTTTAAATGAGAGCTATTGACTTCTGAAAATATGGCAATGTACTTGTGCATTCATTAAAAATAATGTTTTTGACAGTATTGAAGTTTTTATGGAAAACTATATTTTTATGGGTTAAACCATGTTTGAATGATTAAATCATTCAATGGTTAAATCATGTTTGAATGATTGAACTAAGAAATTCTCTGAATTTAAAAAGAAGTGTTAATATCTTAATCAGATACATAATTCATCCTAACCATTTCTTTCCTATTTTATAAACTCTTTGTCTATATAATCTTTGATTTTAACTGATTTATATTAAGTCTAATCCTCATAAATTCATAATGTTAATATCAAAATTATCATTACATTTATTTTGGGGGAAACAATGCCCTATATCTAATCATCTATTATATATGTCTTATTAATTCTGAGCCATTATTCTAGTTATTTTTCATTTAGATTTGGTGTTTTTTTTTCTCTTAAGCAAGAGAGCTTAAAAGAAAAGGTTAGAAACTTTCCTTATAACAAACAAGTACAAGTAAGAAAAACAAATGATTGTGCCTGACAGCACATCCATATTCTCTACCATTTTTCAAGAGGAAAAATCATTTACTTCAGAAATATCTATTTATTCTCTACTTTCCACACCTTCTGCCTTCATCACCTTTCACCTCTGAAATCTGAAAATCTCTCACTACTTCCAGTTATCCCTTTTATTGCAATCTACCTAGTGAATAGGTCAGATTATGTCACTCTTTTGCTTAAAAATTCAGAGGCTCATGAGGGCAGCTGGGTGGCTCAGTGGATTGAGAGCCAGTCCTAGGCACAAGAGGTCCTAGGTTCAAATCTGGCCTCAGACACTTCCTAGCTGTGTGACCCTGGGCAAGTCACTTGACTCCCATTGCCTAGCCCTTACCACTCTTCTGCCTTGGAGCTAATACACAGTATTGACTCCAAAACAGAAGGTAAGGGTTAAAAAAAATTCAGGGGCTCTCTATTAGATAAGAAATAAGAGTATAAAATAATTCTTCTGAAATTTGAGTACCTGTACAGAATGTTTTCAACTTGCCTTTCTAGAGTTCTTTCATAGTTTATTCTATATCATGTGTTAACTTAGAAAAAACAGAACTATTAAATAGTCATAAAGCCACTCTTTAATCAAGGGAAAGGGGTAACAGGGTTCCTTGGCCTCTTATGCAGAGCTGTACCTTGTGCAGAGTGAACTCTGCTTTGCTCTGCTCCCTGACCCCCTGGGAGTGACACCCCACTAGATGACCACTCCAAGGAACAAAGGAAATTGGGGAACTTATTACCATTTGGGAAGATCCAGGAGCTGGGAAACATGATTGACATTATACTGGTAAGGATGGAATTTACAATCAAGCTTGGGAAAGGAATCCTAGCTAGATGCTAGGGTGTTAGGGAAGGGGCTATTTATAATGGATACTAAAGGATGGTCCCTGCCCAGGTGTGTCTTCCTGGGACAGTGTCTTTGATTCCTAGGGGAAGACTACCCAAGACAAAAGGGCATTTAGCATTTACCCTGGGGTCCATTATTCAGTCTGCAACTGCTAGCCTGAGATTCCCTTCAGGGTAGATTCTCTGGGGAATGGGGAAGTACTAGCTTTGGGGGTCTCCAGCCTACAAGCTATTTCTAAAACTTGGTGTTCATCCTATCTCACTAAGCCACAAGTTTGGGGTCTCTAGATTCCAAGTCAACACATGCACCATACACTCCAAACACCTATACTATTTTCTATGCTCTGTGGCTGTCCTCTTCACAGAATCATAGTTTCAGAATTGAAAGGAATTTCAGTGGTCAAATGGTTGAACAAAAGCTAAAAAGAAATTCTAGCTGTAATATATTCAACAAATGCTCCAACTTTTGCTCAAAAACATCCACAGATGGGGACTCCACCACTTCCTAGGACATTCTATTTCATTTTTATTATAGCTCTAATTATTAAGAAGTTATTTCCAGATATTGAACCAAAATTTGTTTCTTTGCAATTCCTATCCATTGCACCTCATTCTACCTGCTGGGACCAAAGAAAACAATTCTCAACCTTCCTCTACGGGATAACTATTCAGATTTAAGACAACTCTTTATTGTTTATCCAAATCTTCCCCTTCTCTAGGTAAGTTCCTTCAACCTAGCTTCATGTGATATGAACTCAAGTTCCTTTAGCCATCTTGATTGATTTGATTGCCCAGGGAATCCTGGATACTTTCCTGTTTATTAAAGTTCTTCTTAAACTGTGTTTACCTGAACTGAACAAAACATTTCAGACCAAATCTGACTAGGATTGAGTATATAGACAATATTATTCTTTTATTACCTGAAGCTATCATTCATTAATGAACTTAAGACTTCATTGCTTTTTTTTGTCCTTGACAAAATTCATTGAGCTCATTAAAACTCCAACACATTTTTCAGACAAACTGCTTTCTAACTATGCTTTCCCTATCCTATGTTGTAAAGTTGATTTTTCAAAACCAAGTATAAGACTTTACATCTGTTGCAACTGTGTTTCATCTTCTTAGCTTCAGCATAATGCTTAAGACTTTCAAGATCTTTTGATTTTTGATAACTACCCTCCCAGATTTGTGTCATCAGCAGATTTGATGAGCACATCATCTTTACCCAAGTCACTGATAAAAAAGCACAGAGCCAAAAACAGCTCCCTGAATGATTTGATTGAAGACCTCTAGCCAATTTGACACTGAACCAGTAATAATGATTCTTTAAGTCTGGCCATTCAACAAAATCTGAATCCAGCTGTGAAAAATATGGAGAGATATTATATTATCATGCAGCACATTATCATATTTTCATAAGAACAGTACAAGATATGTTATAAAATACATTTCTAAAATCCAGGTAAGTTGTCATGACAATATTCCTCTAGTCTAATAGTTTCGTAAATCTGTCAAAAAAGGAAATAAGAAATTTCTGGCTTGACCTGTTTTTGATAAAGCCATGTGGGTCTTTTCAATCCTTGCTTTCTTTCTAGAATTTTTCTCATCAGCTCTTTAACAATACTTTGAAATAGAGCTCACTGACAATTTGCAGACTGATCTCTTTTTAAAAGATAAATTAGGACAGTACTAGTCCTTCCCCAGTTGTGTAACATGTTTCCTATTTTTCATTCTTCCAAATATCATTGACAATGGCTCTACAAAAACAAAATGAATAAAAAATTATAATTTTAAGACAGTGGCCCCTAAAAAGTCAAATAATTTTAAAAGTGAAAAAACATAAATTTAAATGAAAAAATAAAAGATGTGTTGGCTCTCCAACCACACCTACCTGTTCTTTTAGTACTTTTAGGCCAGATGACTTGAATTCATCTAAGACAGATATTTTTCTACTATCTTACTTATTTTAGGTAGCAATTTCCTGTTAGCCATTTTTGTTCAGCTGCTTTCAGTGTGAAGACAATTCCCCCTGGAAGTGAAAATGAAAACAACAGTAAAAGAAGAATCAAGTAGCTCTATCTTTTTTATGATGTCACTTTTCATCATAGCTAGTATTTAATTTAAAATTCTTGCACCAATATTCCTTAGAGATACTGGGGAAGTAGGGGTTAAGGAGGGACGGAGAGAGGGAGTGAGGGAGGGGGAGAAGGAGAGGGAGAGGGAAGAAAGAGGGGGGAGAGAGGGGAAAGAAAGAGGAGGAAGAGAAGGAAGAGGAGGAAGAGGAGGAGGAGGAAGGGGAGGAGGAGGAGGAGGAGGAGGAGGAGGAGGAGGAGGAGGAGGAGGAGGAGGAGGAGAAGGAGAGGGAGGAGAGATTTAGCAGATGTCTGGCTAATTGAAGTCTTCTGTCACTTCTGTATTACTCTTCTGGACCAGCCTTGTCAGCTTATTTCCAAAACTTCTCATCTATTGTTTCTGTCTCAGTTTTAATGATATAAAATGATCATTTCTTTCCCTTGATTTTCATCCAATTGCTGTTCATCATGCTTCTCTTTTGTTTCTAGATTTCCTCATGAGGATACTTTCTAAATATACAATGCTATTCACCCTTCCCATTTTACCTGTGCTATTTCTTTGAATAGGTATACCCTTTAATAGCCGCTCTCCTGTCATGAGTTTCATTTATCTCCTCAAGCCTCAGTGATCCTGTGAGATCAAATGTGTCTTCTTGTATTAAGTCCTCAAGTTTATTGACTAACCTTTTGGTATCCCCATATGGAAATTTGAGGCCACAGATTTCACTGTTTTTGGATTGTCTCCTGTGAACTTTTGAGTGTCTCAACAGATATTCTTCATTTAACCTCCTCTCTATGGAGAAAGTTCTCATGCTTTTCCAGTCACCACTGAATTGACATAAGTTTCTGTGCTTTCTCCCATGCATGATGTTGAATACCTTCAGTGATGATGAAAAAAGTATCAAAGTCAGCTACTACACTGATGTAAATTATTTAATTTGAAAAGGCTACAAGCCAATACTAAAGTGGAGGGACGTTGGTACCTCACTTTTTGTTCACAAATGACTGTGCACTCAATATAGCCTCTGAGACTGAGAAGGGACAGAGAATTTGTTCTCTTCTGCTGGGGCTAATTTTGGACTGGCAATTGAACACCAAGAAAACATAGGTTCTCCACAAGCCAATACTATACCATCCATACATGGAATCATCAGTTATAGCAAACTGGAAATTTTTGAATGCTGTGGATAAGTTAACTTACCTTGGTAATATTTCTAGGAATGTGCACATAGATGATGAGATTGGGGTAAGCATTACCAGAGCTACTTCAGTGTTTGGGATACTCTGAAGGAACGTGTGGGAAAGAAGTAATAGATTGCTTACCAAACTTAAGGTCTACAGAGCTGTTGTGCTGACCTCATTGTTGTATGCCTGTGAAACCTGGATGTCTACCTGTGCTGTGCTAAGAAACTGAATTGCTTCCATTTGAATTGCCTTAGAAAAAGATTCTGAAGGTCATCTGGAAAGATAAAAGGTTCTGGTCCCTGAGGTCCTTTCTCAAACTGAACTGCCCAGCATTCAGACTTTACTCTTTGTACAACTCATATGGGCTGATCACATTATACAAATACCAAAAGTACCTAAAAGATCATTTTATAAAGAGCTTACTTACAAAAAGGCAAAATCTTACATGGAGGACAGAAAAAGCAATATGAAGGACACTTTCAAGGTCTCTCTGAAAAACTTTAGTATTGATTGAGACACAGGATTGTTTTGAATTGCATGCCTGCTTCAAAGAAGATGTTGTGCTCTATAAGCAATGCAGAATTTCAATAGCTCAAAAGAAATGTGAAATCCATAAATTTAGAGACATCTCCATTCCAAATGTTCATTGGGCTATTTGTGCCCCATTTTGGTCTTCTTTGAGTATAGACAATAAACCAAATAACCAATTCTCTATGGTATCTTGATAGATACACAGAGTCAACCCCACCTCCACCACCCCAGTCCTTTTTAGTTTCAAGCCTTTTTTGAATAGATATGCAAAATACCTGGTGGGGAAGGAAGACCTTAAAAAAAATTTTTACCAGGTTTTTTTGTTTTGGGGGGTTATTTTGTACTCTGTCCCTGACCAGGAATTTGTCATCCCTGTGTTTCAAACCATGGTCTAATAATCCAAAAACAATTCCCAAATACCACCTTATTTACAAATGTTCATTTTCTGAGTCATTTTTTTCCCCCTTTTCAGCACCCTTTCCTTCAAAGGGCAGCAATGAAGAACATAACAACCTGTGCCCTTAATGGTCTTTAGTTCCTTCCCTAACACTTTGTAATTTTTGGCAGTACTTTTTATGTTCCTTCTGGCAGTATCAAGTGTGCCCATATGAATCACCAGAAATCAGTAGTAATCATCTGTTTTGATAAGTCTTGAGTGGTTATTTGTTATGGCTCAGATATTATGTCCTCAGAAGACAACAGACTTCTCAAATGTTCTAAGGTCAATAAACAGATACCTCAATCCCTAAACCATGCACCACTATGCTGTACTTTTTTCTGTGACCCTTACTTAATGATCTCATCTCTTTTGTTTCTGTTCTTCTGCTGACATTATCTCTTGGCTATAATATAGATTCCACTCCATTTTGCATTTCCATTTGTTGGAAAGTTAACCTTGCAATACTAAACTTAGTTTCTATCTCCTTTCTGAAGCCTTTCTTCATTCTCTGTCTGTCTCTGTCTCTGTCTCTCTATCCAGCAAAAAGTGACAGTCCTTCCTCTAAGTATGTTTTTTTAACCTCTCCTTTGCATTTCTTATATTATCTTGTCTTATATTTATTCACATTTCTTATACCCCACTTATATTAGATTATAAGCTTCTTGAAGGTGAAAACTGTATTTTAGTTAATCTTTGTGTATACCCAGCACCTAGCATAGTTCTTTGAATATAGATATTTTTAAAAATAAAAAATTTTAACTGAATTGAATTGAGATCAGGCTCTTGCATGTCATATTGCTACTTGAAAATATGAAATTTCCTTCTTGTCAACTTCATGTGTCTTATGAAACAGTTTAAATAGATGTTAGTTCTCCTCAACTTCCATTTATTGAAGAGGGGCTTTTTGTTTTGTTTTGTGTTGTTTTATAGTGGAGTTTGACAGGATAGGAAATCTACACAAAGATGGATGTCCAGATTATCCATTATCCTCCATAGGGAACCCTAATTCTTTATTGGGCATGTCACTTAAAATGACTCTTAAAAGTTTCCCATTTGATCTTTTGATTGTTATTTTCTGTGGAAGCATGACACACAGACACTTAATGCTAAGCAGCACCTAGATTGGATTAGGTACACCAGAGATATAGTCTAAAAATATAGATATAGTCAAAAAACTCTAGAGTGAAATGAAGGCAAACTACTGAAATCTCTTTTGTTTCTCCGTTCACTTCTGTGTTTTTAATTGCACCCAAAATTCTGCCAAATCATTCAGGTGATCTGAATCTCTCTATACAGGGAAATATGTATCACTATTGTTATCCTGGTTTTTGATACTTTTTGAGCAAATAAACTAACATACCTTTTTGTTATCATTTATATATCTTTTCTCCTCTGGTTTCCCATTTAGTACTCTGTAACATCACTCAAGACCATCCCAGAATTGTGCCGGAGATGTGATTCACAGAATGAAGACAGATCAGGTATGCCCTTTAAACTCTTTTGCCACTTTTTTCTAGACTTGCCTTGGTGAGTATAGATTTTTGGCAGCTTGCTGTCTGTCTCTTGTTCTTTCTGTTATTTTATTCTTGCATTACTTTTATCCCAAAAACGTTCCCCATTCACTTCCCCTCAGATGTTAGGTCATCAGCGAAAAGAAAAGGGATGGGGAGGACCTAAGAGGACTGACTGTATATTTATAAAGGTAGGAGATCACCTCATCAGCTTCAAACCACAGTATATGTAACAATTCACTGAAAATCAGAGAAACCATTGGTGACAAGACATAATGATACAGGCGCCAATGAAAAAATGTTGGATGCATTTACAACCCATATGGTAATGGACAGCTTGAAAGATGGGGATTTGCCAAAGCCTGAAACCCTATCAAGGAGCTACATGATAGAATCTACTATAAGGCATACTGTAGTAGTTAAGATTAAAGCAAAGCTTTTGAGTCTAATAGTGTAAACTAAACAGAGAATCATGACACATAGATGAGATCCAGCTGGATGAACTTTACTCCCTGCACTGCCCCCCTCCTCTGACAAAAAGTACATTCAGAGTTGTTTTTCACTCTGTAAATCAAATTAAGCCTCTTTGTTTTTCTCTCTCTGATGGGCAAAAGGAAATAAGGAATTGGTGGGGTGTGGTATATGTTTGTTGTTCTTTCTTGTGATGATTTGAGAGCATTGTTAAATCTGGAATCTCTGTGGTAGCCATCTGAGTTCTTAAATCCATGGGTGATGTAAGACTTGAAATTATACTCAAATTATTTGTATCAGGTTTAGCAGTGAACAAATTAAAGTTCCTTACCTACTGTGCTACCAATATGTTCTTTCATATTAAAAATATTTTTATAAGTCCAATATATTTTTCCACTTCACAGAGAGGAGGTTAGTGCTAAAAGGACATAGTGCTAGAAGTGGAGTCGGATACCTCCTCACTTAATGATAACCCTCTGACCCTGAACAAATCACTTAACTTTTTGATATATCTATTTCTTCATCTTGTAAAATGAAGAAGTTGGACTTGATGGCCTCTAAAGTATTTTACAGTTCTAAGTCTGTGAACCAGTTATCATATGGACTATTTATTTTTGACATTTGCTTATTAGGTAAATTTGTGAAAGTGGTTATTATTTCTTGGTTTTATTTATTACTTTAATAAGTGGCTTGGTTCAGGAACAACACTGATAACTAAAAAGGTTTTTATAAAAAATTTTTAAAAATCATAACGATGGTTTGACTATCCTGTCATTACCACAGTAAATAGCTATATAGAAGCTTCTAAATAATTTCTCCTGGTATGTTCTCTGCTAGCTACAAAGCAAAAGTTTCTAACCTTGTATCCAGAACATTTTCAAAAAATACTAGTTTAATACAGTAAAAATATGTTTAGGGGGGAGGAGTTTCCCACCCCCTAAATGATAAAATCAGAGAAACAGCAGAATTAATGAGGTGTCAATCTAGTATTTCTGTCCCCCCCAAAAAAATGAGTTTAGTATTCCATCCCCTCTTCTTGTTAACTCCTCATGGCCCTTGGTGATTACCACTTAATTTCCTTTTTTTAAAAATTAGAATTTGTTTACATGTGTCTCACTCCATCCCTCCCATCTCTGCATCATAGAATATATCATCTGAGAGACTGAGATGAATATATAAATTATGTCTTTCATGTTTCCATTTTTCAGTTCATTCTCTGGAGGTGACATTCACAAGTTATTCTAAGCATTAAATCTGTAACTGTGTATAATGTTCTCTTGGTTCTGCTCATTTTGCTGTTCATTATCCCAGGTAGTTCTTTCAAAGTTTTGTTTTGTTTTGTTTTTAATTAGCCTGGTCATCATTTCTTATAAATTCCATCTCAATCACATACCACAATTTGTTTAGGCATTCCCCAAATTATGGACCCCAATTTCCAGTTCTTTGCCAGCACAAAGAATGCTGCTATAAATATTTTGGAACATATAGGTTCTTTTCATTTTTCCCTGATCTCCTTGAGAAACACAACCAGCAGTGGTGTACACAATTTTACAACTCTCTGGATGTAATACTACTTAATTTTCTAAATATTAATATATAATACATTCTAGAATTTTGCCAATATTTGAAGTTAATGAGCCTATAATTTAAAGTTTCTTTTTTACCTTTCCTAAAAAGTAAAGATCTCCTCAACTCTAGACCTGACAATAATTCCATTATCCCAACCCCATGAGGCAATTTACTCAGTCCTGGTAGCTTAAACTCATTGAAGACAAATAAAAGTTTCTGTCTCTGTCTCTCTCTTCCTATCTTGAGTTTCAGTTACCTGTAAACCATTTTTATTTCCCACTTCTTACATCATTATACATTATTCATTGATGGTACTGTAACACCTCTTTGTACTTTTTACCCCAAGTATAGTTCCTGCCCATCATTCAGAAGCTCAATATTTAACAATTATATCTATTATCATCTATATATATTATTGTTTATATATATATATATATATATCTTTATCTATATATATGTACTTGTATATCCTTGTATATGAATAGACTTAACTTTACTAGATGCCCAGGATACAAAATAAAAAATTCAACACATTCTCATCCTTGTATATATGTGGCAGTGTATGTCTTTACATAAGAACACATATATGTATAGACATGTGTATAATACTCTTAAATCTTTTTACATAAATAATCTCATATATTTGCATATATAAGTACATGTGGATATATGAACATGACATTCTGATCTTTAGAAACTGGTTCACTTCAGACCCAGTTTCAATATGGATCCAGAGCTAATTGTTAAGCAAAGCAGCCTAAAGCTGGAGTAGGCTCATCTGAGATTTCAAGATTTCCAGAGAGTCCCACTATACCTTAAAAATCTCTTCCTGATTAATTATTATCTTGCCCTAGAGAGAGGCGATACTTTATTTTGTTGTCACTTTACTGTGAATAAGTCTTCAGTCTTTTTAGAGGAGAAAATTTTTCTTGGAAAAAATATGATGAGTATCTCAAGGTTGTATCATCAAGTAGGAGCTGAAAAGCCCTAAGGACACACTTCACCTGCTTCACAATTTTGCATAGAATCATGGCAGCAGGATAGGTTGGGGGTGGGGGGCCTCTGAGTCATGTAATGATTAAAAATGATAAAGGCTGATATTATGAGGAAAACTAATATTTTATTTAGGCCCATGTTGGTAAAATAAAATCGACCATGCGCCTGTAAAAATTTCAAATTGCTGCCTCAGCCATTACGTCCCCTACCTTCCCTCATCTTGTCTGCGTAGCAAGAGAGAGGAAGTCAAGCCTGACTTCCCAATATTTAAAGCTGGGCTTTACCTTGAAGACATCATCCAAAACAGGAAACCCGTTGGACCATGGGAAATGTAGTTTCAAAGTCCCCCACATGTCCACAGGAAGTTTGTCACATATCTACATATGTTGAGGCTTAATACCTCTAAATAGAACCCCAGAAATTCTAAATAACACAGTCATTCACTCATTCCACAAATGTTTATTTGTTGTTTTTTTTTTTTTTAAATCTGTTATGGGGGCAGCTGGGTGGCTCAGTGGATTGAGAGCTTCAGGGTTCAAATCTGGCCTCAGACACTTCCTAGCTGTGTGACTCTGGGCAAGTCACTTGACTCCCATTGCCTAGTCCTTACCACTCTTCTGCCTTAGAACCAGTTAAAGGTTAATAAAATTTAAAAAAAAAATCTGTTCTGTGCTCTGCACTATGCCGGACTCAGTGTAAGGGAGAATACAAAATTGGATAAGGCATTGTCCCTGCTCACATGGAACTCTTCAGTCTAGGAGGGGCCCTAAGTAGACTTATAAAAGTCTGACCAGCTTGGAAGCCAGGGAGCTCAGCAAATAAAGGCTAGTTTGGTATCAGTGAAAGTGATAAAAGTAGAAGAATAGTGATTAGCCATGAAAAGTTTGATTTCTATGTAGGTTTTGCTTAATATCTTGGATCTGGAAACCTGTTTCACTTTGTGATTTTCTTAAAATATCACTAAAGTTAAGTCAACCTGAAATCTAGAAGCCCCCAAACTTGTAGCCTAGAAAGATTTAAGTGATCCCTGTCTACTTAGCTGGAAGGTGATAGCCTCAGGCTTGGATCTGTCACATGAGAGTTCTTCCCTGAGGAAAGACCAAACCCAAGCTGAATGACTCTTCTGGTCTCCAGAAGCCTCTACAGTATACCATATACTCCAGTATACCTTTCCAAGGATTGGAGGATTGAACTCAGGACCTTCAGCTTACCAGACTGCGCCTATTACCTATTGTGCCAAAGAGTCACTCTTGGATTTGGCCTTTCCTCAGGGAGGAACTCTCATGAGATGGATCCAAGCCTAAGGTTTCTTTTAGGGTCTGATTCATGCTTTCCACCTGGCTGGATCTTTGGGAGTTGTATTCACAGTGGAATTTCCACCTGACCCCTAGGGACTTAGTCAGGGACTGAATGACCTTGGACACAAAGGCAGGCCTGTTATCTGACCCCAGAGAGACAGGCACCCTAAATCTAGGAATGATTTCTTCGAAGAGCTTCTTGGCAGCCACCTGAGCTGTCTTGGTCTTGGTGTGGAAGGCTTCTGGCCAGCCTGAAAAGGTGTCCACAAGAACCAGTAGGTACCAGTATCCGTATTTTCCTGGTTTGACCTCTGTGAAATCGACCTCCCAGTGTTCAGCCTGGTTCTGAGATGGGTGTCTTCTTTCGCGGCACAGGTCAGCTGGCAGGTCTAAAAAGCTGCTGGAGCCGCAGAACCGAACCTGTCCTTTCTGGAGTAGCGTTTGCAACTCGGTCGCAAGGGGTCAGTGTTGGACCAGATAGGACTACCAGTTGGACAAGGGCTGCTGCCAGAATGTGAATTGTCTGTTGCTGGCACTTCAGAAACTGTCTCCTAGATTTGTCCTCTCGAGATTGGAGGTCTTCCTGTCTCTTTCTTTCCCGCTCCTTCTCCTCCCTCTTGAGCTGTGACTGGCGCTCAAGATCCTCCCATCTGAATCGCCCTGCCCGCTCCTCCGGGGTTTCCCGGGAGTTAAAGACCTTTTCGTCTATTTTGAGGGGCTGGTTGACAAAATCGTCCAGCTTGTGGAGCTTTCTTCGAATGTCTGGGGCTGCCTGATTTACAAATGCCAAGAGAACTGTGGTCTGACTAGCTAGAGCCGTGGGGTCTAAGGGGGAATAAATCCTAAATGCCTCCTGTAGGCACTCTAAAAACGCCACTGGAGTTTTCTCAGGGCGCTGACCTATAGATTCAATTTTAGCCAAATTAGTGTGCTTTCGGGCCGCCACATGGAGCCTGGTCAAGAGAGTCTGGTGGTAGGTTCAAAGACACTCCCTACCTTCCTCCAAGGTGAAATGCCAGTCTGGATGGGTGACAGGAAAAACAGCAGCAAGGCGGGTTGTATCCGCAGTGGGCCGACCATCACTGCCAAGGACCAATCTGTGCTCTTCAGCATAAATGCAGTCGCCCTCCTCCTCCGAGGTAAAGAGAGTATGGAGGAATTGTTGGCAGTTGTCCCAAGTGGGACTGTGAGTCAAGAAAATTGACTCGACCAGGTCAATTAGTTTTTAGGGTTGCTCAGAGAAAGGTGGGTTTTGATGTTTCCAATTGTGGTGAATTAGGGAAACCTGAATTTTTGAACAATACTATAGATGTTATATAGTTGCTATTAGCTTCTTGTTCATTTTTTTCACTTTACAGAGCTAGGCTGGTAAGTCACATTTGATTGGTAACTGTACCTCTCTCAGTCTGTTCACGTGAGGCTATTCTACATGTTTGTTCTTACCCATAATAATATTTTTTTTTAAACCCTTGTACTTCGGTGTATTGTCTCATAGGTGGAAGATTGGTAAGGGTGGGCAATGGGGGTCAAGTGACTTGCCCAGGGTCACACAGCTGGGAAGTGGCTGAGGCCGGGTTTGAACCTAGGACCTCCTGTCTCTAGGCCTGACTCTCACTCCACTGAGCTACCCAGCTGCCCCCATAATAATATTTTTCAAAAAAACAAATTGCATGTTATTCCTTAGATCATGAATTTCTTCTCATACATCGCACACGCTTTTTTTTTTTTTTTTTTTTAATTTTTTTCTTTATTTTAAATCCTTAACTTCTGTGTATTGACTTATAGGTGGAAGAGTGGTAAGGGTAGGCAATGGGGGTCAAGTGACTTGCCCAGGGTCACACAGCTGGGAAGTGTCTGAGGCCAGATTTGAACCTAGGACCTCCCGTCTCTAGGCCTGGCTCTCAAACCACTGAGCTACCCAGCTGCCCCCACATCGCACACGCTTTTAAAATAATTTTTATATCCTAATAAATTACAATGCTGTCCAAATTTCTATATTCATAATATACTAGATTCTTAATGCATATATTATTTTTGAATTGCCAAAATTTGAAACTCTAATGTTAATTATATTTTTATCTATTGCTTAATATGATGGTACAGATCTTAGAGTAACAATTTTACATGCTAATATGTTTACTCAAATTTTTGATCATATAAAATCTTCTTTATATTATATCACATCTTTTAATGAGTTGATATTAAATTCTTATATGCTCTATATTTATATTTAGCAATCCTCAAATTCAGTCTGATAAGCATTTTTGTTAAGTCTGATCATTCAAATCTGTATTTCACACACTACAAGTCCTAGTAGCTTTTCAGTATAAGTTTTGTTCATTCTTAAATTTAACTGAAATTCCATTTTTTAACTAGTAGTCAATGAATTTACACTATACCATCAGTACCTATTCAATTCCTAAGCAAATATATATTCTAATGGGTAGAGAAAGGTCCATGAGTTTTGGGGAGAATGGGGGATGTTTTTTAGCTTCTCATAACTACTTCCTGCTGAACTGGGGCAGCGTGGATGATCAACATATAATTTTCTCATGGACCAGTCTCTGTCTAAAGGGGTCTAATTTTGAAATGTAAGCCAATTGTATTGTTCTAATAATCTTTAAGTTAAATTTTCACTAACATCGGTGTGATTAATGTTAGGTTGAATTCACGGTTGTTTAAAGAACCTTTTTTCACTCTTGGTTAAGCACTGAGCAAGACTGATAGTTTTTTGGCTAGCTAGGAAAGTTAAGCTGCACTTTTATACTTCTGTATACAATTCAGAATCATTGCTTTGTGTCTGAATAAGTTTTTCTTAGATTGCATTTTAGAATCTTTTGTAATTTTCATTAGATATATATCTCAGTACTTAACCTTTTGATAGAATTTGGTGATGAGATCAAATTTGTCCCTTTTTCTGTCTTTTGTTTTCTATGTTCCCTTTCTCATGTCCAGTGAGAAATGGAAGGAGAAATGTTTGACAGATTAGTTTGTTTAACTCTTGCCTTAATAAGAGCAGAGAATAAGATTTCTTTTAACCAATTAAATTATCTTAGAGTTTAAGACATTCAGAAATTAAGATGTTATTTTCTGAATTTCTCAAACACCTATATCTGTCTTCCCCATTCCTCCAGAACGAATGCAGAAGAGAGAGAGAGAGAGAGGGATTTATTTTTCCCTCCCATTGTGATCACAGACAAACAACATATAACACACAGACTGATCAAGGACACATTTCCTGGGCATATCACACACATTCTGACAAATATAAAACATAAATTATATAAGCTGGATTCTTCTTTTCATCCTGGCAAAAGATCAATTGTTACAATTCATATCTCCATGACTAAAGAATTCTGTGAAAAAGAATGAGTCAGAAAAGGGTTAACTCTTAGCAAGGAGCTAGCTGACATATGATGAATTTCATTTCTTAATTACCTTTTTTCATGCTTCAATAGATATTCTAAAATAAATACACTTTTGCTTCTTCACTTTTCTATGAAGTGGGACTCGGATACCTGCCTGAATAATTCCAGGTATGCCACATTGCTGGAAAGATTGATTTAACTAAGTGAAAATTGTTAAAACTTTTTACATTGTCTGTGGCCATCACCAATTGGGCTCCTTGCAAAGGGGAAAGAAAAACTATGACATAACTGGTTTTTCTAACTGAAGCAAAAAAAGAGAGAGTAGCCAGCTGTTTCTGAAAGGGGGGCAGGGCCGCGAGAAAAAAATTTCTGGTCACTTTAAGTTTGCCCTTTCTAAAAGATTGCCTTATCTATGAATGAAGTAGTCTTAAATCTATCTTCCTAGAGAGAGAAAAATACCTGGAGGGAGGGGGGCCGCTGAGGGCCGCTCAACCCAAAGGAGAAGGTCCCAGCCAAGATCACTATATCTCTGAATCATAATTAGCTGCTCTTTACTGTGCTTAATCATTTCAATAATTAGTTTTCTTTCCTTTGATTCACTATGTTCCATAGCTTCTATTTATCTTGGTATGCTATTTATCTTAGTGTGCTAGTGCCTTTTCTTTGAAATCAGGATAATGGCTCATGACCGAATTCAGGGGGACCAACAGGTTCTGGCCCATGTTCGGCCAGGGAAGAATTACACAAAGGACAGACAGAGACAGACAAAATATCCTTTTTGTAAAGCCACACAGAATTTAGAGTGGGATTGGAGCTCGCTCAGGGCTCCAGCCCGCCTTTCCTGGTGTCCTTCTAAAAAGACCCAATGTTCCTTTACTTGCCCTGTGTCTGTAGTGCATTCAGTACAGGTCTTCCTGGAATCTAATTCCGCCAGAGACTCTAACCCTGGACTCCCCCTTTGTTCCCCTGGGGACAGAATACCTCCAACCTTCTGAAGTTCCGTATTTCTGTCTCCAAGCTTTCCGATGACTCCCTTCCCACCCGTCTTAATTGACTTGCTTCCACAATCACGCAACCAGTCACAATGCACAGTCACACTGCTCACCTCTGGGAAGTAGCCACGAAATCTGGGAGAGAATTTCCCCTGTCCCCATGGCCCTCAGGGGGTCACATCCATCCCAGGACAAGCCCCTAAATGTTAGGGTCCAAGTGAATGACCACCAAAGGAGCATGCGGAGACAATGCAATTCAAGTAAAGGGAAGTCTTTATTGCTAGCATGCTAGGGGACCTCAGCGAGAGTTCCACCGTAGCATAGTCAGGGTGGAGTTTATATACATCTCCGGGTTTCGGGTTGGTGCTATGGGGAGACCGAGTGGATGTCGCCCTGGAGATGGTGTTGACATACTCAGGGGCCCTGGAAACAGGATGTTTCCCTGGAGCTTTTGCTCAGAACATTCTGTGGTTTTAGCTGTATCAGCAGATATGCAGGATGGGGGTCCATCGACCGAAGGACATAGGTACTACAGTCCTAAAATCAGCTGCCCTATCTGATACCATGACCTCTGTTTCAGTATCCTAAACCAAAACTTTGGAAGGGATAGGGCCAAAAAGCCATTAACAGGTAGTCTTACTCCTCCTAGCGAAACAACTGAGAGCTCACTGTAGTTGCTTCACACTCTCTCTAACCATGCTAGCTAGTCCCGCTCTGAGGGACAGAAGTGACAGTAATTTCATCTAGTTCAGAGACAGAAATTAAAAAGAAAATGTATATAGGGAACCTGTGCCAGTATCGAAAGACAAGAAAAGCCAAACACCTTATAGAGGCCTTGAACATTCTGTTTGCCTAAATTCATCAGCAGATTTCTTCCTTTTCTCCCCATTACCTTTCCCATGCCTATGGTACTAAATCCTCAATGGCCAAAGAGCAAATACCTGTTGCTAGCAAGTGATGTGTGCTCTCACATCTCCATTTACCTTAACCCTCCCATCAATCTCCCATTACATATGTTCTCTCACATTTTACTATGCTTTCTAATATTATATTTAACAAATTTCTGCTAATTTTAGACCTCTTCCTCTCACATTCCTACCATCTTATGGCTTTCACTAAGAATTGGTGTCCTTCATCCCTACGTTAACACAATTTCTGGCCTGAGAGTTGCACCTTCTGTCATACCCAAACTTCCCAACTCACTGGTCCTGGAGAGAGTATTTCCAAGTGTATGCTTCTCCCCTACTATATCATGACATAGTAGCATCTTTTTCTTTGAAGTTCATCCTATCAAATTTATTGTCCAAATCCAGATCCTAGTGGCTATTACCTATTGACTCTCAAAACATTCTTTCTCTTCTCAATGATGTTAGTGTCTCCCTCACAGTCTCCCTCTCCACCCTTCATGTTAGAGGAACTCAACAAATTTGTTGGTGTTCTCTCAAATATCATAACAACTTAATTCTCAACTCAACCACTACCACTTTACCTCAGTTTCATGGCTATGACTATAGCCATATTCTTTATCTAGTTATCATCTTCTATCATTCCATTTCTCCCCCTGACTTATACTTCTTAGTCCTCACTATAATCTCTAATTCCTCTACCCATCAGGACATTACCAAGCTGTTACCCTTACTTTAGCAACACTTTTCTCCCTTCCCAAATCTGTCCCCATGGTAAACTAGTTCAAGGTTCCATTATCCTCTTTTTTTTGTCACCAGCTGTTTTGTCACCAGCTGTTTTGAGGATGTTATTTGGACACAGATAGAAAAATCTATAAAATCTTTTAGATATTTTGAAGCTTTTCAGATTCTCCCATGTCCAAGGTAGGGTTGGGGCCAAGGAGACCTAATTTGAGGTTGAGACTGAGAGACTTTTTTCTAAGCAAAATCCCTAGCCAAACATTTATACCGTCTCCTAAAAACTCCTTATCCCTGTCTCAGTTGCTGTATTTATCTTCTCAGCAGAATTATATTGGCCCAGGACAAGGAGTGCAGCCATCTTTGCTACCCTGTCAGATCAGGTTAAGCAAAATCTAGATCACCCATTTATATTAATAGTACAGGGACTCCCTCTTATTTAACACACCAAAGTGATTTTCCTAAAGTCAGGGTCTAATCATATAACTTTATCTAACCTCCAGTGGCTCCCTATTGCTTCTAAAATGAAACATAAACTCTGTCATTTAATGTTGTTCACAAATTATCCCTTTTTTACCTAACCAGAATTATTCATTACTTCTCTTCACACATTTTGCCAGACACTCATCCTGATCTACTTGCTATTTCTAACTAATGATAGTTCTTCTCTTGTCTTAGTACTTTTTTCCTTTTTTTAAAAATTAACAAAGTGGATCCTAACAAATGAGGAGGGGAAGTTCAGAGAGAAGGGTCCCAAGAGTAGAATCATATTGCTATTTCCTGAAGCCATCAGAACTTGGCACTCTGGTGCAGTAAAGCTGCTGGTTGAGGCTCAAACTAAACAAGCTGGGCAAGGAGCCAGGTACCTGGGCCATCAGCTCCCCACTTGGCTGCCACTGGTTCACACAGGGTCTCTGTCCTGCTGAGAGGATCCGGTCTTGATAAAAGATTACATGTTTCTGTGGAGCCCTTAGTGGAAACAGGGTTTGGGATATGGCAGATGGAAGGAGCTAAAGGGTAAGAGCAGTGCCTTTACCATTCAGTCATAATCGATCATTCAATATCCAATCCATTTTTCACTCAGGGGTCCAGCATACTTCTTGTGCCTGTAAACTTCCATGGTCTGAACCTCCTCATGAGGTTCAAAGACCCCCAAAGATGAACAGTGCTCCCTCAGATGGCACTTCAGGACCTCTTTCCCAAGAGCCAGACAACGAATGTAATCAGTGTGACATCAGAGACCACATGTGAATGTCCCTGTCTCCAGATCCATAGTATGAAGTTGGAGTCATCCCCGTCAAGGAGAGGGAATTCTCCTATGGTTGAACAGCAAAGCATTGATTTCAGGAACTTCTAGGCTGCTCCTGTTCAGAAAGGCAAATGAGGGTCAGCCTGTATGGAGGGATGATGGCTCCAAACTTCCTTACATACAGTCCTTCTTTATGATTTCCCCAAAAACCAGACCTTCACTTCACTATCCTCTCCACTGAGTAGGTGTCAGGCTGTTGAGTTCAGGTTGTACACAGGTCCATCACTGGCTTCTTACTTTCCTCTTTGGCCTCTCAGCTGAAAAACTGAAGATGGAAATCTGCTTGTAATTGTTCCTTGCTGCTAAGAACTTGCTGGGGGGTTGGGGGGGAACGGGACACTCTGGGAGAAAATTGTCATGTGTACCCTACTCCAAGGCCCTCTATACCAAAATCTCCCATCTCCTCCTCTTGAATTCCCTGGTTGCCAGCAAAACTCAAGTGCTAACTAATAAATGGAGGCTTTTCTGATCCCTCCCCATTCCCTACCTCCTGCTAGTACTTTCTCTTCCCAAACTATCTCATAGTCATTTTGCATATAGTTTCTACATACTTATTTTAGATGTACATGTTGTTTCCCCAAAATGATTATTGTCATCATCACCTAAAGTGTTTTCTCAATTCTACTCATTTCATTTTACATTAAGATAATGATTACAAAGGAGAGATGTAGAAGAAGGTGAGAAAGGGCAACATTCAGTGACCTAGGTCTTGGCTGGGTAAAAGGGAAGAAGGGAGAGAAAGAAGTGTGATCAGACCTTTTTAATTACATATTTTAGTTGTTTGTTTTATTCTTTTTCTTCCTCTGCCTTTTCCCCCTTGTGTTGAAGGGAAGATATAGCCTAATAATCATAATAATTAATATGAATGGAGTATAATCTCCCATTAATTGGAGGTGATTGGTAAAATAGATCAGAAAATAAAACCCTAAAATTTTTTTAAAATAAGAAACAGACTTGAAATGTAAAGAATCGCATAGAGTTAAAATGAAAAGTTGTGATAGAATCTGTTATATCTCAATTGAATCTAAAAAATCTGGGATGACACTAATAGTCTTAAGAAAATTATAAACAACACACACACACACATACAGGTACCTTGGTATAGAAGAAAATGAGAATCCCTGATCCCCTGATTAATCTGTGATATGATGAATAATTATGTTATGTTAACTTAGAAATAACACAAAACTATTAAATAGTCATAAAGCCACTCTTTAATCAAGGGAAAGTGGGAACAGGGTTGATTAGGCCTCTGAGACAGAGCTTCGCCTTATGCAGAGTGAACTCTGCTTTGCTCTGCTCCCTGACTCCCTGGGAGTGACACCCCACTAGATGAAAACTCCAAGGAACAAAGGAAATTGGGGAACTTATATACCATTTGGGAAGATCCAGGGGCTGGGAAACATGATTGATATACTAGTAAGGATGGGATTTACAATCTAGCTTGGGAAAGGAATCATAGCCAGAGGCTACGGTGTAAGGGAAGGGGCTATTTATAATGGATACTAAAGGATGGTCCCTTCCCAGGTGTGCCTTCCTGGGAAAGGGTCTTTGATACCATGGGGAAGACTATCCAAGACAAAAGGGTATTTAGCATTTACCCTATGGTCCATTATTCAGTCTGGAACTACTAGCCTGAGATTCCCTTCTGGGTAGATTCTCACAACCAGGAACTGGGAATAACACCGGCTTTGGGGGTCTCCAACCTGCAAGCTATTTCTAAAACTTGGGGTTCATCAGATCTCACTAAGCCACAAGTTTGGGTCTCTAGATTCCATGTCGACAGTTAATTATTCTTTATAAGATTATATAGCAAGCTGAATGTAATGTATTTAGCTGCTTTTCTATAACTTCATATTAGCTGCAGTTTCTGTAACTTCCCCTTTTCTGTAATTCACTGTAAGTCAGCATGTTGTAATGAGGGGTGAGCCCCCCAGCCTGTGCAGCGTAAGTAGAAAGGAGTGACTCATAGAGCGTCCTTCAAGTGACAGACAGGTTAAAAGTCTATGTATGCCCTTTTTAGCTGAATGTCTGTGTCCTGTCGTAGGCATGCGCAGAAGGCTTTTCCAATAAGGCATGAAAGGGATTGGCATTGGGAGCATCTGTCCTCTGCAGGTCCAGAAAAGAGGAAGTATTAGTGAATATAACTGGCGGAAGTCCCTAATTTGATTGTCTTAGGTATGAGGAAGCCTAATGACCCAGCTTTCTGAGAGGCACTGATTTCTCAATATACCTGTTATTGGCTTGGAGCTTTGACTTTCTTTGATTTCAGATTGGCTAAAAATATTTGCCATGGTACTCATCATTAATTTGTTTCAGAAGGCAGGTTAAGTACCAAAAAGGTTGAGTTCCAAATGAATTTTTCCCACAAGAAGTAATGTAAATTGAATTAAAACACCCAGAAAATGTAGGTTTTATAAGGCATTATATGCATTAATAGGGTCGTAGTTTACTAAATAAACATTGAGAATACATAGACATAAAAACAATAATTAGACTAAATAAAGTAATGTTAACTTTCCTAAGGGAACAGTGGGGAGGAGAAATGTTATTGTTTGGAAAAGGATTCCCCTTTTATAATATCTGAAGGCAATGCTCCTTTTGGAATTCTTTCTCTTTTCTGGCCCTTATTACTACTGAACCCTGCTTGAGATTAACCAGGTGTAAGCAGAAAACTATACAATGACATTTGTTCTTGTCTGTGTTTCAGAACTCCTCTAAAGTAGGAAATGGTCTGGTCATTTAACAGATTTATACTTCTGCTTGTTAAAAGCTTTTTCAGGGTGATATTTTTCAATGAAGTTTTGTCCTTCCACCCATTTTGTACACATTTTCTTGATTAATGAAGTGGGGACATGCTCCTTTGCCTCCTCCTCACTTGAAGAACTCCCCTGCCTCTAGCCCTTGCTGCTCCCCTTGAAGTTCCTGCATCTCCTCAGGGTTGAACTCTTCTTTATGGTCCTGAACTAACATGTGATTATTTATTTGGGCTGGAGTGGGAATTTGCTTCCTGAGAGTTCAGGATGCCAACAATTCTAACAAGCACATAGAGTGCCATGCAAATGTTGAATACTGTGGCAGTTTTTTGTCTTCAAAATACCAAATTCGATAAGTTCTGAAAACAAAAAGTACCAAGATTATATATAATGGCATATCTAATATAATGGTATATCTAATGGCATAGCTCTATGCATTTGGATAATGCCATTATCATCCAGTGGGCTAGCTATCTGTACTGGATTTATGTTATCTGCAATCTTGATGAATATGTCAGCTATGTCTTTATTCAAGATAAAAATGTTAAACATCACAGTTTTAAGTAAAGATCCCTGGAGGATCCTATTTCAGGTGCGGACAAAGAACCCTTAGACAGTTTTAGCTAGCATAGCAAGTAGACTCAGGGAAATCCGAGTTCATACCCTAGCTTAGACAATAGCCATGAGGTTCTGGGTAAATTGCTAAACTCAGTTTTCCCATCTGTAAAACGGGGAAAATAGCACCTACTTCATAGGGTTGGGGTGAGATAAAAATGAAGATTTGTAAAGTGTTTTGCAAACTTTAAAGCTCCATATACATTCTAGCTGTTATTAGCTATTATTGTTACCAATTACTCTGGCCATCTGAATCCATATAATTGCATTGTTATGTTGCCTGTATCTCTTCATATTGCCAATATGAGATACTTTATAAAATACTCTCTTAAATCTAGGTAAAGATTTACCAAATAAAAACCAATAATGTTCTTCTCATTTATCAGTTTAGCAATCCTGGTTGAAAATAAAATGAGTCTGGTCTCACATTATTTGTTCTTGATGAAGCCATGCCAACTCTTTTTAATTAATTATCATTTCACTTTCTAGTGTTGTACCCAAATTTTAATACCTAACCCAGGTTCGATCATGGCGGAGGAAGAATCACACTGACAATGCAATATGCAAGAAGAGGCTCATTCTTTACTAGCAATAATAGCTAGGGTCACTAGGCAGAGAGGCATGCCGGAATTCTCAGCCAAGAGTTTATATAGAAATGTTTGGGGAAGGGGGTTGGTACATACATAATTATCAAGGTAGTGTCAGGGACAGGTAGTCAGGAAGCATCTGGAGAGAGGGGTTTCAGGGTCAGGGGTCAGGAAGCATTTGGCAAACATACATTAAGTAGGCAAATATTGTTAAGCAGGCAAATATAGACAAACATTCCTCAAGAAGGTTAATATCCATCAGATAAGATAGCTTCAGTTTTAGGTTTATGATAGGGGGAGATAAGGAAGACTGTACTGGGAAACCTTGGGGGCTGGGAGTACCTTGTCCAGGTCAGAAATAGTTCAGTAGACTGCCAGACTGATTTTTAAATCCAACATTCCCTTCTTTTTCTTTTGATCCTGAGGAATCATCCTCAGGTGGTCCTTTAAAGATTGGTGTCAGGACACGCTGTATCAAGGGTGGGGGTTGTCAGGTGATACTGATGCAGGACCATAAGCTAAATGGTGTTAATTCATTCCTTTACAAAAGCTGCTAGGTGGTTAAGAATAAGGGGAAGGGTACATAGTGGAAGCAAAGGAATTTTCCTGCCTATAGTTTGCCTGAAAAAGAAAAAAAAACTTTTTCACTATGGAGGTACAATGTTCTATGCTATCTCTGGGGTTCAATGTCGCACAATGTCCCATGCCGTCTCCCCTCTCCTCCTCCAAATGTCTAAGGGAAGAGGGTCGATGGTTTCCATCTTCTGTAGCTTCTTCAAGCTGAGAAGGGGCGTAGAATCTCTGAGAGGGGGAACAGGAGGAGGAGCTGTGGACACAGGGTCTTCAGAGGCACCTCTGCAGCGAATGCCAGGGTCCTGAAGGCTTGGAGATCAGAGACTGTTTCCCCAGACTGACAGACAGGTCACAAGGGGGAGCATCCATCCCTAAGACAGAAGTATAGCAAAAACTAGAATACCAGATACAAAGAAAGAAAATTAGCACAATAGAAACTGATATTAAACATTAACATTTGTGTCCGGGTCCAGCCGGACACAACCGAGGGGTCCGGGGAAACGGCAACCTAAGAATCCATAGGGGGAGGAGAGGGGAGACCTTGCGCGCAAGACAGACAGAGTCATTTGGGTGGAAGCAAGGCTCGTTTATTGCAGGTCTATGACAAGAATATATAGGTTGAGGACAGAAGGGGTCGGCAAATACTAAAGGGAAAGGAACGCGGAAAGGGAGCATAGGTTATGTAGAAAATCTCCTGTGGCGTCTTACTGTCTCCAAGCATGGCTGGGCCTATGATCAATATCTTATCTTAGAAGAGTGAATGATTAATATCTATTCTTAGAAGAGTGACTATTTTATCTTAAAATCTTGGTCCCTAACACATTTGGGTATCTTAGCCAACAGATTTTATCCCCAGAAATCATCCTCTGACAGGAATTAAACCTTTTAGGAAATTTTATCCCTAAGTTGTTTGCAGAGCTGGCATGTGATGTTTCTGTTAAAAAAAATATCCTTTCGTAAGGCCCACATTAATATGGCATCTATAACTACTTAAATAACAACACTTTACAGATAAATTTCTTTATCCCAGATCCTGGAGGAAATCCAGAAAGCCCTGGGTTATTTCCAGGGTCAAGATCCAAACTTCAGCTGTGATAAATTAAGGCTGCAAGCTACAAGTCATCTATCACTAAACTTCACCTACTTCTTAAAGTGTGTTCCCTAACAATTTGATAGTTTTCAGTTATTAACCTAATAGGTTGTTTGGGGAGATGGAAACATTAATTTACAATTTGCATTAAGTGCTGATTATGGGAACTTGCTCCAAAAAGGGAAGGCAGATAGGAAAGCATTTCCTCACATCCCAAAGGACACATAGTGAGGGGCTCCATGTACAGGCCAAAGCTGTCACTGGCTCATGCCATCCTTGTGTCACTCAAGCATTAGTAGCCTAGATGATCAGAAGAGGTCCAGTCCAGGTTGAGCCCTAGAATTGCCTCTCTAACCATCACAGAATATTCTCTGTCTTTTGCACTATATCACTACTGGATCCCAGAAGCCTTTTCCTTCCTTAAAAGACAAGTCTTTCCCATTACAGCTCAGAGAAATTCTGCTAAGCAGCAGTATGAAAACAATTTCCATACCCTCAAACAAGCCTTTCACCTGCCTACCAGGTTGATCACTCAGTTATTCTTACATATTTTGGCAATAATCAACATATCACACTTTAGTCACAAAACCTGAATTAAGGAACAAGGAGTGCTGGACTGAGTAGCTCCACAGTAAATATAAATCAGGGCTGTATTGTCTCCTGTACCTGGGCCATCTGAAAGACTAAGACAAGCCAGACAGGAATCTCTTCAGTGTAACTTTCAAGAGAATTCTATTTGTGACTTTTCCCAATACCATATACACTAATATTAGAAATTGTCCCTAGGTCAAGGATCTAATTATAAGAGTATAACATCTGTCTATTCTCTTTCACCTCCCTATCTGTTCTCTTTCATCTCTCCTTCTCTCTCCTTCTTCTTCTCTCTTTTTCCCTCAAACCCTCTGCTTAAAAAGCAGAACACAACTTCCATTTACCCATCACGAATCTGCATACTCAGGACATCCAAGTCTCTCTTTCTTCTGTATTCAAACACAACACACCTTACCTCTTCACTTTCTCTGACTCTCTATTACCATCACAAAAATAAACATACCATTTGGTATCCCTTCAAATGCTAATCAATAACTCCCAGGAATTGAGGCACTGAGTCTTTAGCATAGTGCTCATTATAAGATTCAGATCATAGTACAAATTGGTAAACTGAGGTAACCACTGAGGATTGAACAAAACCCATGGTACAGTCAGGTTTACAATGAGCTTTTTTTTTTTTTTTTAAATGAACCCTTAATTTCGGTGTATTGTCTCATAGGTGGAAGAGTGGTAAGGGTGGGCAATGGGGGTCAAGTTACTTGCCCAGGGTCACACAGCTGGGAAGTGGCTGAGGCCGGGTTTGAACCTAGGACCTCCTGTCTCTAGGCCTGGCTTTCAATCCACTGAGCTACCCAGCTGCCCCTACAATGAGCTTTTGATTACATTCAAACAACACTTAAAGCACATGTTTTAGCAACAATTTACATAAAAGTCATACTTCAAGGAATATCATAAAGCATGTAGTATTTTTTTTTTTTATCCTGGGACTCCATTCTAGGAGCATAGGGCCACAACCAGTAGGCAATGTGTTGCTCAGGGTCACCCAGCTGGGAAGTGTCTGAGCCCGGATTTGAACCTAGGACCTTTCGTCTCTAGGCCTGGCTCTCAATCCACTGAGCTATCCCAGCTGCCCCTACTTTAGGTTGCAGTTTCTTTAGCAGATGTAGTTTTTTACAGGGTGGGGTTGCTAGCCCCACGCCCAACCCTCCTCCTTTTTTCATCCAGGGTAGGGACCATCCTTAGCCCAGGAGTGGTAAGGGTGGGCGATAGGGGTCAAGTGACTTGCCCAAGGTCACACAGCTGGAAGTGTCCGAGGCCAGACTTGAACCTAGGACCTCCAGTCTCTAGGCCTGACTCTCAATCCACTGAGCCACCCAGCTGCCCCTCTCTCCAGATGCTTCCTCACCACCTGTCCCTGACACTACCTTGATAATTATGTATGTACCAACCCCCTTCCCCAAACATTTCTATATAAACTCTTGGCTGAGAATTCCGGCATGCCTCTCTGCCTAGTGACCCTAGCTATTATTGCTAGTAAAGAATGAGCCTCTTCTTGCATATTATTTCATATGCAGTATTACAGGGTCTATTTTCAATTATAAGATTTGAAACCTTTTAAGCACTATAAACCTTAAAGCAAGCCTTTTGACAAGTAGGGTGCTTATCTATTTTCAAGACCAGGAAGTGAAATGTAATAATGAAGTTAGTTAATTTTAATACACTTAGATGAAAAACCATTTATGATAACTTTAAACCTAAAAAAAATATTTTTGATCAATTTAAACAGATACACCTCTGGCCACACCTTGATAGCCTAAGCCCAGAGGATCTCAGACAGACCCTCCCCCCCCTCACTAAATGCCTGAGTGCAAGGAATCATGTCCACACTCTTTGAAAAAGATACTTCTAAGCTAAACTTGGAGTCCTCTCATGCTCAGGGCCTCCTTCCTGAACCCAGGGGTTCACCATTTGCACCCCTATAACAACTGTACTGCTAAAAAAGGAACCTGTTTTACAAGATATCCATGCCTTTTCCATTGAGATGTTCAATCTCTTTAAAACTCTGAAGTATACAATTAAAATACACTCATCTTTAAACTCTTTAAAATCATACTTATGTACTGTGTTGCTATATCAGTTCCTAAGTATCAAAGTAATCAAAAATTAAAAGTATTTCTTTCTTTTCCTTCCTGTTTGCAAGGAAGGGTTTATGAGCAATTTACCCTAAGGCTGCCTGACTTGATTTAGGTTTTTATGACTTAACAACCTTGTCTCTTATCTCTCTTTACCAAGTGAGATCACCTACAATTTAAAATTTAGCATGTACCAAAATCTTCATAATAAATTATTTTCAACAAACTTTAGTATGAACTCCACAACTCCCAAATAACTTTAAGTCCTCTAGTAATCTTTCAGTATGTAAACAACTGAATTTCAAAGCCATTTACTTTTATTCCTTTCAGACCTCTGTTTAAACAGAATAGAACCTCTAGTTCAGTTTCCTTTTACCTTAGGCATTGCTTACATAACCGATTAAATTCCATCAATATTATTTTGATTTACCATTTGTTCTAGAATTCACACCTATTATTCCTTTATCAATTACTCTTATTTCCTCTGGCTTCTCTTCCTTTACCATTATTGCAAAAAGAGGAAAGGTACTATATTTAATTGCATGTAATCCTATTAGCTTCCTGGGCTGGTCAAATTTTCTCTTGTTAATTTCATACAGTTTGCACATCATACAACCTTAACCTATTCAGGTGGAAAAACTTAATTCTCTTTATAGTCCAAATGCATACATATTTTGTATTCATTCATCATTGCTTTCTAGCAATTTGAGTCTAAATGCATGTTAATCTCCAGATCACAAATTACTTCTTATACATTGTACACATTTTACCAAATTTTCAGTACCTGTATTATTAAAATCCATGCACAGATTAACCACTTTAAAAACTTCTTGTGTATCATATGATTACATGTTGCTAGTTCTGACAGTATATACATTAAAAGAACATCTCATTTGAAAAATCCCAAGTTTAAATTCTAGAATAAGTTCTCGATAATAACATTACAACTTTTTCTGAATGACTTTTACATCTACAAAGTAGCCAATACAATTTTTGACCTTATAGAATAAACATTTCTTCTCTGTGTCAGACTGGCTATTGACCACATTTAGACAATTCTCAATTCACTGAAACCAAGGCTTAACAAAGTTCTAACCATGAGTTTTTGTGCTCAATAAAATCTGGTTAATATTTCACATTTGACTGACAAAACAGTTACCACAATAAATAAAATTACACTGTACCATATCAACATCATTAGCAATCCTCAACCCTTAAAATCAGATCTTAAGTGAAAATGCTTCCAATTGTGGAGTAAAATCTCCCTTTTCTGCTCTGAATTTTTCTCTTTTTCACTCCTTTGGGGGCCCATCCAAAGGAAGAAAGAGGAAAAATCATTTAACAGATATTTTCTTTTGTCCTCTGCTGAGGATTTTTGACTGTGGGAAGTTCAATCTTTCAACTCCCCCTCTTTTTTTCTTCTTTTTTTTTTTTGTAATATCCAATTTAAGAATACATAGAGACAAGACTGTGACAAAGACAACAATAAACAGAAATATACAACCTTATGACAAGCATGCTTTAAAAAGAAAAAATCAGTTCTTTAGGATCCATGGTTAAAAAGAAATATTTGCAGTGAGAAAACTCATTAAAACAGTTGCAGCACACACTGCCCCTTCAACTGAGGGTACTCAGGTACAGTGACCAGCCATCTGATTGGCTGAGCTGACTTCCTTGTCCCCTAACTCTCCCTGTGCTTTACACTCTGATTGACCTAACCTGTCTCTCTTTGGCTGTGATTTCTAACAAAATGCTTCTTGTAGCACCTAAACAAACTGCTATCCTTTTCCAGTGGGGGTTAGAAGTGAGCTGTTCATTAGGCTGGCTGTGTTTCTTAAGGAAAGAACTTTGAACTTTCAAATCCCCTCCTGTTCAGATGTTAAATCTGCCGCCAGGTCTGAGAGGTTTATTTAGAATCCTCTTCCTATTCAAATATTGTCTGCTGCCTGAGTAGCACAATTCCTCCAGTCTGAACTGTTAAGTCTGCAGCCCCAGTGGCACAGTTTCTCCAGTCTGGGAGGTTAGAAATGTAGATGGGGGAAGGGGAATTGCAGAATGTTTGCAGTTTTCTCCTCTGAACTCTCCTTGAAGCTGGGGAAACCAGCAAGCACCAATTTGACTCTCCCTGGCTCTTGATAAGGACGGAAATAACACCAAAGACACAGACCCAGCCAGGACACACAAAAGACGAACTAAGGATGGTTTAAACCTGACAGATTCCTGACTGGCCAAGACAACACAAGACAAAGGTGCGCACACTCACACTCACTTGCCTGGGGGAGCCCAGACAGATCCCAAACAATTAATATGGGGATCCTGCCTCAGTCCTCTCTCTCCTCCCAACCTCCAGTGCGTCCACTGGCCTTCCTCAGGGGACTCGAACCCCTGACTTGGGGCCTCAATCCCCAAGAAAATCCAGCTGTACTCGAACCAACCGGACGGACTCCAAAGACAGGACTCGAACCTTTTGCTTTGGGGTCCTGTGAGGCCTTGAATCTCACCAGTTCCCGTAGTAATTCCAAGGGAATAGAGAGATCAATTGGTCTACGTGGCTTGCCAATCACACACAGCACTTGCTCCCAGGGTTTCCAACCTTTGTCCGCATGGATCAAAAGGAACTGCGTACTTTCCCCAGTCCTTTCTCAGAAACAGGTAGAAGGGATGCCCATGGCTGGTAAGCTTGGCTTAGGTTCTTCCGTATCAATCCCGGAGCGGTGGGGCAAGCTGAACCACTTAGCTGTATGCTTACCAGGGCATCACCTTCCCCATCAGTTCAATCACACATCCACACACATGCAGAAGGGAGGCTGGGGCAGGCTCCCTCCTCATACAATGCAAGCACACACTTACACAACCACATGCAAGGCCACTCAATCCCAGATCTCCTCACCCTCTTGGCTCTTCTGGCAGTGGGTCCTTTCCTGGCCATGAGAGACAAGCCCCCATATGTTGTACCCAAATTTTAATACCTAACCCAGGTTCGATCATGGCGGAGGAAGAATCACACTGACAATGCAATATGCAAGAAGAGGCTCATTCTTTACTAGCAATAATAGCTAGCGTCGCTAGGCAGAGAGGCATGCCGGAATTCTCAGCCAAGAGCTTATATAGAAATGTTTGTGGAAGGGGGTTGGTACATACATAATTATCAAGGTAGTGTCAGGGACAGGTGGTCAGGAAGCATCTGGGGAGGTGGGTTTCAGGGTCAGGGATCAGGAAGCATTTGGCAAAATATACATTAAGTAGGCAAATATTGTTAAGTAGGCAAATATAGACAAACATTCCTCAAGGTTAATATCCATCAGATAAGATAGCTTCAGTTTTAGGTTTATGATAGGAGGAGATAAGGAAGACTGTACTGGGAAACCTTGGGGTCTGGGGGTAGCTTGTCCAGGTCAGAAATAGTTCAGTAGACTGCCAGACTGATTTTTAAATCCAACACTAGATGTTCACTAGCCATCCATAATAACCAGTTTAGAGTATCCTAGGAATCAAAGTCAATTTCACAGACCTACAATATGCTGACTATATTTTCCTCCCTTTTTTTGAAAACTGGTATATACATTTGCCCTTGTAATGTATCTTTCATTTTCCACATCCTTTTCAAATATATATGACTGACAGTAACTTAACAATCATTCTTCCATCACTACATATAGTTCATCCAAATCAGATGACTTGAATTCATCAAAGGCCACTAGGTGCTCTCTGTCTCCTTACATGGATATCAAATCTCTGTTAGTAAATTTTGTTCTATCATTTCCAGTTAAAAGGTTTTTCTTCTTGGTCAAAAAAAAATAGGAGCAAAATAAAAATTGAATAATCTCTCCTCCATGATGCCAGTTATCATCTACCCTGTGAAAGGGAATTTTTTTATCTTAACTTAATCAAATACTTGGAGTTAACTTAGTCAGGAGCTTTTCAGTAAAAGTTCACACCCTTAGAGGGTGGGAGGTAGATCCCACAGACACTGCCCCCTCGGCAGTGCCAGGCAAATTAAGAAACTTTGATTGGTTCCTGAGATGTGATAGACCACCCCACAGTGAAAGGAAGTAGAAACCAGAGAGACAGGAAGTGATGAGGAGAAATTGCTTATAAAAGCCAGCCAAGGACATTGTGATTCATTCTACTGCATTGGTGGCTCTTGCAGAAGGACTTCTGCATTGGTGTCTCTGTGTTGGATTTCTGCTGCTTTGGTGGCTCTTGCTGAAAGAAGACTTCTGTATTGGAGGCATTGCTTTCTGTGTTGGAGGCTTGAGAAGTTTGGCTTCAGTGACTTGCTTGGTTTGAGGAGACCCTGGCAAGAAACATTGGTCTTTCAGGTCTTCTCCTATCTTTGGTGGGGTGCTCTCTTTGATGAGGCACTCAAATCCGGACTTAGGGAATTTAGCTAGGCAGTATTTTCTACCTTCTTCCTATATTTCCCCCTTCACTATCTCTACCTTGCTGTAATAAAACTACTAAAGCTACTAACATACTCATAGTTTAATTTTTAATTATTATAAACAGTGACCACAACTTTTTTTAACTCTTATATTTGTCAAACCCATTTTAATTATTGCAACACCAAGAAATGATTCTTTTTTTTTTTTTTTTTTATCTTGTGCCTGGAGAATTATCCCCATAAATGAGTCTGAATGAACAATGCAAAATGCAAAGGAACTTTATTGTCTTAGTTTAAACCATGGGTCTCACATTGAAAGGCTGATGTGTGACCAAGAGCTGTGCATGAGCTGGGTTTTGATAGAGTCGTAGGCAGCAGGGGGCAGGATAGGGGGATGTCTGTAGGCAGCAGGGGGGGGCTGGGATAGGGGGATGTCTTTAGGTTGGGAAATCCTTCAGATAAAGGGAATGTCTGCAGGGATGAGTTCCTGCAGATAAGGGGAAGGTCTGCAAGGTAGATAAGGTTAAGCTCTGGAGACCAGAGGTCTGCAAGTTTGGAATTCCTGTGGACAAGCCTGTTTCACCATAATGTCATACAGGGGTCAGGATTTTTAATTCTGACTCTTTCTAGGTTCCACAATCTTTACTACTACCAATGTTTTGTTTTGTTTTTGTTTTTTTCCAAATCTACTCATTTCATTGGCCTTAGCTGCTTTTGCCAGGTTAAGATTACTCTAATAGTTACTCCTAGTACTATCTTCTATAATGTGGTCTCACTTCTTTTACTTCAGCACTTTTTTAAAAAATGCCTAAGTTGGGTTGTGATTTCACTGGGCGTCCACATTAGTCTTTTTAGATAAACTTAATGACTTGACTATCATTTTACCCCCCAAAAAAATAAGGTCATATTTCTCTACTTTGCATTGTACACTACAAAAATTGACAGTGTGCTACAGCATAAAACTAATAAACAAATTTAAAAAATGGAAATATTAAAATTAATTTAAAACAGAAGTATTAAACACAGCTTAGTAAAAATCATTATTAATAAGGTGAATTTGAAGAAGGAATTCAGATTTAAAATGGAAACTAAAAATATAATCCTAAAGAAACAATAAATAATTTTATCAAAGAAAATGATAACAGTAATATAGCATAATCAAAATATTGGTAATGAAGCCAAAGCCATCCTGAGTAGAAAACTTACATCTCCAAACACAACAAAGGTGAAAAAAGATAGGATGAATCAAGCAGGGAATTAAAAAAAATAAAACAACCAACAAATTAAACCTCTCAAGTAAACACAAAAATAGACACTGAAGATGATCAAGTAAGGAGTAAAATAAAAACAAAAATCAATTGAATTGATTAAAACTTAAAAGCTTTTTTAAGAGAGAGGAATCCAAGTTGTTAAAATATGAAGCATGAGAATTCACAAGAGTTGAAAAAGAAATAAAGAAAATGTTTAGAAATTATTATATATAATTATATGCCAAACTGAAAACAAATAAAATCCGTGGTTATAAAAATCCCAAAATAACCTAGATGAAAAGAAATAGAAAAAGAAAATAACCAGAAACAGAAACTGAAAAAAACCACTAATTAACCCTCAAAATTAAAAATCACAAGATCACGTGAGTTATACATTACTTAAAAAAAATTTCCTTACCAAAATCCTTCTATTAGACAACATGATCTTGTTTCCTAAGCCAGGAAGAGATAAAAAAGGGAAAAAATAATTTAGACAAATGACACTAATAAATAGTGATGCAAAAATATTGAATATTAGCAAAAAGGCCATGAGTATTTTAAAAAGATTTTAAAAAGACCCAGTTGGATTAATATCAATAATTCAGATATAGTTCAACATTAGGGAAACTATAAATAGAAGAGAACACATTATAAAAATCAAAACCTTATGTGAAGGATGCCACAAAAGCCATTTCTTCTCAAACACACAGCCCTTCTTTTGTTAAAAATACTAAAAATAAATAAAAGTTTATTTAAAGTGATAAATTGTAACTATCTCTAACACCTTATATTTGTTTGTAATAGAAATATACTAGAAGCCTGTTCTAAAGCTGACAATAAAGACAAGATAAAGTATTTTAGGAACAAGAATAGGTAAAGAGAAACCAACATTAGCTCTTAAGTGCAGATATGATCATTTACTTAAAACATCCCAGAGATTCTGTACAAAAATTAACCAAAACAATCAGTAATTTCATCAAGACATAAAATAAATCCATTATTATTATCCCAAAATTATTAGCCTTTTAGTGTTCAGTAAGAAAATCCCACAAGAAGAAAAAGAAAGCCTATCCAAGTTATTATTATAAAACAAGTATAAAGCATCCACGAGTCTACTTGTTGAGAGAAGCTAGAGATGAGCTCCTAGGGTTCAGGATGGATACCCTTTGTAAGAATGCAAGACTCCAAAACTTAGCTTAAAAATAAAAAGAGAAATTTATTAATTTAGAAAGTAATGTTGAAAGATCAGAAGAACAGGCTCAAGTGTGGACACTGCCTCCTTGGAGGATGGATTCTGGATTTTTTATACCTTGTTGAAAATAGGTGCTACATGACTTGGAGAAGGGATGGTGATGGTATGAATTTAGCCAGAAGTGGGGAAGTTGGTCACCTGACTGAGGTTAGAGCAGTGGTTTATGTCCCAATGACATAGGGTTTAGCTAGGCACAGTTTAGGGGATGTCCCAGATTACAAACCTGATAGTATCGAGGCAAAACCAGAATATATATTTCTGTACCCATCTCAAAATCTAGGGGAAAATCCAAGGGGAATATTTTTCTCAGGGCTCAAAATCACCTTTTCCTCAGCATCAGAAGAATGCAAGGAAGGGAAAGAATTTTCCTGCTCCCTGTTTGACCTGAAATACTTCTGGAGTTTGGTGTGTCCAGGAAAGGGAAATCCCTGAGTCCCATGCCATACCTACCAAAAAGCATTCAAGACTTAACTGTATATAAATGCAAATCATTCTTTGCATAAATAAAGGAAAACATAAATAATTAGAACAAAATTAATTCCTCATCATCTCATTGCATTAACATAAAAAATACAATGCTATTTAAGCTAATTTATAGATTTAATGCTATAGCAATCAAACTAATGGATGAAATAATAATTCATCTGACAGAAAAAAGATCAAGAATATGATAAGAGAAAGTATTCATGAAGAAGGCATAAAAGTTTTAGAGTTAAAACTAAAAATAAAGCAGCAATCATCAAAACTATATAGTTTTACTCAGAAAACTCAGAAAAGTAAAAAAGTGGAACAGATCAGCTAAATAAGGACCATAAGTAATTGAAAAATTTTGTCCAATGTTGGATAAAACAAAAAACATAAATTATTTGGGGAAAAGACTTCCTTTTTTCTTTTTTTTTTTTTAATAATTGCTTGGAAAACAGCAAAAAAAAAAAAAGAGTTTTAGATTTCCAGTTCACATGACAAGCAAGAGAGTGAATTTCTCATTTTCTCTGAGCCTCTTCAACACTATAAGCCTCTTTAGGGGGAGACTGTCAGATGTAAGGTACTTATAGTTAAATACATTAGAGAAAAAAAGAGAGAATCCCTATAGAAAACCTTATAACCACCACCACCATTACCATACTCACATTTAAGTAGTGCTTTAAAGTTTTCAAAGCATTTTATATAGACTATCATATTTGATCCTTTAGGACTAGTATTAACCTCACTTTACAGATGAGGAAATTAAGGCTGAAAAAGAGTCATGGATTATCTAGGTTCATACATCTGGCAAGTGATTGAGGCAGGAAAGAGCTTTATAAGTTAATTATAATCCTTAAAGTATTCCCTTAGCATTTCACTTTCACCAGCCTCCATGAATACAAAATTGGAGCATAATTTAAAATGCAACCTTGGCCTGAGTCCATTTTTAGACTCCATTACTCTTTCTATAGAGTCTACAAGGGGGAAAAAAATAGAAATAAAAAACATCACTCCACTTATAATTAGAGGGTTATTGAAAACATCACCTAAATTACTTTATAGATTTAATACTATATTGATCAGACTACCAAAGAGATACTTAATAGTCAAAACAATAGAAAAATCACTTAGAAAGGAACAAAAGATTTGCAATATCAGGGGTGTATGTGGGGAATACTAAAATAAAGGACAAATACTATTTACATACTAATAAATAATCATCAAAACTTTTAGAGAAGAATCAGAAGCAATTGCTCTCATTAACTCAGTGTTTGGAAAAAAAACATAAAGCACTTAGAGAATAATGTCCTATTTGACAAAAACCATTAGGAAAACTGGAAAGCAGTCTAACAAAATTGGATTTGTGACACAATAAATTCAAAATGGAAACTTGACCCAATATTTTTTGTCATAATATTTTTTAAAGGTAGAACAGAAGAAGAAATCAGGTATCTTTCACCACCATGATTAGAAGGTGAATTCATTATCAACTAAAGAATGGTGAAGCACAGAAGATAAAATAGTTAATTTTGATTACATATAATTAAAAAGCTTTTGCATGAAAAAAATTAATGCAAGTTGAATAAAAAGAGAAATGGTCAATTCTGAAAAAAATACTTACTTAGAACTTAGAATAAGTCATAAAGGAAAAAGTAGGAGATTGATACCTCCAGCAGAAAGGTAAAAAAGCAATGTAACACTCAGTATAGGAGATAATAAAACAGGTATTTTTCTTCTGTGTTCTACTCCCACAGTTCTTTCTCTGGATGTGGATAGTGTTCTTTCTCCTAAGTCCCTCAGTAGAGAAATCCATTATGTTTGATTGTGCCATAGTGTATCAGTCTCTGTGAATGACCATTCTCCTGGTTCTGCTCCTTTCTCTCTGCATTAATTCCTGGAGGTCTTTCCAGTTTCTGTATGATTTCTTGAAGCTTGGTATTTAGGTTTTCTTTTTTTCCTGATAATTTCCTGAAAGACCTATGGTCATTCGATTATCTCCTATTTTTATGTTCAATATTCTTGATTTGTAGAGCTCCCATGTGTTTCTGGGCTTATTTTTGTTTAATTTTTCTATCATTTTTTCCTGTTTCTTCATTTTGCAGTGCAGTTCAACTCTTCTTTTTTAGAGAATTCTTGGTTATTGAGTCTTTTGTTCTAAATTTGATCATCTCTTATTCAAGATCCTGATTCCATCCTTAGGAGCTTTTACTTCTGTTCTTATTCTGTTGACATTTTCTTTCTTTCTTTTTTTTTTTTTTTAGATTTTTTTTAAATCCTTAACTTCTATGTATTGGCTCCTTGGTGGAGGAGTGGCAAGGATGGGCAATGGGGATCAAGTAACTTGCCCAGGGTCACACAGCTGGGAAGTGTCTGAGGCCAGATTTGAACCTAGGACCTCCCATCTCTAGGCCTGACTCTCAATCCACTGAGCTACCCAGCTGCCCCTCTGTTGACATTTTCAATGAAATCTTTGATAGCTTTTCTGAACCAACCTGAATATTCAAAAAGTTTCCTCATTGTAATCTGATGTGGCCTGTAGAATTTGTAACTATTCACTCTTCTAAAGAAAAATTGACTTAAGTTTTTGGTCCATAAAGTACTTGTCCATTGAGATGACCCTTTTTTCAGTTCTTAATTTCTTCTCTTCATTCAGTTTATTAAATTTTATTTTCCTTGATTACATGTAGAAACAATTTTTGACAATTATTTTCTGACTTTTTTTGCAATTCAGATTCTGTTTCTCCCCCAAAGTCTGATATAGGTTATAAAAGCACTTTCATAAGATGCATATTTCCATATTTCCCATGTTGTGAGTAAAGACACATATCACATATAAAATAAAAAACTTGTGAAGGAAATAAAGCAAAAGATGGCATGCCTTGGTCTGCAATAAGATTCCAACAGTTCCTTCTTTGACAGTGGATGGCATTTTTTGTTTGTTTGTGTTTTTAGCATGAGTCCCTTGGGATTATCTTAGAACACTGTTTTGCTGATAATATTTTAATTCTTTACAGTTGGTCATCATAAATATTTGTATTATTTTATACACTGTCCCTATGATCCTTCTCACTTCACTTTGCATCAGTTCATTTAAGTCTTTTCCAGTTTTTCTGAACTCATCTTGTTCATCATTTCTTATGAAACAATAATTTTCTCCTATTAATGGACACACTTGCAATGCCTTCATTCTTTGCCACTACAAAAATATCTGCTAAAAATATTTTTTGACAAATATAGCCTTTACCCCTCTTTCTGATCTCTTTGGGATACAAACACAGTGGTAACATTGCTATCAAAGAATATTCAGCTTTATGGGTCTTTGAACATGGTTCCATATTGCTCTCCAGAATGCTTGTATCAGTTCTACCCTCTTTCCTCCCTCTCATGCCACAGAGATTCACAGTACTCAGTTTACCCTGAAAGCAGGGCTCACCTTTGGATATTACCAATTGATTATCGATGGCAAAAGTTTATTGCCATGAGGATGGCAGTACAGACATAGGCTGAGAGGAAAAAACCAGGGGTGAGGATAACTGGGGAAGAACCAAACTGTAGGATTCTTCTCATTCAGTCATCTTTCCTTAAATTAATTTAAGGCTTTAACCATAGAGGCAAGCAAAATGGAAAGGTTCTACCTTTCAACATTTACTTAAAAGACATTAATACTTTTTTTCCCCCTTCTTTCTCCTCACCTACTACATGTCCCCAGTTTTATACTATTTTGCTTGTTTACTAAATTCTAGGTATGAAAAGGATTCATTATTTAAATCAATTGCTCCAAGGCCATCAGTTACTATGTGTTATAAAAATTTTATTTTAAAATTTAAATTAAGATTAAAATTAACAAACATTTTGCTAGTGTTATTGGTTCTTGGGTTCCATTTCCCAGATATAGTTTCAATAGGTATATTTCGTTAATAAAATAGCCAATTAGATAGCATTTGGTATTCTAATAAAGGGAAAGTCATCCAGTTAATAAGCACTTATTAAGTGCCTACTATGTGCACTGTGAATATTGAACAATGTGTCAGGAAACCCTAATCCTGGTTCTGCCATTATTATGTGTCCTTGTCACCCAACTTCCTCTGAACATTAAGTTCTTTATCTGTCTAGAGATTGTAATTATGAGGCTGGGGAAAGGTCATAGATTAAATTTTGATACATCTGTAAAGATGTAGAGTTGTTGTTATTAATATACTTCCTTAATAGAGGGACAGTTAAGGAAGTTATTCTTTGAAAGCTTCATTTTGAATTCCTTAATAAGCAAATATTTTCACTTCTATTTTCTTTTCTTTTTTTTTTTAAAGCAATGTTTCCTAGCAAGTCACTTACTCTTTCAGTGCTCTCAGGTACCTTTCTAAGACTATAAGTTTACAGTAAAGATACTGACTAGCATTGGTGGAATCATTTTCCTCTCCCTGCTGTTCCTTTATCAATGAAATCATGTCTAGTCCTTATCCTCTGTTTTCAATTTTATGGTTATTCCTTGCAATTGAATATAAATGTTTCTTAAATATCTTAAGACTAAGCTGAGGCTCATTCATTTGCTCTAAGAATATCCTCTGATATTCATTTTCTTTTGCTTTATTCATAGATGCACCTGCATTGCTCTCTGTCTTATAAATATGTTTGGCTAAGACATATTGGCATTGTTGCTCTGTTGGCAAGACAAGAGGAAGAGTAGAAGCTACAAGCCAATGTCTGTTTTTTGTTAAGGTCTTTTTCTTTCAAAGATCTCATGCTCTTACTTTTAAAAGAATACAGAACTTACAATTTCTCTAAGGCTGGTGAAAAATTTCATTCTTAATCAATTCCCAAAGCCAGCTTTCTTTACCATCCTAATATTGCCACAACAAGGGATAGCAACCTTGCATTTCTTATGGTTCAAATGGTATTAAAACTTAAAAAAATACCCCCAGCTTCAGTTATAACTCAGAAGTCTATTTTCCTGATGTTAGTAATGCTAGAGCTATATCAACTACAAAGGAAGTAATTGTTTTCTCTCTTTTTAGGAATATATATATATATGTGTGTGTGTGTGTATACATATACATATATACATACATATATATTTATTCATTCATTCATTTGTTTGTTTGTTTATTTGTTTAGAGTAAATTGGCTGCAGAATGTGAGAAAAAGCAACCACAGCAAAAGGACCTGGAGTCCTTAATTCATAATTAAGAATTATTATAAGAATATAATAAGAATAAGACTTAATTCACTCAAGTGAATTTGTCAGTGTGAGAAGATTAGAACTGGGGAGATAGAATTCAAGAATGGTGGAGTAAGGCAGTAATTTTTCTGAGTGCCTCTAGATTCCTATACAAATAACTTATTCTGAAGTGACTAAAAAAACAAATGTTCAGGGTAATGCAGTTTTCTAGCTAAGGCAGCATAAAAGATTGACAGGAAAAGTATCTCTCACTGAGATGAAAGTGGAACAGATTCTAGAATAAGCATAGCCCTAGGCTTCTGCAAAAACCAACAGCAGACCTCTCAGCCCACAGTGTGGTATGGAAAAGCACTGCCACACTAAAATGTGCAGCTACAGTGGAGTGAGGTTGCTGGTCCAAGGTAAAAAAGAGTACATGTGCTTGCTTATAGACCAGAACACAAGACAGGAGAAGAGTGACCACACCTTTCCTTCATATCAACTTAGAAAAACTAAAAACTTACATATCTTCCAGAATTGGCTCTGAAAAGAGCATTATGAAAATCTGATGCCTGGGATGCCCTCCACCCCAAGAGCAGAGTCCATTTTAAAGTCAAGAAATAGACTAGAAAATTAAATCCACCCCCCAAAAAGCAAAAACAAAAAAAGAACCTGGCCACAATACTAAAAAGGCTACTCAAAGAAAAGTGCAAATTGATGCCAAGTCCAAAAGAATTCCCCGAAGAGCTTGAAAAGGGTTTTGAAAATCAAATAAGAAAAGAAACCAAAAAATGGGGGGGGGGGGCGGAATGAGAATATCACAAGAGAATCATGATAAAAAGGACAGCTTGGTAAAGGAAGCACAAAAAATGGAAAAATATGTGCAAAAATTAATTAAAGAAAACAACTACTTAAAAAGTAGAATTGGCCAAATGGAAAAGGAAGTACAAAAATTCAATGAAAAATTAACACATTAAAAACTGGGTAAATTGAAGCTAATGTCTCCAACAAAAGCATGAAATTTTTTAAAATGTAATATATCTCCTTGGAAAAACAAATGACCTGGAAAATAAGCCTAGAAGATATAATCTAAGACCTATTGGATGACCTGAAAGCCATGATTTTTAAAAAACAGCCTATTCATCATATTTCAAGAACTTATCAATGAAACATGTCCTGATATGCTAGAACCAGAAGGTAAAATACAAATTAAAAGAATCCATTGATCACCTCTGTAAAAAGATTCTAAAATGAAAACCCCCAGGAAATACTATAGCCAAATTCTAGCATTCCCAAGTCAAAGAGAAAATATTGCAAGCAGAAATAAAAAAGAAATTCAAATGTTGTCTTAAACCACAGTCAGGATCACATATGATTTAGTAGCTTCTACTATAAAAAATCAGAGAGCTTTTAAAATATGATATTCTGGAGGTAGAAAATCAAGGATTACAATCAAGAGTTATCTACTCATTGAAAAGGAATATAATCCTTTTGGGAAAAAACTGGATATTTAATGAAATGCAGGATATAGAATAAACCCATATAAATCATCAGCATTTCTGTATGTTACCAGCAAAATCCAGCAGCAAGAGATAGATAAATTACATTTAAATTAATTGTAGGCAATATAAAATTCTTGGAAGTCTACCTACCAAAAGAAACCTAAAACTATATAAATGCATTTACAAAACACTTTTTCCCACAAATAAAGATATAAGCATTTGGAAAAACACTAATTGCTCATGGATAGACTGTGAGCCAATATGATAAAAATGAGAATTCTGTCTCATTTAATTTACTTATTCAGTGCTATGCCAAACTACCAAAATTATATTATATAACTAGAAAAATAATAAAATTCATCTAGAAGAACAATAGGTTAAGAATATCAGAGGAATTAATGGAAAAAATGTGAAGGCAGGCAGCCTAACTGTACCAGATCTTAAACCATATTATAAAGAGATAATCATCAAAAGAATATGGTATTGGCTAAGAATAGAATGGTGGATCAGGGGAATAGATTACACAGTAGTAATTGACCAAGGTAATCTAGAGTTAGATAAATCCCAGATACCAAATTTTGGGACAAGAACTCACTATTTGACAAAAACTTCTGGGAAAACTAGAAAATGGCCTGGCAGAAACTGGATGTAGACCAACATCTCATACTATGTTCCAAAATAAGGTCAAAATGTAGACATAAAGAGTAATACCATAAGTAAATTAGGGAAATATGGAATAGTTTCTCTGTCAGATCAATGGATAAGGGAAGAAATAATGACCAAACAAGAGATGGAGAATATTAAGACATGTAAAGTGGATAATTTTGATTATATTAAATTTTTAAAAGGTATGGAAAAATAAAACCAATACATTCAAGATGAAAAGGAAAGCAGAACGCTGAGAATAAAAGTTTTGTAGCAAAATGTCTCAGATAAAGGACTCATTTCTCAGAAACATATAGAAATGAGTCAAATATAAAAAAATACAAGTCATTCCCCAATTGAAAAATGGTCAAAAGATACAACAGGCAGTTTTCAGATAAAGAAATCAAAACAAAAAAATCAGATGAAAAAATGTTTTAAATGACTTTATTAGAAAAATGCAAATTAAAACATCTCTGAGGAACTACCTCATGCCTCAGATTGCTAATATGACAGAAAAGGAAAATGATAAGTATTGGAGGGGATGTGGAAAAATTGGGACACTAATACACTGTTGGTAGAGATGTGAATTGATCCATATATTCAGGAATACAATTTAGAACTATACCCAAAGTGCTATAAAACTGCACATACCATTTTCTCAGCAATACCACTACTTGGTTTGTATCTCAAAGAGATTAAAAGGGGGAAAGACCTATTTGTACAAAAATACTTAGAGTAACTGTTTTTGTTTTGTAAGTAATTGAAAACTGCAGGGCTATTTGTCAATTAGGAAATGGCTGAACAAGTTGTGATATGTGATTGTAATGGAATACTATTGTGCCATAAGAAATGTTGAACAGGACGATTTCAGAAGAACTTATAAAAGACTTAAATGAACTAGTACGAAGTGAAGTAAGCAGAACCAAGAGAACATTGAACCAAGTAACAGCAATGATCAAATGTGAATGACTGTTATTCTTGGCAATACAATGATTCAAGACAATTCCAAATGGCTCATGATGAAAAATGCTATCTACCTCCCAAGAAGGAAAATCAATGCAAATTAAAGCATACTCTTTTTCATTTTCTTTATTTTTTTATGCTTTTCTTTTTTGGTCTCTGCATTCTTTCACAACACAACTAATATGAAAATATATTTTGCATGATTGAGGATGTACAAACTATATCAAATTGCTTATTTACCATTTTAGGGAGGCTTGAAGGGAGAAAGGGAGGGGAAGAATTTGGAACTCAAAATTTTAAAAAAAGAAATGTTATAAATTTTTTTTGTGTGTAATTGAGGAAAATAAAATATAATTAAAAGAAAAAAAAGAGGCACTGAGAAAGACTTCTTGTAGGTGGGATTTTAGTTGAAACTTGAAGGAAGCCAGGGCAGGTGGGAGATGAAGATGAGAAGAGAGAGAATCATAAAGACTTTACTTGTAATAACAAAAATCTGGGCATAAAATTCATTCCCAACAACTGGAGAATGGCAAAAAAAGAACTAAGATTAAACATATTTTTAGATGACAGAATAAAAAGAGACATTAAGGTACAGTAAGAAAAGTACTAGATTTGAAATCAGATGAGCTAAACATGAATCTTGGCTTTTCTTCCTTACCTGTGTTATCTGTGGCAGATCACTTGATTTTCTGGAACTCTGTTTCCTCATGTGTAAAATACCCAAGTACTGTGTTTAAAAGTTATTTTAAGGTCTAAAAATCTCATTTTCAAAATACTACATCTTTTATGATGGGATATTACTTTGATGGGATATTATTCAGATGGAGAGCCATTTTTTTACAATTTTATTTTAAAGGGAAACTAAGTGGTATAGTGGAGAGAGTGCCAGCCTTAAGTCAGGAAAACTCATCTTGAGGTCAAATCTGGTCTCAGATTATTAATAGCTGTGGGAACTGGTGAAGTCACTTAAACCTATTTGACTTAAACCTATTTCCTCATCTGTAAAGTGAACTGGAAAAGGAAATTCCAATATTTTTGGGAAGAAAAAATCAAATGGAGTAAAAAAGAATTAAATACATTTGAAACAACTGAACAACAAAACATAGTTATATATAGGTATGCATACATATACATATACATATATATACATATAATATAAATACATACTTATTATTTACTATTGTTTCTTCCCATCAGTCACTGAGAGGTATTTTCTTGACCTAATTCAGATAAATCTTTTCCTTTGTCAATTAGGCAGTTGTTATGATTAGATCATCAGTTAATGTTTTCTAGATAAAATTTTAGTCTGAGATGAATAAAATATCTCCATTACTACTCCCTACTTTCCTTCCCCTCTCTTGCTACAGCTTCAGGATTTCTTCAACTGTTGGTTCCTGAAATCTTTGGGAGCAGAGAAAGAAAGTACATACAAGTAATGCTCATCCAGGGCATTCCTACTCTTCAAAATTCTCCTAAAGAAGTGTTTACTTAATTTCAGTCATAGCAACCATCCAGCCTTCTCCCCTAACAAAACCAAAATGGGTAGCTGAGATTGAGCCCTCATCTTCAATTTTTCAGATCCTAGAATGAGGAAAAGTAGCATGTGTTGGAGGGGTTGAAGGGAAGATTCACTTAGATTTTCCTTTTCCACAGGATTATTAATACAGATTTTCCTTTCCTACCTGACCCAGTTCCTCAAATAGTCCAAGTTATTTCCAATTTGAGGTTACTATCCAGTTAGTTGCCCTAAGCATATCTATTTCCCCTTGGGCTCCATATTTTTTTTTTCTGTTGCCAGATAAAGATATAAGCCACTTATCATTGCTTCCTTCAGAGTCTGAGGTGTTTGCTTGAGACCTATTTATAAAAACTTTAAGAATCTAGAACCCACTATTAAAACTTTCATTAACTTCTCTTACACTCTTAAGTGTTTGAATGTAATGAAATATATAAGACTTAGAATAAAAATATTCACAAGAACTTAGATTCCCAATGACTCTCTTAGTAGAGGTTAAAAAAAATGTTGCTATATGTTCTAACATGGAAATGATATTATTGCTTATGTCTCTGCTTGGCATAGAAATTGATATAACCAAAGAATGCTGCATGAAGCTTTTTTTTTTTTTTTTTTTTTTTTTTTTTTGTCGTTTGTGATAGAAACCAAAATTTGCTTGATACTTAAAGAAAAATAACTTGGAAGGTGATTTTTTTCACTTTGATTTCCAAAGCTAGTTTTCAAATAAAAAAGTCCAAATTTCATATTAGGATTCTAATATAAGCAAATGACAGCAAAGAATGAGCATTTTTGGCAGCCGCCACTGCCATCAAGGCTTGAAAATAAGACCCATGCTTATAGCAAACTGTACATTATCTTCATAAGGAAATATTATTTTATCAGTCCCAGAAGCCAGATAATTGTCCTCTGTCAGCAATTAACTTAGTCTCATAATGATTAACTTGTGGAAATCTGATTAAAGTCAAGAGTTCAAAAGAATGTGTTATGTTCCAACATGAGTCATATATAATAAAATATGCATTTGTATGCAAAATATGCAAAGGAGGAAAGATTGTAGGAACCATGTAAACATAGAACAGTTTTCAACATGACACATATGATTATCCTCAAGATATGCCTTAACTTTTTATGTGTTCCACAAATATCCTGCAGTTTGCTAATCATTACCTTGCTTTGTGGTGTAATGGGTGTTATAAAGAAGGTATCTTTGTCTACTATTATAGTTATTATAGAGTATATTAATCAGGGAAGCTGTGCTTTGGATTCCCTTGATAGCTGATATAGGAACACCCGAGTCCTGTCACTCAGCTGGATGTTATAATAACTGCCCCTTCTCAATAACAGCACCCAGGCAGGATCCCCAAAGGTCAGGTGGATGGGTAACCCTTTCAGGTCCTACCTGGGGTTGAATTGATTATTAATTATTGGGCTCTATTAGCCTTAGATAACGCTTTCATCTGACTGCGTTGCTCCCTCCCCAAGAGTTGTGATGTAATAACTACTCAGGAAGTATAATAAGGGGGTAAACAGGCTGATATTAGGGGAGCTGGTGGTATCAGAGAGACACCTGGCCAGGGAGCTTAAAACTACAGTAATTGATGGTTTGAGACAGCCAGGGATGTGTATGCCTGAGGAGTGATGCCCAGTCAGTCTCCCTGTTGTCTGTAGGCTCCTCTAAGGTGGAGAGTGAGGAGCCCCTCCCTGCTGGAGTGAAAGCAGTAACCAACAGGAAGTGAAGCTGCCACACTTCCTGAATAAAATGGATGCCTGGCCAATATTCCCTCTGAAGTCAGGTGGTTGATATCTTCCCTCTCCACAGCCCCTTAGCCCTGGATGATGTTTTAAATAAATATAGAAGCTCACAGTATCAGGCTAAGGGTTTATTTAAACAGAGGAGGGAAAACTGAGGAAGGAGGGTTAGTGTCTGGAGAAGCTGTTGCTAAGGGTGACTGGCCTGTGTTGGCAGAGGGCCTCAGAAGGTAAGATCAGGCTGAGGGACTGATTTCCACTGCCCTGATGTTGTGGTCCACCAGCTAGACAGATGAGGTTGGTTATCTGTTTTAGGGGTGTCCCTGTTGCTAGGCTGGCTTAACCTAATTTCCTACCCATGATCCTCCTTCCTCCAACCCAGGGCCCCAAGGGAAATCCAGGGGTAGCTGGGTGTCTGGGGTGAGGACAAGGAAATCAGAACTCCCAGGTTGGTTCTCCAGGGGTATTTATAGTCCCCGCTCCAACAGTCAGGTCTTGAGACTGGGACTTGGCAGGGCCAAAGTTCCATTCCCCTAACTGCCAGGATTGCCTAGGGTAATTTTGCAAATGCAAGAGATCTTGCATAAATCCTGCCTTACAGAATGTACTAAATAAACTTATCTACAGATGTTATTAAGAGAAATGAATAATCAGGAATGGATTGGGATAGGAGACCCTATCACTAATGGCTATGATCACTAATCCCTCAGGACTATCTGCTGTTCCAATAATGCTGGAGCTCTTGTTCTTCTCCTCCTCTGGCTCAGCTTGGCCACGGTCAAACCAGAGAAAGCAATCTGCTTGGTTGATACAGATATCAGCTTCTTATTGCCAGTTGTTATGTCAGTGCTACAGCCGTAAGGAAATATCTCCCTTACCTCCCTCTGCTTCTTCTCCTTCCCTCTTCCTAGCTCCCACCTGGGCCCGGATACCTAAATATCTAATGATGGTTCAGATGTCTAAATATCTAGGGGAATTCAAGAGAATCAGAGGACCCTGGTCAGAGATCCACAGGTCAATGCTCCAAGATCAGAGATCAGTGTCCAAGGCCAAGGGTTCCAGGCCAAGGGACCAAAGCCAAAGGGCCCTTGTCAGATGGCTATCAGGGTATTTATATCCCCTGGCCAACCGCCTTTCCCCTTGTCCTCATGGCATCTGGGAACATTCTGATGTCTCCAACTGTCTTCACCTGTCAATCAAGGTGAGACTCACAACTCCCAGAGTTTGAATATTGTCATATATTGGGTCAGGAGAACTGAATCCAAGTTTTGACTCTACTAAACAACTTTAGGAACTTGGGAAAGTCTAAATTTCAATCTACTTATCTGCAAAATGGAATAATGAATACACTTATCTATTTGTTTTAATGATTAAATAAGATAGCAATTATGAAAATACTTTGCAAATTTTGAAGTGCTAGACTAATATGAATTATTAGTATTTATTTAGTTTAGTACTCATATTTAATTTTTTTTAATATGCCTAGCACTCATCCTATGTGTTAAGTTCATATTTGCATAGTATTTTTAATCTGGATATATGCTTTTTTCGGAAACTAATACTCATAGGCCAGATTCAAAATAGGTGGCTTTGCCCTAAATGTGCATCAAAACAAGATAATTACTGCACTTTTGGCATACCATAGAATATCCACTGTCTTTAGTTTTAAAACTATAAGAGAGAAATTATCTGAACTAGTTTGGGGACAGAATGGGGAAGGGAAGAGATGAGAAATGTTTAACTGAATATATGTGCTAACTTTTAAAATATAAAATAATTTCAGAGAGAATACAGACTGAGACAAAATTTATTGGACAAATACATTACTAAATTCATTATCAATAAATATTGTCTTTTATGAGCAAAACATTATGCGGGGCACTATAGGGAGCCACAGTAACAAGATGCAGTTTCTGTCCTCAAGGACCATACTCCACTAAAAATATACAATTTTATTTTCCAACACATTTGTGATTATTTTGTTAATTTGTTGTTTCTAAAAATAATTTAGGATTTCTAAGAAGAAAATTTCTTGGAAGATTTCTGCCAATGATTCATTGGTCTTCTGTTAATATAGCAACTAAACAATTTACTAGTATTCTATTAGTTGAATAAATAAAATTTATAACAGATACCTGAAGTTAAAAAGTAAAGGACCAAGTTTTCTTTAAGTTTGTCTTGAATTTTATCTTAAAGTTAGCCCTTAGTTTGTTCAGTCTTTGCCCACTTTAAGAGAAATCAACATGTTAGGGTTTGAGTGCTTGGTTTTTATTGGGACATATAGCTTTTGTAAAGAGGCAACAAACTTGGAAGTACCAGTGTTACAGTTTTGTGTGGCTTCCCAGATTATAATCCCAGTGCTAAAGTTTGTGAGTTTTTCTCAATTATAATTTCATTGCCCTGATTGAGGATCTTTATATTATAACTACACAAAAAAGAAAAGAAAAGAAACAACAAACCTGAGCACCATTACAAAGATGAAGCTATAAAAAAAAAAAAAAAGTTTTAATATCACTCTCCACTGCATTTTGTGTTTCATCAAGCCAAAGGACTGAATAGGAAAAATATTTCATTTTTAGCCTCAGACAAAAATAATAGATTTGTGAATAAAGAGAATGACAACAAAATCAAAATGTTGATGCTTCTTTTGCAATGTCTAGACCCTACTATAGCAGGAATTATTTTCATAAGGCACAGACAGAATCCATTTCCATGTAGAGTTCTTAATGATTCCTGTCAGATCAAAATAGCTGGGAAACATATGGTATCCATTTCCCTGTATCACTTGGAAAAAATTTCACATGTAAATAAAACCAACATAAAAGTGTAGCCCTTTGAACCCAGGATCTTATACAATATATAAATATATTGGTACAACGTGCTCTTTGTGTTGACCCACTGAGTTACGTGCTTTAAAATTTTTTTTTATTATATCCTGAGATGCACATTTTCAAGAATTTCCAAAGACATTAAAATAGTTAGAAGTATTTGTTATAAAGTTTTAAGTAGAAATACAAACATTAGCAATGTATCTGAGCACTTTTTTCCCCTATAGAAAAAGGGGTGTATAAACTATCTCTAAATTACAGGCCACAGGCCTCTTTGAATGCTGTGACTTAAATGATATCATTATGAGAGAAAGCATTAAATTGTGAAAACACACCAGATTTTTAACGCAGGAGACATGGGTTCAAATTGTAGCTCTGTTGCTTCTTATCCATATGTTCTAAGGCAAATAACTTAATTTCCCTATGCCTTCTTGGTCTCTTCTCCTTTTCTTTTCTCTGAGGTTTTGTGATTTTATTTCCTCCTAATTTTCTTCCTCTCTTTTTAAACTATTCTTCTTCAGTCTCTTTTGCTGGCTCTGCGGTTACCCTAAGGCTCTTCCCTCCGGCTTTCTTCTTTCTCTACACTCCCTAACAAAGTGCTCATTGAACTTTTTTTTTTTTTTTTTAAATTTTAAACTCTTAACTTCTGTGTATTGACTTATAGGTGGAAGATTGGTAAGGGTAGGCAATGGGGGTCAAGTGACTTGCCCAGGGTCACACAGCTGGGAAGTGTCTGAGGCCGGATTTGAACCTAGGACCTCCTGCCTCTAGGCCTGGCTCTCAATCCACTGAGCTACCCAGCTGCCCCCTCATTGAACTTTCAAAACTGGAAGCCTCATAGACATCTCAAACTCAGCAAATCTAAAACACAACTAATTATCTTTTTAATATATAATTATTGTGAACAGATTTTTAAAAATGTACATAATAAACTAAACATGCTACTTTTAAAAACTGTCTTACTTGTCTGTGTTTCCCTCTGGAATTCCTTTTGTTCTCTTCTGTGCGTTTTAAATATATTTTATTCCCTCCCTTTTCTGGGCAATACTGTTGCTAACTCTCCCCACACATCCAACACCCCCTCTCCATCAAAAACACAATAAAAAAACCAAACACATACATTTGTCTTGTCTGAAAGTGTATCTCATTCTATATTTTGGATCCATCACCAGAATTCATTAGCAGTAGATAGAGTGAGGGACTTGGAGTTGGAAAGACCAGAGTTCAAATATTGATTCATATACCACTTGTATAATCCCAAGGCAAGACCTTTCCTCAGCCTCAGTTTTTGCATCTGTAAAATAGGGTCAATAATAGTATCTACATTCCAAAGTTTTCATGTGGATCAAATGAAATAACTTATGTAAAGTTCTTTGCATCCCTTAAAATGTAAGTGCTAATTATTATGTAATAATAATAACTATATTATTTTATTTATATTTATTTATGTGTAATATATATATTTAATTCTTTTTAAAAATATATGCCTAAATAAAAATCACTTTTCTTTCAAATTTCTCCCTTCCTACGGAAATTCTTCTAATTTCTCTGGTTTGCCATCTCCTCATTTTTGACTCGTTATTTTTCCTCATCTCCCATGTTCAATCAGTAGTTAAATAATGTTTTTTCTTAATTCTCCAAGGCCTTTCTTAAACATCCCATTCTCCAAGGCCATTCTTGTACGTCCCATTCTCATTTCTCACACATTTGCCACCTTAATTCAGTTCCTCATTACCTCTCACTTTGGACTCTTGGAATGATCTAATCGGTTTCCCCATTTCAAATCTCCCTATTTTCCATTCAGTGGCTGAACTTATTTTGTTTTAATTTTTTTTTCCTTCTTCATAATGAATATATTCATACATGAGCATATCAGTCTACAAAGAAAAAAGCCAAAAAAGAGTTATATAGGAAACTGTTTATTATGTTTGATTCCCCCTTCCCCTTGTTGATTACAGCTTTAATAAATTCATACTTGAAGTTTAGGTGTTTTTAATAAAAATTTTAAAAAAAACCTTAACTTCTGGCTTAAATTTGATAGCAGATCAGTAAAGACTAGGGGATTGGGATTGTCTTGTAGTCACACAGCCAAGAAATATCTGAGGTCAAATTTGAATACTTATCATTCTGACTCTAGGCTTGGGGCTTTATACACTGTGCAGTGTAGCTGCCCCTTTAGCACTGTAGTTTCAACACTGCCCTGCTTATATTTTTTTCCCTTTCTGAACTTCATTTTTCTTTTTTTGTTTTTAATAAATCATTTTTGGGGGGTCAGGGCCAAGGTGACAGAGAAGATACACAGACCCATCTGATCTCTAAAAAACTGCCCCCAAAAAACTATGATGCAATGCCTCAGAATGAATTCTAGAGCAGCATAACCCACAAAAAGACAAAATGAAGTAATTTTTCAGCCCAAAACAACTCAGAAAGTAAACACATGGGATCCAGTGCAACCTGGTGGAACACAAAGCAAGGTGCCAGTGCAGGCCCCACCACTGCAATGGATTCTGGGAACAGCTGAACCAGCAGCAAAGTCTTCTGGATTCTCAGTCACAGACAGTAAAGAAGATTGGACGATTGCTCAAAAAGATAGTACAGAAGTCCCCTTGCTGATTCTTGGTGCAAGATTCTTCTTGTACTGCCCATATGCAGATCCAGTCAGCAGTGGGGAGGAGGAACTCTAGTATACACAGGCAATTACAGCCACAGGGGAGGAGGAGACACAGTTTCAGGGTGGAAAAGAGTGCATTTTGTTACCCTTAAACAAAAGCACAGACCTGGAGAGTATTAAACATACCTCTCTTTTTTATCACACCACCTTGAAAAAACCAAAAGCAGATAGATTCCCAGAGCCAGCTCTGAAGATAGGTGCACAAAACACTTTAACTTAGAAAAGCACTCCCTTCAGTTCATTTAAAGACTCCCAACTTTAATATTTTTAAAATGAAAAAAATGAAAAAGACTAGAAAATGAACAACAAAAAAAAGTAACAACTCAAAAATTGGTTTTGATGACAGGGAAGATCAAAATACAAATTGAGAAGAAAACAACTAAGTTGTATAGCTACAACCAAAGCTTCAGAGAAAAATTAGAAATTTCTCTGAAGCCCAAAAAGAATTAACAGAAGAGCTCAAGAAATATTTTAAAAATCAAAGAGAAGTAGAAAAAGATTGGGAAAAGAAATGAGAGTAATACAGGAAAATCATGAAAAAAAGAGTCAACAGCTTGGTAACAGAGGCACAAAAAATACTAAAGGAACTCATACCTTAAAAAAACAGTAAAGAGGAATCTATAAAAGGAGAATGAAAATCCAATGAAGAGAACTCTTAAAAAGCAGAATTGGTCAAATGGAAAAACATATACAAAAATGCACTGAAGAGAAGAAGCTTTTAAAAGGCAGAATTGGCCATATGGAAAAAGAGGTACACAAATTAATTGAGAAAAAGAACTCTACAAAGTAGAATTCACCAAACTGAAAAGGAAGTACAAAAGCTCACTCAAGAAAATCATGTCTGAAAAATTAGAATTGGGCAAGTAGAAGCTAATGATTCCATGGGACATCAAGAAATAATCAAAGAAAGTCAAAAGAATAAAAAAAAAATACAAAAGAAAAATGAAATATTTGGCAAACATTGGCAAAACAACTGACCTGAAAAATAAAACCAGGAGAGATAATGTAAGAATTATTGTACTACCTAAATGCCATGATCAAAAGTTTAGACATTAACTTTAAAGAAATGATTAAAAGAAACTGCCCTTATTCTAGAACCAGAAGGCAAAGTAGAAATTGAAAGAATCCACTGGTTACCTCCCAAAAAGAGATCCCAAAAAGATAACTCGCAGGAATATTATAGCCAAATCCAGAACTCTAAGGTCAAGGAGAAAATATTTCAAAGAGCCAAAAAGAAATGATTCATATGTTATAGAGCCACAGTTAAGCTAATACAAGATTTAGTGGGTTCTAAGCTAAAGGATAGGAGGGCCTGGAATATGATATTCTAGAGGGTAAAAGAGCTAGGACTTCAGCCAAGAATCATTTACCCAGTAAAATTGAGCATAATCCTTTAGGCGGGAAATGGGCATTCAATGAAATAGAGTACTTTCAAATACTCCTGATGAAAAGAGCATAGCAGATTGGAAATTTTGACTCCCAAATACGAGACTCAAATGGTGCATATAAAGGTAAACAGGAAAGAGAAATCACAAAACATTCAGCAAAGTCAAACTGGGTAGATCTCTACGTGACAACATGATTCTTATAACTCCAAAGAACCTTATCAATATTAGGATAGTTAGGAGTATATTTAGACAGAGGGCAAGGGCATGAGTTGAATATGAAGACATATATAAAAATAAATAAAATTAATTAAAAAAATAAAATTAAGGCACGAGAAATAATATTGCATTGGGAGGAGGAGGAGGAAGGGGAAAATATAATGGGACAAATTATCTCACATAAAAGAGATATGAAAGAGATTTTAGAGTGGAGGGGGAAATTGAGGAGGTGGGAAGGGGACCATATGAATCTTACTCTCCTTGGAATTGGCTCAATAAGGAAAGTACATACACAATCTATTGGGTATAGAAATCTGTCTCACCATACAGGTTACTAGAAGAAGAAAGTGACGAGAATGAGTGATGGAACCATGACAAATCATTGAATCTTTATCTCTAAGAAAACCTTTACCATAACAGTTCGGAAACAATATAGCAAAACTAGCCCAACCAAAAGTTACAACCTACCTTTCTCTTCATGATTTCATCTTGCAGTTAGTTATTCCTTTCAAAGGACTAAAAGGTACCTAACTCTTATAAGAGCCTAGGATTAAAACCTAAAGAGCTTGTCATATTCTCTCTTATTTGGATACTGTACATGATGGATAAGTAGCCATGTTTCTTGGAAAGTTGTTAACTCCTTGTCTAGCTGAGTTTAAAATAACCAAGTTAACTATGAAAACCTCACTTTTTTGTCCTTTTTTCTCACTAATTCACTCCACTCCTGGTAATACCATCTCCATTTATTCTACTAGACTCACCAACTAACTCAAAACCTGCACTAAGGCAGGGCAAAAGAAAAGGAAACTGTTCCTGGAGAAACACTGCCAAGTAGGAGCAGCAGCATAAGAAAGGGACAAATGCCATCTAGGTGCTTCATCTCCACTGTCCCCACCTCCATGGACAAACTAGTAACTCAGACATTAAACAAATTATGCACTCTTATTCTCAGCCCCTAAAAGCTACTCGGGGCCCAAACTTATATAAAGTTTTTAGACAAAGAACTGATATGATAAGGTACTACTGGGAAACTGCCTTGTCATTCACGAGGCAAGGCTTTTGGACCACTGAAATTACAGTATTTTGTGAGATTCCTGATGAAGAATAAGCAATAAAGTACAGGGACCCAGGAAACATAACTCTATGCTACAGCATGCCAAGTGTTTGAAGAGGGAGCAATTTGCCAGGCTCTAGCTCATTTGAGCCTTAGCATACATGGTGGTGGCACCATCCTAGTCAAACTGGGTTTTGCTAACTCACTTGTAGGATAAGAGATTAGAGCTGAAAAGAATTTTAGAACCACAATAGATTGTCTTCTAATTCTATAATTCTTATCCTGCCTCTAGTACTTGCTCTGCCTGGTGTGAGCATATAGTGATTACCAAATAGATAACCAACTAATGTATTCTTTTTTTTTTTTTTTTTTTTTTTTAACCATTACCTTCCTTCTTGGAGTCAATACTGTATATTGGTTCCAAGGCAGAAGAGTGGTAAGGGTAGGCAATGGGGGTCAAGTGACTTGCCCAGGGTTACACAGCTTTGAACCTAGGACCTCCCATCTCTAGGCCTGGCTCTCAACAACTTCTTATAATCTTTCTAGAGAAACAGATCTTCACAAAATCCCTCTCCAACTCTTCTCTGTTAGTGATTTGGTCCATGATTGGGGTGTGTGTCTATGTCTGTCTGTTTGTGTGTCTGTGTCTGTCTGTCTGTCAGTCTGTGTCTGTGTGTCTGTGTCTGTGTCTGTGGTGTGGCTAAGATAATCTCTGAGAAGTATTCAGACACAAAGATTTAATCTCGGCTTAATTTTAATAGAATGTGTGTTGGTAAAGATGTATTTAAGATACTAATGTAACAGAAACAAGATTCTGGGTGCCTTCTAATAACCTTCCTTTACTATTTTAGTTTCTAGTTCTACTTGGAACTGCGGAGTCTCAACTCTTATTACAAATGCACAAAAGCCAACTGGAATAGCAGATGTATATAGTAAGTTTCGCCCTGTGAAGAGGGTTTCCCCCTTGAAACACCATCCAGAGACCCTTGAAAATAATGAGAGTGATGACCAAAAGAATGAGAAGGTGGAGTACCATAAAGGAGGAGCTTTTGATCAGCCACCTCCAACTGAGCAACTGTGCCCTGGAAATGGAGAAGCCCTTAAAAGTAAAAGCATTGAGCCCAGTGTTTTATTGGGAGAGCTGGAGCATTATGATCTTGATATGGATGAGATTCTGGATGTGCCTTACATTAAGTCAAGCCAACAGCTTGCTTCTTTTACCAAGGCAGCTACGGAAAAGAGAATTTTGGGTATATGTTCAACAGTGAATGGTCTTTCTAGCAAGAACAACACCACAGGAAATGCTGAGAGCTTGACAACCAGCATGACACCCTTTTGTGTCTTGTCCCCAGTAAAATGCTCTCACTTGAGAAAAGCTCAGTCTCTTGTCCTTGATCAGCACAAGCATTCTACTGAAGACCCAGAGCTTTCTACAGCTCTGATTACATGCAATTCAGACCATGAACTTGAACCCCCAAGCAAGGGCTTCCTTAACAAAGCATTTGCTGGCTCCAGTATGCTAAAAGTTGAAAACATCATGCCCAACAGCAGCCACCTTAGGACTTTACACCTTCAGTCTTCAGCCACAGAAACCAAACTGGATGAGCAGAATAGCCATGTGAACTGGAATTCAGGAGTCCCAGAAGAAAGGAGTGAGGATGTGAAGAAAATTAAAAGCATTTTGAATATTGTTAAAGAAGGACAGATATCACTCTTGGTAAGTTAAATAGAGCATAAATTGAATTTAGTTGGCCAAGTTCACTGGCCCCAGAATAACAAGCATGTCATTTTGATTTTTGTTTTGATCTTACAGCTTTAATTCAAAGATTTGGGTTATCTAATTTCCAAAGTAAATGGGTTGAAATAAACACAAGGAAAAAGAAGTACAGCCCCCAGTTTATTATATTTATATTTAATCTCACCATTTCAATTGAACCAAATAAAATGTATTTTTTCCTTTAAAAAAGCAACAATATGTTCATAAAATTGAATCTCAAATCTCTGCTTTTCAAAAATGTGAACAACTCACTTATTTATTTGTGGACTGATATCCTCTCCTTCTGATTACAGCAGAGGAAGAGGTATTTCTAAGTGCTTATACCAATTTCTTCAGTACATGTTTTTGAGCAGAAATTTTCTCCCTCCCCCTGCCCAAAGCTTGATTATACCCTGATTTAGATGAAATTTTGCCTTTGTTCCTTTTTTTGTTCCCAGAATCTAGAGGAGAAAATTACTTTCAAAATAACTAGATTTAAGATAACCTAGTAAACAAAAAGATCTAAAATGAAATAGCTCTGTATCAGAATGCCATTTTCTATACTGGCTTCCAGCTTAGAGTTCAACTTGAAACAAGCCCAGTTGTAAACTGCTATTGATGATGTGATGCCCTAGAAATCATATTTAATCACTTCAGTATGTATTCTGGTAATGTATCTTATTTAACAGATTTTTTTAACACCTTACTCTTACTTAGTAAGATGAGTTTTAACCATTATCAAAGATTATATTTTCAGGGACAACTGGGTAGCCCAGTGGATTGAGAGCCAGGCCTAGAGGGAGGTTCTAGGTTCAAATGTGACCTCAGACACTTCCTAGCTGTGTGACCCTGTGCAAGTCACTTGACCCCCATTGCCTACCCTTACCACTCTTCTGCCTTGGAGCCAATATACAGTATGGACTCCAAGACAGAAGGTAAGGGTTTAAAAAAATTTTTTTTAAAGATTATATTTTCATTCATAATTCACATATAATATAATTATGTGCCTATAATTACATAGGAAAAAATTTTAAAACCCTTATCTTCCATCTTGGAATCAATATTGTGTATTGGTTCCAAGGCAGAAGAGTAGTAAGGGCTAGGCAGTGGGGCTCAAGTGATTTGCCCAGGATCACACAGCTGAGAAGTGTCTGAGGCCAGATTTGAACCTAGGACCTCCTGACTCTAGGCTTGGCTCTCAATCCACTGACTGAGCTACCCAGCTGCCCCCTACATAGGGAAATTTAAGAGAAGACGTACTGTAGGAGAAATACCACTGGGTTAAGGAACAAAAGACCTGATAATTTTGCTACTTCTTGGCTGTGTGATTCTGGGCCAGCATCAGCAACGTATGGCTCTCGAGCCAGATATGGCTCTTTTGAGGGCCAGATATGGTTCTTTCTGCAGGAGCCATAAAGTCAATTTTTTTTCAGGCGCTATTACAGGAACGTGCACTGTGAGCACTGTACGGCTCTCACGAAATTACATTTTAAAAAATGTGGCATTTATGGCTCTCATGGCCAAAAAGGTTGCCGACCCCTGTTGTGGGCAAATCAGCAAACTTCTTTGTGTTTTAGTTTTTTCATATGTGAAGTCACAATAATAATACCTTCGCTGTTTGCCTCAAGGGGGTGTTCTAAAGATCCTATGAAATAGTGTGTGGCAAAGCATTTTGAAAACCAGGTGCTTGTAAATATTTGATATTATATAATGGAGTAAATAAAATAAACTACATATCCCTCCCCCAAAACTTCCTTTTTTCTCCTTTATACCCTTTGTTTCTCCCTCTCAACCTCCCTTTCCTCTTCTCTTCTCACAAATGGAAGATCCAGGAGGCAGCTAGGTGACTCTTTGGATTGAGAGCCAAACCTAAGAGACCTAGAAACTGGAGATCTTGGATTCAGATCTGTCCTCAGATATTTCCTAGCTGTGTGATGCCAGGCAAGTCACTTAACCCCACTGCCTAACCCTTACCATTCTTCTACTTTGGAACCAATACACAGCATTGATTCTAATTCAGAAGGTAAGGGCTTAAAAAATGTAGAAGATGCTCTTCAATTCATTGATCAGTTCCTCTTCCTCTGTCCCTGATTGTGGTGACTCTAATACATCAAGGGAGCGGAACTTAAACCCTCTCTGCACCTAGCTGAGGAGATGCAACCACAAACTACTTGAATAACTGAAATGGGACAAGCTAACGCTTCTTTGTCTAATAATAAAGGTACTGCCTGTACCAAGAGGCACTGTGAAGAATGTGGATAGCCAAGACCATGGCTCTTTTAGTAGTTTATATTCTAAAGCAGGGGTTCTTCCTGAATAGGGATCTGTGGACAGATTTCAGGGAAATCTATGATCTTGGATAGGGAAAAATTTCATCTTTCACACAGTTTTAACTGAAATTTTACATTTCCTTCCATTATGTCTTACAAAAACAAAACAAAAATTCTGAAAAGAGGTCATAGACTTTATCAGACTTCTAATGAGATCCATGACATAAAGATTAAGAATCCCCTGTCTTAAAGTATTTGATGAATTAGTCACAACTTGCAGGTAAAATTCAATTATTGAATTTATAGCCATTATAAGAACACAGCCTCCCTGCTCCCAGTTCCCACTTCACATAACCTTCCTCAAGGGACCAACAGTTCATTTTGACTACTTGGATAATTTTTCTGCCTTTTTTTCCATAGCCACACCTAGCTGCAGACAACCTGGATAAAATCCATGATGAAAGTGGGAACAATCTGTTACATATTGCAGCCTCCCAGGGGCATGCAGAATGTTTGCAACACCTTACTTCTTTGATGGGAGAAGATTGCCTAAATGAGAGAAATAATGACAAGCTTACACCTGCTGGCCTAGCAATAAAGGTATGTCTGTACGAAGAGTTCTGGACTTGCTCATAGCTAATCTTGATAGAAATCAGGTTTTTGTTTGAAGAATTTGAAAGTTTCAGGGAATACTCAGGTTTTGAAGAGCAATCACTAGTGATGAGCCCCTCCCTATTCAGTTAGACAGTTCCTTGGATAGCAGGCACAGCCTGTCACCAAAGACCAAACTTACTTGAAGTCTTTCCAGGCTTTAGGGCAGGACCTGCCAAAGCTTGTGTACTTTGCTGGCTTAGTATCCAAGAACCCAATGCCATCCTTACCAAATGAGGAAGAATCAAAAAGCATTAGTGTAAAAAGAACCAATATACTTTGTTTTTCTGAATGTGCTTTTAAAAATAAATATAAAATATAGGAAACTTGCAGTTAGCCAATAATTACACATTGATATTTAATTCAGATTTAATATGTAAGTTCATTATGAAGACAGAAAATCTTGATGACAGGGAAAATGAAGTATCTCTTTGATTGAATATAATGATAAAAAAAAAAAGACTTTTACAGGAACTCATTTAATGTGGGTACTCTAATTATTTTCCCTTGAGAGATTTATATCTTTTTTCTCTTTTAAAAAGAACCTTATTTGGGAGTACAACCTATACTTGGTCCATTGTGGTGATATTTTCTCAACATTATAACTTTCAGTCTTTACAATAAACTATTTTTGTAGATTTTTTTGTCTAAGATCCAATTTCACATCAGTTAACCAGTAAAAAGGATAATTATCTGGTCTAGTTGTTTCGTATTCATTGTTACCTCAGTTTAGCTCTTAATATTCCTGGGTGATTATGAAACACTCTCATTTGTTCCTCATGTGGGTGTACCTAACAAGATGAATGATTTCTTAAAGTATATTTTTAAGAGATGATAGCATTCAAGTGCTTAAGAGAATCAAATGATCTCTTAATGGGCCACATCTGAAGTTTAAATGCCTTTAATATCAAGAGTTGTTGAAAGTATGAGTAGAGAGCTCTTGCAGAGCATGGCATGCTCTTTGTCAAAAACTATGCAAATTGGGGAAGATGGCGGTGTAGAAGCAGTAAGGCTCCAAACCTCTGTAAAGCCCTTCACCACCAATTAAGGGCAAAGGGCTCTGAGGGAACAGAAAACCAAATCTGACAACATAACAGAGCTCAGGGATCCTCCAGCTGAACCCAACTAAAAAGGTTCATAGAAAAAAGAGGAAAAAAAAAATCCTGAATTCTTGGAACTCTCAGGTGGGAGGGGAAAGAAAGGAGGAAGATCCCAGACCCCTTCCTCCACCTAATGTGCTGAGTCTCCAGCAGATACTGGAATCCGTGGGTGGGCTGGGCCACTAGTCTGAGAGAGTGCCTCACTGGCACAGCTGTGCCAAACTCAAGGCTTTGATCACAGACAGCAGGGAAGCTTCTGGGGGAGAAACCCAGAGAAGGTGAACATACTCTCCATCTTGTGCTACCCACCCCACCCTTTCTCTTGAGGCTTTGTCCTCAGGGTACTCAGAGTAGTGTAGATCAACCAGATCTAGGCTTAATCCTATCAATACAACAGGCAAGAGGTCTTCAAAGGACCAGGAAGCTAAAAAACCCTTCCCCCACAGATTAGAGTGAATGAAGCAAACTCACCTCTCTAGCTTTTACCACCAGCTGGGGAAAATCTGACCTCAGGGCACTTGGAGTTGAGCAGATTAATCCCACCTGGCTTAATCCTATCAGCACAGCAGAGGAGAAGTCTTCAGAGGGCAGGGAACCTCCAACAACTCTCTGTCACAGACTACAAGGAGAGTAGCCAAATTCACTTCTTTAGCTTTTTCCACCAGCTGGGGAAAATCTGGCTTCAGGTCCCACTTATCTAATTAATCAACAAAACAAAGAAGAAGCCCTCCCAGGGCTGAATAGCCCAAACTCAAAAATATGATCAGAGGATCAAGATTACAGCCAATTACAGGGGAGAAAGAAGGAAAAAACATGAGTAAACAATAGAAAAAGAAAAAAGAAACCACAATAGATAGCTTTTATCCAGAAATTAAACAAAGAGCAAATGGATCAGAAGATAAAGGAACACCAAGTAAAAAACAAAGAAAATTCAGTGAAATGGACACAGGCTTTGGAAGAACTTAAAATTCAATTAACTCAAGAAACTCAAAATTCAATTAACTCAATAATTCAAAATTCAATTAACTCAAGAACTCAAAATCCAAATAACTCAAGAACTCAGAAAACAATCAACAGAGGCAGAAGGCAATTGGGAAAGGGAAATACATGATCTAAAACAAGAAAATAATGTCTTAAAACCCCAAATTGACCAGCTGAAAAATGAAGCAAAGAAGGCAAAAGATGATCTACAAAGAAAAGCAGACCAGAAGGAGAAGGATGAGCAAAAAGCCAGGGATGAAATTCAGTCTTTAAAAATTAGAATTCAACAACTAGAAGCAAATGACTTCACAAGGCAGCAAGAATATATAAAACAAAATGAAAAAATGAAAAATTTGAGGAAAATATGAAACACCTCATTGACACAACCACAGATCTGAAAAACAGATCTCAAAGAGACAACATAAGGATTATTGGACTGCCAGAACATCACAACAAAAGGAAAAGTTTGGACATCATCCTACAGGAAATTATACAAGAGAACTGTCCTGACTGTCTTAAACAAGAGGGAAAAAACAAAACAAAACAAAACAAAACAGAAAACAAAAAACCTTTTCTTTAAGGGACTCAATAAGCTCAATTGACTTATATCTTTATAAGAAAAGAAGATATTGGTAACTCTTAAATATTGTTATTACCAACATGGTAGATAGAAGAAATATAATTAGAGGGAGCAGGGACAAATTGTATATGATGAAATGTCAAGATATATGTATGTATGTATATATGTATGTATGTGTATATATTTATATATACACAAAACTAAAGGTTAAAAAAAGGAGATAATAAGAGAAAGGGGAAAACAGTCAAATGGAGTAAATTTATATTACATAAAGAACTGCATGGGACAAACAGGGGAGAAGACCAATACAATGGAAGGGTGAAGAGGTTTGAGAAAGGAAATACTTACATAAATCATAAGTGCATTGAAATTAACTTAAAGAGGGAAGAACAATCAGATCCATAGGGGAAGAGAATTGATTCATGCCATATAGAAAAGTAGAAGGGTAACAAATGGACTGATGGGGAGGGAAGCAATACTAGGGAGGAAGAGGGCTTGGGGGGGAGTGTGGCGTAGCTTTAAAGAACAATAAGAGGGGAATATTAAGGGAGCGGGGGAGAAAGGGAAGTACAACAAGGGAGGGAATTATAGGAACTGATTAAAAACAAAACACTGGTATAGAAAGAAACAGTGAAAGAAGAAAGGACAGGACAAGGAGAGAGAATCAAAATGTCTGGGAATACACAGTTGATAATTATAACTCTGAATGTGAATGGGATGAACTCACCCATAAAAAGGAAGCAAATAGCAGAGTGGATTAGAAACCAAAACCCAACCATATGTTGTTTACAAGAAACATACAACAGTCAGACAGACAGACAGACAGACATGGAATGAAAATGAGAGGATGGAGCAAAATCTTTTGGGCTTCAAATGAGAAAAAGAAGGCAGGGGTGGCTATCATGATCTCTGACAGAGCCAAAGTAAAAATAGATAAGGTTAAAAGAGATAGGGAAGTTTACTACATCCTAATAAAAGGCAGTATAAACAATGAAGAAATATCAGTACTCAATATGTATGCACCAAACGGTATAGCATCCAAATATCTTAAGGAGAAGCTAGTGGAGCTCAAGGACAAAATAGATAGCAAAACTATACTAGTGGGTGACGTCAACCTTCCCCTATAAAACCTAGATAAATCAAACCAAAAAATAAATTAAAAAGAGATAAGAGAGATGAATGAAATCCTAGAAAAAATTAGAGTTAATAGATGTATACAGAAAAATAAATAGGGACAAAAAGGAATGCACCTTCTTTTCAGCAACACATGGAACATTCACAAAGATAGGACATAGAAACATGGCAAACAAATGCAAAAAAGCAGAAATAATAAATTTAACTTATCAGATCATAATGCAATAAAAATAGTTATTAGTAAGAATACATGGAGAGGCAAACCAAAAACTAATTTGAAATTAAATAATATGATTCTCCAAAATCAGTTAGTTAAAGAAGAAATCATAGAAACAATCAATGATTTCATTGAAGAGGATGACAGTAATGAGATATCCTACCAAACTCTGTGGAATGCAGCTAAGGCAGTACTCAGGGGGAAATTTATATCCTTGAGTGCATATATTAACAAATTGGGGAGGGTAGAGATTAATGATGAATTGGGCATGCAATTTAAAAAACTACAAAGCAAACAAATTAAAAATCTCCAGATGAAAACTAAATTAGAAATACTAAAAATGAAGGGAGAAATTAACAAAATTGAAAGTAAAAGAACTATTGAATTAATAAATAAGATTAGAAGCTGGTATTTTGAAAAAACAGATAAAATAGACAAAAGTACTGGTAAATCTAATAAAATCTAATAAAAAAAGGAAAGAAGAAAACCAAATTGACAAAGATGAAAAGGGAGACCTCACCTCTAATGAAGAGGAAATTAAGGCAATCATTAAAAACTATTTTGCCCAATTATATGGCAATAAATATAACAATCTAGGAGATATGGACGAATATTTACAAAAAACATAAATTGCCTAGGTTAACAGCAGAAGAAATAGAATACTTAAATAGTCTAATATCAGAAAAAGAAATTGAACAAGCCACCAAAGAACTCCCTAAGAAAAAATTGCCAGGGTCTGATGGATTCACAAGTGAATTCTATCAAACAGTCAAAGAACAACTAATCCCAATACTATACAAATTATTTGATATAATAAGCAAAGAAGGAGTCCTACCAAATTCCTTTTATGACACAAATATAGTACTGATTCCAAAGCCAGGTAGATCAAAAACAGAAAGAAAACTACAGACCAATCTCCCCAATGAACATAGATGCAAAAATCTTAAATAGAATACTAGCAAAAAGACTCTAGCAAGTGATCAAGAGGATTATCTACCAGGAATGCATGGATGGTTCAACATTAGGAAAACCATCCACATAATTGACCATATCAACAATCTAACAAACAAAAATCACATGATTATCTCAATAGATGCTGAAAAAGCCTTTGACAAAATACAGCATCCATTCCTATTGAAAACACTGAAAAGTATAGGAATAGAAGGACCTTTCCTAAAAATAATAAACAGTATATACCTAAAACTATCAACAAGCATCATATGCAATGGGGATAAATTAGAAGCCTTCCCAATAAGATCAGGAGTGAGACAAGAATGCCCTCTATCACCTCTATTATTTAACATTGTACCAGAAATACTATCAGTAGCTGTTAGAGAAGAAAAAGAAATTGAAGGTATTAAAATAAGCAATGAGGAAACTAAGCTATCACTCTTTGCAGATGATATGATGGTCTACTTAAAAAATCCTAGAGAATCAACTAAGAAGCTTGTAGAAATAATCAACAACTTTAGCAAAGTTGCAGGATACAAAATAAATGCCCATAAATCATCAGCATTTCTATACATTTCCAACACATTAGAGCAGCAAGAGGTAGAAAGAGAAACACCATTTAAAATTACCCTAGACAATATAAAATACTTAGGAATCTATCTACCAAAACAAACACAGCAATTATATGAAAACAACTACAAAATACTTTCCAAACAAATAAAACTGGATCTAAACAACTGGAAAGCCATTGGTTGCTCATGTGTAGGACAAGCTAACATAATAAAAATGACCTACTGAAAAATTTCTACTGAAATTAATTTACTTATTTAGTGCCATCCCTATCAAACTACCAAAAAACTTCTTTACTGAATTAGAAAAAACTATAACAAATTTCATTTGGAATAACAAAAGATCAAGAATATCAAGGGAAATAATTAAAAAAAAAACATGAAGGAAGGTGGCCTAGCAGTACCAGATATTAAACTATATTATAAAGCAGCGGTCACCAAAACAATATGGTACTGGCTAAGAGACAGAAGGGAGGATCAGTGGAATAGACTTGTGGTAAGTGATGTCAGCAAGACAGTGTATAATAACCCAAAGTGCCCAACTTTTGGGACAAAAATCCACTATTTGACAAAAACTGTTGGGAAATTGGAAAACAATATGGGAGAGATTAGATTTAGATAAACATCTTACACCCTACATCAAGATAAATTCAGAATGGGTGAATGAGGAAACTAAGTAAATTAAGTGAACATAGAATAGTATACTTGTCAGATCTCTGGGAAAGGAAAGAATTTAAAACCAAGCAAGAGTTAGAAAAAATTACAAAATGTAAAATAAATGATTTTGATTATATTAAATTAAAAAGCTTTTGTACAAACAAAAACAATGCAACCGAAATCAGAAGGAAAACAACAAATTGGGAAGAAATCTTTATAACAAAATACTCTGACAGGTGTCTAATTACTCAAATAAAGAAGGAGTTAAATCAATTGTATAAAAAATCAAGCCATTCCTCAATTGATAATTGGGCAAGGGACATGAATAGGTAATTTTCAGGTAAAGAAATCAAAAGTATCAATAAGCATATGAGAAAGTGTTCTAAATCTCTAATAATTAGAGAAATGCAAATCAAAGCACCTCTGAGGTATCACCTCACACCTAGCAGATTGGCTAAAATGATAGCAGGCAAAAAACTGGAAAATGAGGGTATGCCCTTCAGTTGGGGAATGGCTGAACAAATTATGGCATATGCTGGTGTGCTGAAAGGAATAATAAACTGGAGGAATTCCACGTGAACTGGAAAGACCTTCAGGAATTGATGCAGAGTAAAAGGAGCAGAGCCAGAAGAACACTGTACACCGAGACTGATACACTGTGGTAAAATAGATTGTAATGGACTTCTATACTAGCAGCATTGCAATGACCCAGGACAGTTCTGAGGTATTTATGGAAAAGAACGCTACCCATATTCAGAGAAAGAACTACGAGAATGGAAACACAGAAGAAAAACAACTGCTTGAACACAAGGGTTGAGGCAGACATGATTGAGGTTGTAGACTCGAAACAACCACATCAATGTAACTATCAACAATTTGGAAATGGGTCTTGATTGATGACACATGTTAAAACCAGGGGAAATGCACGTTGGCTATGGGGTGGTGGGGAAGGTCAGGGGATGAGGGGGAAATATGAACATGAGTCATGTAACCATGGATAACTTTTCTAAAAAATAAAAATTATTAAATAAAAAAATTACACAAGTTAATGTCAACTAGGAAGAAGTTAAAATTTCAGTAGAATCTGCTTTGGGAAAATCACACTATAGTGCCTCAGTTACAGGAAAGTAAACTCTTCAAAAAGAGATTAATTAAACATTTCTTAAGTGCCTGGTATGTACCAAATACTGTGCTTAAATTTGGAGATCCAAAGAAAGGCAAAAAATAATCTCTGCTCTCAAGAAGCTCACAATCTAATGATGTGAATAACATGCAAACAACTATGTACAAACAAGATATATTCAGTATAAATTGGAGGTAATCTTGGAAGGCACTAGAATTAAATGGGATCAGAAAAGGCTTCTTGTAGAAGGTGAGATTTTAGTTGAGACTTGAAGAGGGCTAAGGAAGGATTCATAAATGGGAAAAACAATTACATAAACAGTCTCTAGTACAGAACAATGAAATGTAATTAGCCTGTAGCTCCAAAAGACATACCTTGTTTAAAGCAGGAGATGAAACATTTTTTTGAAAAAGTCACACCTCGGTCAACTTGAGAGAGAGACAGAGACAGAGACAGGGAAAGGGAGAGAGAAGAAATCATCCACTACAAGTGCTACTCTACCATCTTGTGTGAATGTACCTCTGGATTCTGGAATGCTCTGCCAGAATTCAAGCTCTTGCTTGATTTTAATGGTACAGGTGTGTGTGTAGTTCTCAGACAAGCCTAGTTAAGCAATGAATATTGGTCACCAAGTGATGATTTTTTTTTGGCCATTACAACCTCTGAAAGATCACTTATTAAAGAGACAAGAGGAAGTTGATACCTAATTCGATGAGAAAGCTCCCATATCAACCCAGAAATCACAAGTTAAAAGAAAATAATTCCCTACCCATGGTTCTGTCTCTCTCTACCTCTGCCTCTGTCTATATATATGTGTGTGTATGTGTGTGTGTGTGTGTGTGTGTGTGTGTGTGTGTGTGTGTGTGTGTGTGTGTTAAAAAGAAGTGGGTAATCTTGGTTAAGGGAGGGATAAAGGTGATGAGGTGATTGGAGGAGGAATGAAGGGGATAACTGAGTGTAGGGATGAATGAGATAGGTGGTATACAGGAAGGTAAGGGAATGGATGGGAGTACAGGAAGGCAGCTTAAACAGGCTTATTCCCTGAAGGCTGGAGACAGAGGATACTGAGGAAATAGGCTGGGTTCTTCAGGCAGGGAAGATATCTCTGAGATACAAAAGGAGTTGGGCCAGTCAGAAATATTTTAAATCTGGCTAGAGAGCTTCTCTTGTTAATTTCTAAAATCCCTTGAGGGAGGAGTCAAAGGGTTCCTTCCTGCCAGTGAAACTGATGGCTACAGGAAATCTCAGGTAGGTACTTCCTGCCAAGATGAATGCCTGCGGTTCCCTTAAGAAATAAAAAGAAAATAATTCCTTCCCTCTTCAGCCCTTGCCTTAATCTTCGATACAATGATTCACCAGAGGCTTTGAGTAGGTAACAAAGGGGATTTATTAATGTCAGGGATAATCAGAAGGAGAGAGGGGTTTAGGGTTTTGTAACAGCCTCTAGGGAGAAAGCTGATGGTGAATTTGCAAGAGCCAAAGGCTTCTGCTAGTAACCCTGCATTACTATATATATATATATCCACACACACACACATGCACACACATCTATAAATATATATATTGTTGTTCTTTCTGTATCTCAGTCATTGTCCTTTGTATCTATGTCTCTTTGTCTTTGTCTCTAGTATATGTTTTGTAAATCTAGGTTTCCATATATCATATTTTTTAAATTGAGGTACAACCATCTTTTTTGTTAATAAAAGAAAATTATTCAGAAACAACATAGGGAACTTTTTTCCCTCTTAAGGTAACCTTTTCTTTGAATTCAAATTGAACCTCTAAGAAAGCAAAAGAGATATTTTTGCTTTGATTATAAGTGAGGCCTCTATCAATGAAATCTGATTTGTGTATTATGTTCATAAGGAAAAGGAAAGTTAAACATACAAATTCAATTCCATTTATGTGATTTTATTTTCTCTACTTCAAAATATTTCAAAAACCTTTCATTTTAAATGCTTTTGTGTCTCTATTAAATAATGGATTTGCTCTATTACTGAAAGAAAATGGATAAATAAAGTTTTTCTTGTAGGTATGAATTTCAGTTGACTTTCCCTGGAATATGCAAATACAAAACAGTGTATATCTGATAAATACTTTTTAAAAGATCGTCTTTATAGAAAAAGAGAGACTTCATGAGGTCAGTTGATTTGCTAAATACTGCCCAGGTAGTAGAACTTAAACCAGATCTCCTTTGTACAAATACCATGTACCATATTACTTTTTATAATACTACTGTCCCCTTTTCTGGGACTCAGTTACTCCATGTGTAAAAACAAAGAGTTGGTTCAATGATATTATTATCACATGAACACGGACTTAGAGCTAGAAGGGGTCTTTAGAAGACACTGAGTCCAACCATATCATTTTACAGATGAGGTAAGAAGTAAAGGACACCCAGAGTCTCATAGCTAATGAGGCCTAGAAGCTAGATTCTCTGAAGCACTCCTTTTCTCCTTTTCTTCAACTCTCTAAGCATTGATTTATCTATAAAATGAGGGGGCTTTTTACATTTTCTGCTACATTGGCATTATTTTGAGGAAAGTACTCTGTAAAGCTGAAAACATGATAGAAATATGAGTGGTTATTACTTACTATGAAGTAATGAAGAGTGGCAAAAGAGGGAAAGAAAAGTAACTTAGGAGGGGGAAGGTCACAGCCATGGTTATCTTCCTAAATATTTTCAGGCCAGCTGGATAAAGAGGTGGTTCCTGATGAACCTGGCTTGTCTTCATATTTAAGTATGATCATTTGGTGACTTATGAGTAGATCATTTCTCCATAATACATTAATATATTATTAAAAATATGGATTATTACTTTATGAGCCTTTCTCTGTGGAATATTAATCCATTTCATTTTGACATCTTAGTTCACAACCTCTTAGCATTTTAGAAAACATGTCCAATGTTACTTCATTGGCTAATAAGATTTTAATTTGATTTGTAACTAACCAACTTCTACTGTAAATTTTAACTTGGAATAAATTTTTGTAATCTGTATCTGGATGTTGGTGATATGAAATTGATGTCTAGATCTCTGGATCCTGTGTTTTTAGCACAATGCCTTGAACATAAGTAATAAATGATTGACTGGCTGATGGCAGTATTTCTTTTACCAGTGTTTATTGAAACCTACCTGCCTTCTTATCCCTTGTGATTCTCATCTATAACCTTCCATAATTTTGGAGGATTTATGGATGTTATTCATTCAATGATCTCATTAGATCGTGAGCTCCTCAAGGGCCAAGATTGTCTTTTGGCTTTCTTTGTATCTCCAGCACTTAGCATTGTGCCTGGCACTCACTTAATAAATTATTACTGACTGAATGAATGAACAACAATGACACATATTTACTTTTATTAATGGAACACTTCCATTATTTGGTAGAAACACAAAAGCACTCCACATCAAGGTGTTTTGTTTTTTTTTAAAACCCTTGTACTTCGGTGTATTTTCTCATAAGTGGAAGAGTGGTAAGGGTGGGCAATGGGGGTCAAGTGACTTGCCCAGGGTCACACAGCTGGAAGTGGCTGAGGCCAGGTTTGAACCTAGGACCTCCTGTCTCTAGGCCTGACTCTCACTCCACTGAGCTACCCAGCTGCCCCACATCAAGATGTTTTATCAGTTGTTGTGACTCTACTGGATACAGACCTTTCTATAAGTCTTTTAATCATTTGTTAATATCAGTACAAGACTCAGGCTGTTCATCTGTTATCTTTTGTTCTCATAACCTATCTGCCCCATCTCCTTTTTCAGTTACATATATTCTTAATATTGTCATCACTCCTAACATGTAAATTATTGCTGATAATGTTTCTCCTAGCTGGCTCGCCAATAAATGTTATCAAGAAATGAGGAAATCTTTGAATCTTTAGGTTAAAAGGAGGGATAAAGGTGAGGTAGGTATTAGGTGAAGGAATGAATGGGGATGGCTGAATGTAGGGAAAGAAAGAATGAGATGGTATATTGGATGGTGAGGGAATAGGTGGGGTATTCAAGAGAGGCAGCTTAAAACAGGCTAGTCACAGGAGGCTAGAGACAAAGGACACTGGGAAGTAGGCTAAACCCTTCAAGGCAGGAGAGGTATCCCTATGACCAAAAGGAGTTGGGCCAGTCATACGTATTTAAATCTGCCTTGAGGGCTTTCCCTTGTTAGTTTCTCAAGTCCCTTGAGGGAGGAGTCAAAGGGCTACTCCCTGCCAGTCAAACTGATGGCAGGAAGTCTCGGGTAAGGACTTCCTGCCAAGATGGATGCCCGCAGTTCCTCAAGAAATAAAGAGAAACCAATTCCTTCCTTCTTCAACCCTTGCTTAAATTTTCGACAATCATTCACCAGAGAGTTTGAGTAGGTAACAATTAATATTAGGGTTGATCAGAAAGGAGAGAGGGGTTTAGGGTTTTGTATTAGCTGCTAGAGAGAAACTGAAGCTGGGGGAAGGGTCAGAAGAGGGTTAGACTGAGAGAGAGCCTGCTCTCCCAGTCTGAAGATTTGGCTGCCTAAAAGTAAAGTATATACTAGATCAATAAAATAAGGGATAGGTTGATTTAAAGATGTCCTACTTGCCTACAGAAAACTAAACCCACAAAGTCTAATCACCAAAACCAAAACCACCCTTCCTCCCAGAGCCCAAAGGGAAAATCAGATAAGATAATAGGAGTATAATATGGAGAAGGTCAGGGAAAGGTCCAGAGAAATCAGCTAGGTTCAAATTGCCACAGACAAAGAGCACAGGCCAAAGCAAAGCCAAAAGCCAAAAGCAGAGCCTTAGTTGGACCTTCCGCTCTCTTCAAGCCTCAGGTTCCAACTGACTTTCTCTAAAGATTCCAAGGCTTAACTACCAGGATATTTTACAGTTGACTCCTTGCAAGAGCAAAAGCCTCTGTTGCATCCTTGCATTAGATCTGTAATCTACTTATGTGTACTACATGTATTTCTATTATGCTCTTGATTCTTTGGATATTTAGCTAAATAGCATTGGTGAGAGTATATTAGTGTTGAAAACATGGGCCTTAGTGACAAGGAACATCTTGTAACTAGTGTGACCCCATCACACATAAAATTAAACTTACATCAGTATAACCTAGGGTGCTAACATAAGTCTAAATCTTAGGCTATTTGAAAGGACATTTTCTTGATTTTCCATTGTAATCACTATTTAAATGCTCCAAGTTTCTAAAACATTGATAGATTGGAAGGGGAAAATTGTTTTTATTTGCTAAGTAAAAATGACTTGAGAAATAGAAATGGTTCATTTATTATTTCTGGAATTATACTAGCCTTATGTCTTTTAGACCCACTGCCAGTGACTCCAAGAAACTCATTACTCTTTTTTTTATTTAATAATTTTTATTTTTTAGAAAAGTTAACAGGGTTACATAATTCATGCTCCTACTTTCCCCTTCACCCCCTGAATCCCCCCCGTCCCCACCATAGCCGATGCATATTTCCACTGGTTTTTACATGTGTCATTGATCAAGACCTATTTCCAACTTGTTGATAGTTGCATTGGTGTGGTAGTTTGGAGTCTACATCCCCAATCATGTCTGCCTCAACCCATGCGTTCAAGCAGTTGTTTTTCTTCTGTGTTTCCACTCCTGCAGTTCTTCCTCTGAATGTGGGTAGTGTTCTTTACCATAAGTCCCTCAGAACTGTCCTGGGTCATTGCATTGCTGCTAGTACAGAAATCCATTACATTCTATTTTACCACAGTGTATTAGTTTCTGTGTACAATGTTCTTCTGGCTCTGCTCCTTTCGCTCTGCATCAATTCCTGGAGGTCTTTCCAGTTCACATAGAATTCCTCCATTTTATTATTCCTTTGAGCACAATAGTATTCCATCACCCGCATATACCACAATTTGTTCAGCCATTCCCCAACCTAAGGGCATACCCTCATTTTCTAGTTCTTTGCCACCACAAAAAGTGCGGCTATAAATATTTTTGTACAAGTCTGTTTAATCTATAATCTCTTTGGGGTACAAACCGAAAAATGCTATGGCTGGATCAAAGGGCAGGCATTCTTTTATAGCCCTTTGAACATAGTTCCAAATTGTCATCCAGAATGGTTGGATCAGTTCACAACTCCACTAGCAATGCATTATTGTCCCAATTTTGCCACATCCCCTCCAACATTCATTGCTCTCCCCTTCTCTCATATGCTAGGTGAGAGGTGATACCTCAGAGTTGTTTTTATTTGCATTTCTCTAGTTATTAGAGATTTAGAGCACTTTCTCATGTACTTATTGATAGTTTTGATTTCTTTATGTGAAATTTGCCTATTCATGTCCCTTGCCCAATTATCAATTGGGGAATGGCTTGATTTTTTTATACAATTGATTTAACTCTTTGTATAATTGAGTAATTAGAGCACTATCAGAGTTTTTTGTTATAAAGATTTTTTCCCAATATGCTGTTTCCCTTTTGATTTTGGCTGCATTGTTTTTGTTTGTACAAAAGCTTTTTAATTTAATATAATCAAAATTATTTATTTTACATTTTGTAATTTTCTCTAACTCTTGCTTGGTTTTAAAATCTTTCCTTTCCCAGAGATCTGACAGGTATACTATTCTGTGTTCACTCAATTTTTTTATAGTTTCTCTCTTTATATTCAAGTCATTTACCCATTCTAAATTTATCTTGGTGTAGTGTATGATATTGATCTAAACCTAATCTCTCCCATATTGTTTTCCAAATTTCCCAACAGTTTTTGTCAAATAGTGGATTTTTGTCCCAAGAGTTGGGCTCTTTGGGTTTATCATACACTATCTTGCTAATGTCATTTACCCCAAGTCTATTCCACTGATCCTCCCTTCTGTCTCTTAGCCAGTACCATATCATTTTGATGACTGCTGCTTTATAGTATAGCTTAATATCTGGTACTGCTAGGCCACCTTCCTTCACATTATTTTTTATTATTTCCCTTGATAATCTTGACCTTTTGTTATTCGAAATGAACTTTGTTATAGTTTTTTCTAATTCAGTGAAAAAGTTTTTTGGTAGTTTGATAAGTATGGCCCTAAATAGGTAAATTAATTTGGGTAGAATGGTCATTTTTATTATGTTACCTCGTCCTACCCTTGAGCAATCAATGTTTTTCCAATTGTTTAGATCTAGTTTTAATTGTTTGGAAAGTGTTTTGTAGTTGTTTTCATATAATTCCTGTGTTTGTTTTGGTAGATAGATTCCTAAGTATTTTATATTGTCTAGGGTGATTTTAAATGGTGTTTCTCTTTCTACCTCTTGCTGCTCTAATGTGTTGGAAATGTATAGAAATGCTGATGATTTATGGGCATTTATTTTGTATCCTGCAACTCTGCTAAAGTTGTTGATTATTTCTACAAGCTTCTTAGTTGATTCTCTAGGATTTTTTAAGTAGAACATCATGTCATCTGCAAAGAGTGATAGCTTAGTCTCCTCATTGCCTATTTTGATACCTTCAATTTCTTTTTCTTCTCTAATTGCTACTGCTAGTGTGTCTAGTACAATGTTAAGTAATAGAGGTGATAATGGGCTCCCTGATCTTATTGGGAAGGCTTCTAATTTGTTCCCATTGCATATGATGCTTGTTGATGGTTTTAGATATACACTGTTTATTATTTTTAGGAAAGGACCTTCTATTCCTATACTTTCCATTGTTTTCAATAGGAATGGATGTTGTATTTTGTCAAAGGCTTTTTCAGCATCTATTAAGATAATCATGTGATTTTTGTTTGTTAGATTGTTGATATGGTCAATTATGTGGATGGTTTTCCTAATGTTGAACCATCCTTGCATTCCTAGGATAAATCCCACCTGATATTGGTGGATGATCCTCTTGATCACTTGCTAGTATTCTATTTTAGATTTTTGCATCTATGTTCATTAGGGAAATTGGTCTGTAGTTTTCTTTCTCTGTTTTTGATCTCCCTGGCTTTGGAATCAGAACCATATTTGTGTCATAAAAGGAATTTGGTAGGACTCCTTTGCTTATTTTATCAAATAATTTGTATAGTATTAGGATTAGTTGTTCTTTGAATGTTTGATAGAATTCACTTGTGAATCCATAAGACCCTGGCAATTTTTTCTTAGGGAGTTCTTTGATGGCTTGTTCAATTTCTTTTTCGGATATGGGATTATTTAGGTGTTCTATTTCTTCTGCTGTTAATCTAGGAAATTTATATTTTTGTAAATATGTATCCATTTCACCTAGATGTTTATTGCCATATAATTGGGCAAAATAGTTTTTAATGGTTGCCTGAATTACCTCTTCATTAGAGGTGAGGTCTCCCTTTTCATCTTGGTACTGTCAATTTGGTTTTCTTCTTTCCTTTTCTTTATTAGATTGACCAGTACTTTGTCCATTTTATCTGTTTTCTCAAAATACCAGCTTCTAGTCTTATTTATTAATTCAATAGTTCTTTTACTTTCAATTTTATTAATTTCTCCCTTGATTTTTAGTATTTCTAATTTAGTTTTCATCTGGGGATTTTTAATTTGCTCGCTTTCTAGTTTTTTAAGTTGCATGCCCAATGCACTAATCTCTGCTCTCCCTAATTTGTTAATATATGCACTCAAGGATATAAATTCCCCCCTGAGTACTGCCTTGGCCGCATCCCACAGAGTTTGGTAGGATGTCTCATCATTGTCATTCTCTTCAATGAATTTGTTGATTGTTTCTATGATTTCTTCTTTGACTAATTGGTTTTGGAGAATCATATTATTTACTTTCCAATTAGTTTTTGATTTGCCTGTTCAGGTGCCCTTACTAATTATTATTTTTATTGCATTATGATCTGAGAAATTTACATTTATTATATCTGCTCTTTTCCATTTGTTTGCAATGTTTCTATGCCCTATTATGTGTTCAGTCTTTGTGAATATACCATGTGCAGCTGAAAAGAAGGTGTATTCCTTTTTGTCCCTATTTATTTTTCTCCACATATTTATTAAATCTAATTTTTCTAGGATTTCATTCACCTCTCTTACCTCTTTCTTATTTATTTTTTAGTTTGATTTATCTAGATCTGAAAGAGGAGTATTTAGATCACCCAGTAGTATTGTTTTACTGTCTATTTCCTTCTTGATCTCTGCCAGTTTCTCCTTTAGGAATTTGGATGCTATGCCACTTGGTGCATACATATTGAGCACTGTTATTTCCTCATTGTCTATACTGCCTTTTATCAGAATGTAATTACCTTCCCTGTCTTTTTTAATCATATTTATTTTTACTTTGGCTTTGTCAGAAATCATGATCACCACTCCTGCCTTCTTTTTCTCATTTGAAGGCCAAAAGAGTTTGCTCAATCCCTTTAACTTAAACCTGTGTATGTCTACCTGCCTCATATGTGTTTCTTGTGTGTAAATAGAATTAGCTCTAGTCCATTCATTGTAAAAACTCTACTTAACCTAGGCATAGAAATGATGTCATTCTCACCTCCCTCAGTGGGGAGGGGAGATGAGTTACCGACACGTGACAATAAATAACAAATCAAGAACAAGGGATTGCCCTTTGGGTAGTCCAAATCAGTGTGGAGTCTGCCATTTGTCCACTTGAATTAGAGGTGGACCCACAGGAAGTGATGAAAGACACTATCTCTTTAAGTAGGTTGGTTACTTCCTGTTGAGGGAGTTCCCGCTTTGAACTTGGTGCTGCAGGTAGTTGGGTGAGTCCACAGACTGCTTGCACTCTGTATTGTCATGTGGGTAAGTTAGGCTGACTTCCTTGGCCTACCTAGGCCGCTTCCAAACTCTGCCTTAAATAGGCACTAGCCTATCTGGTTGCTAGGCCTTGTGGCTTGTAGCTTCCTTTATTAAGCCTTTTAACCCTCTCTCTCTGTCCTGGCCTCTGCAGGCCTGGACTAGCCTCTCCCTCTCTCTATTTCCCTACCTTTTACTTTCCTAATTGTAAATAAACTACCTTAACCCGATGCTGACTTGGGTCTGATTTAATTACGGAATCAACCTGAATTGTTGATTCCTGGCTGCCACACTTTAATTATATATATCTATAAAATACCTTAATTTCCATCTTACACTTGTAGACAACATATGGTAGGATTTTGGTTTCTCATCCACTCTGCTAATTACTTCCGTTTTATGGGTGATTTCATCCCATTCACATTCAGAGTTATAATTATCACTTGTGTATTCCCCAACATTTTGGTATCCTCTCCTAGTTCTACCTCTTCTTCTTACACTATTTCCTTTTAAAGCAGTGGTTTGGTTTAAGCCAATAACCCTTGTCCCCTCCCTTGATTAACTTCCTTTTCTACCCCCCTCCCTTATTATTCCCCTCTTTTTTATTTTTAAGGCCAAATTAATTCCCTTCCCCTTTTCCCCCCTCCCTTTTTTGACCTCCCCACTTCCCTCCTCCCCTTGGTTTATCCCTTCTGACTTTCTTAGTAGGGTTAGATAGAGTTCTATATCCCAATGGATATAGCTACTATTCCCTCTCAGGGTTAATTCCACTGAGTGTAAGGTTTAAATATTACCTCTTAATGCTCTCTTCCTCTCCTTCTTGTAATAGTATTCATCCCCTCCCCTTCCCATGCCCTCTTTGTATGTAATAGAATATCCTATTTTTCTTTTCCATTCAAGTTTCTCTTGATGTCCTCTACTATTCATCCCCTTCTTTCCCACCCCCCATATCATCTTGCACCATATCGTACTCCAACCTCTCCCTATGAATAATTCTTCTTATTACTATAATAGTGAAAAGTATAATAGTGATTAGAGTTCACTACAGAGAATTACACATAACATTTCTCCACATAGGAATACAAATAATTAGATCTTATTGAAGCCCTTAAAGAGGCAAATTTAAAAAATAAGAGTTTTCTTTCTTTCCCCTCTGTTTCTTATTTACCTTTTCATGTTTCTCTTGGTTTTTGTGGTTGGATATCAAACTTTCCATTTAGTCCTGGTCTTTTCTGTGCAAATACTTGGAAATCTTCAATTTTGTTGAATGCCCATACTTTCCCCTGGAAGTATATAGTCAGTTTTGATGGGTAGGTGATCCTCGGTTGTAGACCCAGTTCTCTTGCCTTTCTGAATATCATATTCCAAGCCTTGTGGTCTTTTAGTGTGGAGGCTGCCAGATCCTGTGTGATCCTGATTGGTGCTCCTTGATATCTGAATTGTCTCTTTCTGACTTCTTGTAAAAATTTTTCTTTTATTTGGAAGCTCTTGAATTTGGCTATTATATTCCTGGGTGTTGTCCTTTCTGGGTCTAGTGTAGAGGGTGATCTATGGATCCTTTCAATGTCTATATTGCCCTCTTGTTGTAGAACTTCAGGGCAATTTTGCTGAATAATTTCTTTTAGTATGGAGTCCAAGTTTCTATTAATTTCTGGTTTTTCTGGAAGACTAATGATTCTCAAATTGTCTCTTCTAGCCCTGTTTTCTTGATCTGTCAATTTCTCATTGAGATAGTTCATGTTTCCTTCTATTTTATCAGTCTTTTGGCTTTGCTTTATTTGTTCTTGTTGTCTTGAGAGATCATTAGCTTCTAATTGCTCAATTCTAGCCTTTAGAGACTGGTTTTCCTTTTCAATCTGGTCATTTCTGGTATTCAATTTACTTGACTCACTTTCCAATTGTGAAATTCTGGCTTTTAAACCATTATTTTCTTGCCTGATTTTGGTTTCCATTTTGCTTACCATTCCATTTGATTTTGGGGCATCTTTCTCCAATTGGGAGTTTCTGTCTTCTAACCTGTTAATTTCCTTTTGACCTATTTCCAATTTCTCTCGCTAAATCTCTTTCATCTTTCTCATCACCTCAGATTTGAACTCTTCAAGAGCTTGTGACCAGTTTTCATTATTTTGGGAAGTTTTGGATGTGATTGCTTATTTGTTCTCCTCTGTTCTTTGCCCTGTTGTCTGGATTTTCTCTGTGTAAAAGTTGTCGAGTGTTAAAGATTTCTTCTTGTTGATCTTTCTCTTCTCAGGTTTCTGATTCTGGCTTGCCATTGTTAGCCCAGCTCCTTCTCAGCTTTATCATAATGCTCAGGGTCTGTCTGACTCTTTAGGTTCCTGAGGTCTCAAGTCTAGTTGTTCTCAGGGTAAAGCCTCCTGGTGGTCCCCTTGCTTGTTCCTCTGCCCGAAGCTGCTTTAACAGTCTCAGGGTGCTGCTTCCACAGTCGTGCATCCATCTACAATGGGTCCCCAGTAAAGGTCCAAGCCTGCGCTCGGGATCCTTGTCCGAGCTTGTGTCCGCGCCTTCACCTGCGCCTGTGCTCAAGGTCTTATGTAGAGATGGCAACATGGAATCCCTGGAAAATATAGGGTCAGCCTCAACCATAATTCCAGGGGACTCCCCCTGGAGAACTTTGGGTGAGGGGGCAATTGAGAGGGAGTTAAGGACGTTGCTTTCTGGGGGTTGAGGTGAGCAGATCACTGCTTACTGCTCCTGACTTGGGGGGTTCACCTGAGTGGCCATTGTGGCAAAGCCATCGTGGTTTTTACTCAGGAGTTAGCCTGCTTAAGAGGATTAGTCCTTACCAACATCAATACAACAGTTATTTAGTGATTAGATATATTCACTATCAATGAGAGAGCCAGTTTAGTAAAGGCCCTTCACCCTGTCCTGTGGGGAGGAAGGGCAGCTTCAACCTAACAGATCAGGGTCACCTTTTCCTTACCTAAAATCTTAATTACCCCCTCTAGCATTTCATTTTCCTTCTTAATATAAGCTTTACCTACAATATCTGTGCCTGGGAATTATTTGGGGATACTCACAGTTCATAGTTATCACCTATCTTGAATCCTCTCAGCTGCCAGTTTTAAGAAGATCAGATCCATCCCAGTCCTCCACATTTAGATAACTAGCTTCTACTTATTCCTCTATCAGACCTGTGAGGAATATAAGTTAAAGAAAAGGGGAACATCATTAAAGTTCAGCCCCAACAGAAACTTACCAGAAGTACCTCAGTCAGTCTCCATTTTTCCAACTGAAACCTCAACTGCTTGGGGGGAAGGGTTTGAGAGCCAAGAGTGTCTAACCCTCTCCTTTCTCACTGAAGCCTGTCAGTCAGTGTCAGTGAGAAGAAGTGACTTGAAGGTTATTGCCCTGGCATAATTATCTGCTTCTCCAAAATATCTGTTATTATCAACATAACAAAGGACTGTGTTCAAAGTCCACGTGTTCTTTAGCCTCTTGGAGTCTTAAGTCTTGTTGCTCTCAGGAGGAGGCCAATGACTTAATGGGTGCCCCAAACTTGCTCTAACTCTTTTGCACTGGCTTTGGCACTGTAGGTGGTGTGGGGGGAGGGGGTTGCTCAGCTCGCATTTTAGGGAGAGCTGTTTTACCCCTTTATAGCATGGAAATGCCCCAATCCCACATACCTTCAACACTGCACCCTATTGTGGGGTTCCTTTGTTTGTCTGGATTTGTTTTTATGTCCCCTTGAGGAGTCTTATATGTTTCGGATAGGAGAGGTTAAGCAGCTGCTTTTTACTCTGCTGCCATCTTAACCCGGAACCGAAACTCATTACTCTTGACCAACATCAGCCAAATAAATACTCTTTAAAAAACGCTCATACATTAAAGAGTGGATATTGATATCTTTTAAATGCTCAATTAAATCCTTTGCCAGACTCTCCCAATTTAGGAACTTGTTTAATCTTAGTTTCTAGCTGTGTTTTTTTTCCACATAATTAACAAGTTAGGAAAGCTGTACAAACTTTGTACAAAGGATTTAGAAGTTACTGGAATTATCTGAGGTAGCTAAAAAGAAGTAGAATTAATTAGGATACTGATTGAAAAGTACATGAGAAAGAGGTGTGGGAAGGCAGCAGATGATCTATCTCATTCATAGAGTCCTTGTCAAAGCAAGAAAGCCTAATCTAGTCTTGTGCAATTTGTCATTATTGAGTGCCTTCTAGGTTCAAATGTTGATAGTATTTGATAGTAAAGGCTTAATGCTATGGGATTTATCAGGAAAGTGAAATCTATTTCCTAGGTCCATAAGATGTCCATAAGACCATAAGACCATTAGGTACCTGCTGGATACTGTTAGGCAGTATTGAAATCAAGTTGAGTATCTATTTTGAAACATTAAAAGATACTACAGGGGGCAGCTGGGTAGCTCAGTGGATTGAGAGCCAGGCCTAGAGACGGGAGGTCCTAGGTTCAAATCTGGCCTTAGACACTTCCCAGCTGTGTGACCCTGGGCAAGTCACTTGACCCCCATTGCCTACCCTTACCACTCTTCCACCTATAAGTCATACACAGAAGTTAAAGGGTTTAAAATAAAAAAAAAATCTATAAAAAAAAGATACTGCAAATATGATGTGGAAAAACAAGCAATGACCTTTACTTCTAGTTGTATCTCTAATTTGCTCTGTGCCCCAAGGCTAAATCATTTAAATTTTCTCACAATTTCCTTATTTCTTCAATAGGGATTATAAAATCTACTTTTTCTACTTCATATGGTTGTGGCAAGAATAGCTCTTTATACCTTAAGCCTGTTATATAAAAATGGTATTTTTTTAAAAATTAGGCTCAAATGAGATGAATGTGGGAAGCATTTAGAAAGTATAACAGGCTTTGCACATGTGAGATATCATTGTTATCACAATAAGGTAAATATTCTTTAAACTATAATATTAGCAACAAGGACATCTACAGAGAAACACAGCTATTAGTAATGGGGGCAGGAGAGAAGGTATAAAAGAACATAGTTGGTTCTTCTTTGTGCCAAAGATTAGCTCAAGCTGTTACAAAGGAGACATAGAGTGTGTGGAGAGTTTAGTCAACACAGTTGTACAGATAACAAAGCCAGCCGATATTTTGTGCAATTCATGTAATTCAATAAGAAAATATCCAAGTAGAGCTGCAAAGAACCTGCTATAGCCTGATTGTGGTTGCCTAATGTTTCTTTGCCTTCTCTTCTGTATTTAATTCTGTGTGGTCTTGCCCATTGTCACTCCATCAGAGTCAGTAGGGGCCTCTTGTGTCATTCAGTCAAATTGAAATGCTTATCATGTGCCCAGTGTCCTTGATCACTTCATGCTTTGCCTTTCAAGATATTTCTGTTTGAGGGTGAAAAAGGTAAAACTAATACTATTCCCTTAAAGCTTACTCAACTCTTCTTCCCTACCTGGATTCTGACAAATCCAAAACAGGATTTTATTCTTCAGCTTGCATTACCCCTTGTCAGCAAGGCCCTGTGTTAAATTCCTACCTAAGGTTAGGAATTTTGTGGTCCCATTCAAAATCAGCTACCATATACTCAATATCTGGAATTAACATATCACATTAAAATAAACATCTTTACTTAACAGAACAAGGATTCAGCAGCAAATACTCATAAGAATTCATACAATAGCAAATATACATGCAACAGTTCATATATTCATTAGCCACCAGCTTCCCTGCTTGGTTTCAACTCCATTATCATGTCCCACTCAGGATAAACCCATTGCTAGGAAACTCATAATCATGGAGATTGTTTTAGCTTTGCTACTCACACCTTGTCAGTACTTTTAGTTGCATATGCCCCTCTAATTAAAGGATTGGAAGGCAGGGTAAAAATGCCAGCCATCTCTTCATTTGTCATAAGCTATCCTGCTTGTTTTTGACTCTGTCATCATTACTTCATCATGCCCCTTTGCCAGGTACCCTTTGACACTCATCTTTCCCTTTTTCAGCTTCCTTTTGTTATTGTTTTTATTGTTTACTACCTAGCTGTATGCCCAACTATTAGGGAATGGCTTAACAAATCTTGGTATGTAAATATAATGGAATACTAATACACTGGAAATATGGGAAATATGAAGAACTTAGAGAAATATGAGGAGGCTTGTATTAAATGGTGTTTAATAATAAAAGCAAAATAGAAATATATACATATACATACAGTGATTATAAATATATAAGCAAAGAAAATTTTAATTATCAATAAACCTCAAATAATTTATTATTTTCCCTCCCTCTTCCTCAACAAACTAGATTGTAAGTTTTTTCTTACATACTATTTCATTTAACTCTTTGGGGGAATTATACATCATGAGGTAGTTTAGTACTGAACTTTGAATGATGTATTAAAAATCATTCATTGAAAAATGAATGAGGAAAAAAGAAATGTGGGTTATATGATAATACTGGACTTTTTTTTCTGTTAAAAATTCCAAGTTGGAGTAGCAGATCCCTCCACCTTTCCCATCACTTCTACATCAACTCCTTATTGGTGAGAAAGAGACCCAAAATAGTTGTTCTTGTCATTTCCTACTTTACTTTTTTAAGGGGGCAGTTATTATTAAAGTAAGTCAAGAAGTGATTTATCTGCTTTTGGCACACATACAAAGCACTAGCAGATATCTAAATAATTGAAATTCCCCATTATCGACATACTATTCTTCCATGCTAGGAATGCTCAATAAGCCTTTAATTAATTCATTCATTGCTTTGTTTAGTGCAGGATGATACAGTTGGATATTTAGGAATTAAATGGACTTAAAGGATTTATAGGAAAGAAACTACATATAGTTATTTGAAAAAAAATTTCTAAGGAAGTAAAAATATTCAGAAGTTTGAGATAGAAAAAATGAGAAAAAACTGTTGCATGGTTTAAGGAAGATAAATGTATCAAATTGGGGGCAGCTAGATGGCTCAATTGATTGAGAGCCAAGCCTAAAGATGGGAGGTCTTGGCATCAAATCTGACTTCAGGCATTTCCTAACTATGTAACCCTGGGCAAGTCATTTAAACACCCTTGCCCAGCCTTTACCTGGGAACCACTACACATTATTGATTCTAAGACAGAAGGTTTTAAAAAAAAAGTATGAATAGAGTTCTGAGGTTATAGTCCTTGGGGACTGTGCATGTACATTAAAAAGTACTGTGAATAAGGTCTGGCTAGGAAAAGGCATTGATGGCAAAGATGATTAGAAATATGAAGTTGTGTAGACAATGCAAAGTGCTTATGCCTGAAAAAAATTGGGACAATGTGAAATTTAGTGGCCTTAGATCTTTGAAATATACTGAGACCTTGTTTCTGTCAGGGAGTAAAGTTAGAGACCCTGGAGATATGAGCAGACCTACAAAAGAGAAGCAGGTAAGGCAGGCTAGAGATAGACATTTTTCCCCCCATGATTTTCAACCCGACTTATCACTGGGACTTTGCCCATTGATATTGTGAGGTTTTATTTTTGATTGTGCTTGTAGAACTGTTCTGCTTTGTGGGGAGGGAGGAAGAAAAGAAAACTGACCCAAGGGGGAATTTGATAATTGGATTAGGATTCCAAACCCTTCTTTACTCTTTGACTTGGAAAGAATCCACACAATGTTAATATACTGATAACTTTTGTTGCTTATGTGGGGTTAGGGCTTTTGGAAATCTGATCTAGCCATTGTTATAGGGAATCTGGAAGGGAAAAGGATAGGAAACAAACTAAAGAATATTATCACTGAAAAGTCTTTAGGCTTGAACCTGGTCCATGTAAACTTAAAGTATCATGTTTGACTAACATAAAACAAAGGAATACATTTCTCTGGTTAAATTCATTGAGTAATTATAAAAGTTTATATAAACTTTGAGATCATTATTAAAGGTAATATACATTTTTGGTGAATAATTATAAAGGTGAATATAAACTTTGAGATAATTATTTAGGTGAATATAAATTTTTATATTGTTGGAAAATATTGTTTCCTTATTTATGAATAATCTCTACACAAAAATCTGAAAGAAGACTTCTTTTATGGTTTGTTGTTTCAGAGCTCTTAATGCTCCAAACAGGAAAACATTTTAACAGGAAAAAACCCCTCATACTCTGAAAAGAGAGATTGGGGTGGTGAGAAAGATATTATATATGTCTGTTTATATCTCTATATGTATCTATTTGTAGACATACACATATGTACATGCATATATGTGTTTATATATACATATATCTATTTCATGAATCTGTAAAATATATGTATACGTGTGTATATGTTAGATACCATACATATACATATAAATGTGCATGTATGTGGTTGCACTCACAAACATATCCATATAAATATATTGATAGATTATAAACACTATCTGCTTTTCTTAATAGCAGTTGCTATTATAAAGAATTCCTAAATACTTATTAACAATATGAGTAGAAAGCCCTAAGGCAGATTTGAATCATAAAATAGGCACTTAAACATATTGGTCAAGGAAAATGATAATGAAATATTTTATTTCTAGGCTGTAAGCCAAAAGCTATAAGATAGAGCTAATCTATAACAGAAATATTTAATAAGCTTTTAAGTAATTGTAGGCATACATATTTAAGGGAGAGTTGTGCAGCCACTTAAAAAAAAAACCCATAAGTGAAGAACGATTAAGATAAACATTGGAATAGGATAGCTCCACTCATATACCTACCTACACCTGCAGTCTAGTGGCAAGAATCTTGGCTTTGAAATTAAAGGAAATTGGTACAAACCCTAACTTCATCAGATACTACATGAATGATTTTGAGCAAGTCTCTTTGCCTCTCTGGGCCTCAGTTCACTAACTATAAAATGAGAGAGTTGGATTGTCAATTCTTTAATGTCTTTTCTGGCTCTGAGTGCTATGAAATATGACCAAGACCATAAGGCAAGCTTAATAGTCTTGTAAATAAACTAAGCCACATGCAAAAGCCATTGTTCACATGGTTTCTTCCAGAACTAAGTTTACCATTTCTGAAAAGTTTTTCAGAATAAAAAAAACACCTTAATTTCTAACCTTTCTTTTTCACCACTCAGAATGGTCAGCTGGAGTGTGTACGATGGATGGTGAGCGAAACTGAAGCTATTGCAGAATTAAGTTGTTCAAAGGATTTCCCAAGCCTTATTCACTATGCAGGCTGCTATGGCCAGGTAGGCTGGTTTTATAAATTATCCACCCTTTTTTCTTTCAAATAACAAACTTAAAAAAAATTTTTTTTCTCTGAAAATATAGGTCTGTCTTATAAGATATCTTATACGTGATACTCTCTGGCTGTGTGATCCTACACAAGTCACTCAATCTCTGATTGCCTGACAAAAGGATACATTGGATCCCCCAAAGAAAGAAATGGTAAACCACTCCAGTATCCTTGCCAAGAAAGCTCCAAGAATGATAGTGGTCCTATAGGATCCTGAAGAGTTAGACACAACTGAACAACAACATTAAATGCAAAATGTGTTATTCTAATTATAATGAAAACTTGCAGATGAAAAAGCACATGTCTCTTTGAGACTGAGTGACATGAGTTTTCTCCTTTGCAGAGTTATGAATTTAATAGCAGACCTATTGCTCATACTGCCAATCTGAGTCTAGAGATGAAACTCATTACCTTTCTTTGAGCGCAGTAAATTTAAGCTAGCCAGGGAAAAAATGGAATTATAGTGTGCTAAATATCCATAGTATAACCCCCAAAAGTAAAAATTTATTTAATAGCTTTAAGCATATGTGTTTGTGGCAAAAAATGAAAATGTATGCTTCTCATAAGTGAAATCATATCTTTTCTGGCTTCAGGACAATACCCCATAGGAATACATTGTGGTGTTGTCTCTAACAGATTACCATTTCTGAGCATAAAAATCTCAAATTAAAAAAAATATTTGAATTGGAAAAAAGCCATTGTACTCAAGTTTAAGTGTGCCACCTCATTATTTTTCAGTGGGGATTCTTTTTGGTTCACTGGTGGTTCTTTCTGCTGAGTATATTTTCTTTTACCATGATGGTCTATGGCATTTATTTGCTGTGATCCATGTTGGTCAAGAAAAATGTCCAATTTTATGTAAAAAATGCCATAAGAGAGTAGAGACATGTTTATTGTGCCTCCCCTCATAATCTCCTAAGCCATTTTTATTGACTTTTGGGTTACCTTGGAGAATTTACTGGTTCAATGCACAAACTTGGGCAAGAAAAATTAAATATATCTAAAACTCTTTATTATTTTTAGGAAAGGTCCTTCTATTCCTATACTTTTCAGTGTTTTCAATAGGAATGGATGCTGTACTTTGTCAAAGGCTTTTTCAGCATCTATTGAGATAATCATGTGATTTTTGTTTGTTAGACTGTTGATATGGTCAATTATGTGGATGGTTTTCCTAATGTTGAACCAACCTTGCATTCCTGGTATAAATCCCACCTGATCATGGTGGATGATCTTCTTAATTACTTGCTGGAGTCTCTTTGCTAGTATTCTATTTAAGATTTTTGCATCTATGTTCATTAGGGAGATTGGTCTCTAGTTTTCTTTCTCTGTTTTTGATCTCCCTGGCTTTGGAATCAGTACCATATTTGTGTCATAAAAGGAATTTGGTAGGACTCCTTCTTTGCTTATCATATCAAATAATTTGTATAGTATTGGGATTAGTTGCTCTTTGAATGTCTGATAGAATTCACTTGTGAATCCATCAGGCCCTGGCGATTTTTTCTTAGGGAGTTCTTTGATGGCTTGTTCAATTTCTTTTTCTGATATGGGATTATTTAGGTATTCTATTTCTTCTGCTGTTAATCTAGGCAGTTTGTATTTTTGTAAATATTCATCCATATCTCCTAAATTGTTATATTTATTGCCATATAATTGGGCAAAATAGTTTTTAATGATTGCCTTAATTTCCTCTTCATTAGATGTGAGGTCTCCCTTTTCATCTTTGATACTGTCAATTTGGTTTTCTTCTTTCCTTATTTTTATTAGATTGACCAGTACTTTGTCTATTTTATCTGTTTTTTCAAAGTACCAGCTTCTAGTCTTATTTATTAATTCAATAGTTCTTTTACTTTCGATTTTATTAATTTCTCCCTTGGTTTTTAGTATTTCTAATTTAGTTTTCATCTGGGGATTTTTAATTTGCTCGCTTTCTAATTTTTTGAGTTGCATGCCCAATTCATTAATCTGTGCCCTCCTTAATTTGTTAATATATGCACTCAAGGATATAAATTTTCCCCTGAGTACTGCCTTGGCCGCATCCCACAGAGTTTGGTAGGATGTCTCGTCATTGTCATTTTCCTCAATGAAATTGTTGATTGTTTCTATGATTCCTTCTTTGACAAATTGGTTTTGAAGAATCATATTGTTTAATTTCCAATTAGTTTTTGATTTTCCTGTTCAGGTGCCCTTACTAATTATTATTTTTATTGCATTATGATCTGAGAAATTTACATTTATTATTTCTGCTCTTTTGCATTTGTTTGCAATGATTCTATGCCCTATAACATGGTCAATCTTTGTGAATGTACCATGTGCAGCAGAAAAGTAGGTGTATTCCTTTTTGTCCCTATTTATTTTTCTCCACATATCAATTAAATCTAATTTTTCTAAGACTTCATTCACCTCTCTTACCTCTTTCTTATTTATTTTTTGGTTTGATTTATCTAGCTCTGACAGAGGAATATTTAGATCTCCCAATAGTATGATTTTACTATCTATTTCCTTCTTGAGCTCTGCCAGTTTCTCCTTTATGAATTTGGGTGCTATGCCACTTGGTGCATACATATTGAGCAGTGTTATTTCCTCATTGTTTATACTGCCTTTAATCAGGATGTAATGACCTTCCCTGTCTTTTTTAATCATATCTATTTTTACTTTGGCTTTGTCAGAAATCATAATAGCCACTCTTGCCTACTTTTTCTCATTTGACGCCCAAAAGATTTTGCTCAAACCCTGAACCTTAAACTTGTGTATGTCCACCCGCCTCATATGTATTTCTTGTAGACAATATTTGGTGGGATTTTGGTTTCTAATCCACTCTGCTATTTGCTTCCGTTTTATGAGCGAGTTCATCCCATTCACATTCAGAGTTATAATCATCAGTTGTGCATTTGCTGACATTTTCGAATCCTCCCCTATTTCTACCCTCTTTTTCCTTATACTTTTCCCTTTTAAACCAGTGGTTTGCTATTGAGCCGCTATCCCTTATCCCCTCCCTTGATTAACTTCCCTTTCTACCCCCTCCCTTATTTTTCCCCCTCTTTTTGTTTTTAAAGGCCTTATGAATTCCCTCCCTCTTCTCCCCTCCCTTTTTTTGACCTCCCCACTCCCCTGCTCCCCTTGGTTTATCCCTTCTAACTTTCTCAGAAGGGTTAGATAAGAGTTTTATGTCCCAATGGATAGTATAGCTACTCTTCCCTCTCCGGGTTGATTACTCTGAGAGTAAGGTTTGATTATTACCTCTTAATGCTCTCTTCCTCTCCTTTTTATAATAGTATTTGTCCTCTCTCCCTCCCATGCCCTCTTTGTGTGTAATAGAATATCCTATTTTTCTTATTCATTCAAGTTTCTCTTGGTGTCCCCCGCTATTCACCCCCTCCTTCCCATCCCCCATGTCATCTTAGATTATTTAGTGTTCCACCCTCACCCTGTGAATTATTCTTCTGATTACTATAATAGTGAATATTGTAATAGTGAATAGAGTTCACTACAGAGAATTATACATAACATTTCTCTACATAGGAATACAGATAATTAGATCTCACTGAGGCCCTTAAAAAGGCAAATTTAAAAATTATAAGTTTTCTTTCTTTCCCCTCTGTATCTTATTTACCTTTTCATGTTTCTCTCGATTTTTGTGGTTGGATATCAAACTTTCCATTTAGCCCTGGTGTTTTCTGTGCAAATACCTGGAATTCTTCCATTTTGTTGAATGCCCATACTTTCCCCTGGAAATATATAGTCAATTTTGATGGGTAGTTGATCTGTGGTTGCAGGCCCAGCTCTCTTGCCTTTCTGAATATCGTATTCCAAGTCTTGCGATCTTATAGCGTGGAGGCTGCCAGATCCTGTGTGATCCTGATTGGTGCTCCTTGATATTTGAATTGTTTCTTTATGGCTTCTTGTAAGATTTTTTTCTTTTGCTTGGAAACTCTTGAATTTGGCAATTATATTTCTGGGTGTTTTCTTGATCGAATGTTGCAGGTGTTCTACGAATCCTTTCAATGTCTATATTGCCCTCTTGTTGTCGGACTTCAGGGCAATTTTGCTGAATTATTTCTGTTAGTATGGAGTCCAGGTTTCTATTAATTTCTGGTTTTTCTGGAAGACCAATTATTCTCAAATTGTCTCTTCTAGACCGGTTTTCTTGGTCTGTCACTCTCTCATTGAGATATTTCATGTTTCCTTCTATTTTTTCAGTCTTTTGACTTTGTTTTATTTGTTCTTGTTGTCTTGAGAGATCATTAGCTTCTACTTGCTCAATTCTAGCCTTTAGGGATTGATTTTCGGCTATAATCTTCTGGTTTTCGGCCCTAATTTTCTGGTATTCTTTTTCAATCTGGTCATTTCTGGTGTTCAATTTGCTTATCAGTTCATTTGGTTTCTGAGCCTCACTTTCCAATTGCAAGATTCTACCTTTTAAACAGTTATTTTCTTGCCAGATCTCTTCCATTTTCCTCAAAATCTCAGTTTTGAACTCTTCCATAGCTTGTGAGGAGTTTTCCTTATTTGAGGAGGGTCCAGATGCTTGTTTGTTCTCCTCCTCTGTTTGCTCGGTTGTCTGGATTTTCTCTGTGTAAAAGTTGTCGAGTGTTAAAGACTTCTTTTTCTTGTTGTTAATCTTTCTCTTCTGAACTTCCTGAGACTGGGTAGCCATTGTTAGGCCAGCAGCTTCTCAGGTTTATCCTCACGCTCAGGGTCTGTCCGCGGTCAAGCCCCCTGGTGGACCCCCTTGCTTGATCGTCTGCCGGAGGTTTCTTTACAAGTCTCAGGGCGCTGCTTCCACAGTCGTATATCCATCTGCACTGGTTCCCTACTCAGGGTTTCAGAGCTTTAGCTCGTGGCTGTGTCTGCCTCCACCCACGCCTCAGCCCATGCCTGTGCTCTGAGCCCGCGCTCTGCGCCCTGCGTCCGCTCTCGGTGTCCTGCTCCCGCGCTCAAATTTTGTGTGCGTTCGTTAGCTTATTAGGGTCCCAAATCTTGCTGCTCTGAGGAACAGGCCCCGGAGCTGCCAATGACTCGATGGGTGCCCCAAACTTGCTCTATTTCTTTTTAGCTGGCTTCGGTGCTATAGGTGTTGTGTGTGGAGGGGGTAGGGTGGGGTGGTTGCTCAGCCCACGATTTAGTGAGAGCTGTTTCACCCCTTTATAGCATGGAAATGCCTCGATTCCACACACCTTCCACGCTGTGCCCTGTTGTGGGGTTCCTCCGTTCGTCTGGACTTGTTTTTATGCCCCCTTGAGGAGTCCTGTATGTTTCAGTTAGGAGAGGTTAAACAGCTGCTTTTTACTCTGCTGCCATCTTAACCCGGAACCCTACTTTGAAACTTTTAATTACAGTAAGTAAAAAGACTTTGGGCATTCTTCATCTCATTACTGACTTTTGTAGGTTGTGTTCAGTGTAAATAATTAACATTGTTTTCTAATTTCTTTGAAGCTTTTGGTTAGTAATGGAAAGAAATAATACTTCTTGAGACTGGTTGGATAATGGTGAAATATCTTTGTCTTCATTTAGAAAAATATTGAAATCAAAAGCCTTAGTTGAAGAGGTTTTTTTTCATTCTTTGCTTCAAACTAAGTATCAGTTTTCCAAGGGAAGGGAAGGAAACAAACATGTAGATACCTACTATGTTCCAAGCACTTTACATTATCCTATAAATTAGGAACAGAGTGCCTGAATATTCTGGAGAGGTCATTAAAGAAATATGAAAGGAGAAAATAGAGAAGGCCTGTTATATTAGTAAATTCCTTTTAACCAGTCTAAGTACAAGTCACTAATGTTCTAGATAACCTGTGAATATGCCAATCTTGGAAAGATAACAAGGAAAATATTTTTGCAGAGATAATTCTTTGGGTAATTTTATTTTGTTTTTTTTTAAACCCTTACCTTCTGTCTCCAAGGCAGAAGAGTGGTAAGGGTAGGCAATGGAGGTCAAATGACTTGCCCTGGGTCACACAGCTGGGAAGTGTCCGAGGCCAGATTTGAACCTAGGACCTTCTGTCTCTAGGGCTGGCTCTCAATCCACTGAGCTACCCAGCTGCCCCCTTGGGTAATTTTCTAACAGATCCAACACAGGCAAGTTCTTTCTACAACAAGCAGGCATTTCAATGTGCTCTTTCTGGCTTTGTTTTCTCAATAAATACTTCTATAAGAGATAGTACAAGGAAAAATTATTTTCTTCATTTACTTGTCCTCTGCCCATCATAAATATTCTTCAAGAATTGTCTAGATCTGATTTGTATTTTTATAAAAATTAGCTTTAAAGATCCTACTAACATAGGGTTGCTGGGAGTTTTAGTGATCTGCTTTGATTCATCTTGTGGATGATGGCTCCTGATTTTCCTCATTTTGACAGATGAAGTCCCAGAGGGTGAAATTACTTCATCACCTGATTGTACAGAATGGAACTAGCCAAAAGGGATATGAAAGCAGGAACTTCTAAAGACATTCAAAGAACAAGCAGACAGTACTCTTTGCCAGTTTTTCCCACTTTACACTATCTCTATCCCTTGAGATGCTGTTGGTTGACCAAACAACTGGGACAACTGCCTGATGAACTGTGCTCTTATTCATTACACAGTTTAACTTTATATGGACTTCATATTCATGACCGACTCTGCAGCATAGCAGGGACAGTACAAAAATAGAGTTAACTTGGACCTAGAATACCTCAATCCCTGCTCTGCTACTAATTAATTGTGATCTTTATTTAGAAAGTCAAATCAATTCTCTGAGTGTGAGTTTGGTTGGGTAATCTCTAAAGTCTTTGACACCTGTATCATTCTGTGAACCTAACTTCTTCCTGCTGTTAAAATATCTTCATAAATGTCCATATCTGCCTTAAGATCTTCATTGGGAAAGTGGACAAACCAATGACAATTCATGATGATGTGAATTCAGTTTTTTCAAGGAAAATACTTACCAACCTAAATAGCTCTTTTAGGAAACAGTTTGACAAATTTAGTAGAAAGACATGTTCTCTGTGTTCTCTTGTCATTCCAAAAACATCTAACTCAGAAATATTGTCAATCATCATTTGCTATATGGAAGAAAGGAAACAAACATTTATTAAATGCCTTCTATGTAGGTTTTATGTTTCCACTTACAAATACTATCTCATTTGATCTTCATGACAACAACCTTAGGAATAAGATGTTATTGTTATCCCCATTTTACACTTCAGGAAACTGAGATAGAAGTTCAGTGACTTGTCTAAGGTCACACAGCACAAAAATGTATGAAGTCATATTCCAATTCAGGTCTTCCTGACTTCAGGCTAAATTTTCTATTCACTGTACCACTTATTAGATAAATAAGGTTTGTATCATATTATAAATAATTTTACTAAAAAGCAATTTTTGCTTTTAGTATTTTGTACTAATATCAAAAAAGATAAGAAACTGAAACACATAGGCTAGGGCATAGTCATCTACCTAGCAAGTGTCAGATTTGGGACTCAAATCCAGGTGTTTTGACTGCGTATCTCCTCAATTAATTTTTTTCCACTTTCCTATGATGCCTTGATAGAAAACTATCAAAAACTGAGGCATTTCAATAAAGGAAAACTCAATATTTCTACCTCATAATCATATGAAATGATAAAGAAGAGGATATAAAGGACTTATTCACAAGGGAGTCATGAATTTTTCTGGATAGCTTATTAAAAAGGGATCATTTCTTTGTCTGGACTGTTTCATGGTCACATTTCAGGAATAATCAATAATGTTGCAAATGTTTATATTACATAAAGAACCAGAGTAAGAATCACCTTTTAATTAATGTATGAGCACTTCTGATCCTCAAAGGCTAGTTTTTCAGAAATCATAATTGCTATTTTTAATACTTCTTCTCTATTGTAGGCATAATATTCCTTATGTGTATATAAATGTGTATATACACACATATAATGTCAGCTACACGTAGCTGACATTATATATAGCTGACATTATATGCATATAGTCATAGAAATGCTTAGATACATGTCATCATGGCCAGATGGTCAGACTTAAGTTCAGAAGTTCAGAAGTCCTTGACTCAAATTCCACCTCAAACACTTATTAAGTATGTGATTTTAAGCATATTCATAGGAATATGGATTTAGAGCTTGCAAAGACCTAAGAAGCTATCAAGTCTAACCCTCATTCCCAATTTTGAGGAAATGAAACTGGGGCCAAGAAAAATCTCATCACTTGTCACTTCATACCTCTGAGTTTCCTTATTTGTAAAATAAAGAAAATAATTTCTTTTTTGTAAGCCATAAAAAATAATATAAATGTGAGTTATTTTCCTTATTTGTTGTCAATATCTCATTCTTTTCTAGTGATGTTCAAAATAGTCTAAAATAAGTTACTATTGCTCATTTATATTAATAGATTGTTATAATAATTATTTTAATAGTAGATTATATATTATTAATTTATGTTAAACTTTCTGCATATGATTTTTTGAAATGACAACTCTCTGTGACTGAATAAGTGTACTGGCATAAAAATTGATCTCCTATAGCTATTAATCTTTAGCACAACTCCAGTAGCAGATAAAAGAACAGGGAAGACAGATTTTGTCCTATTCCCAGTTTTAATCTCTTCTGTATATTTTGAAAATCTCTTATTCTTAGGAGTTTGGAGATTGAGAACACTTAGTTTGGTGAATGAATATTGTCCTTAAAATTTTTGTGGCTCAGTGTTATGTCTGGGCAGTTGTGGTAACAGTTCTGCCTATAATGATGTTATAATGCCAGTACATTTCATTTGCTGAATTCTCAAGTATATTTTTAACAGGTGGGGATATTTGTAGTATTTGTTGTATGTTCATTCAGAAAGGAGAGGGAGCTTCTGGTATATAACTCTAGGATGCCTGATTGTATCTTTTTAGGTATCCAGCATTTTTGGAACATGCAGTTATATGTTGGTACAAAGTGTCTATCCCTTCATCCTATAATTTGCACTGATCAATAAGTGCAAGTTCTATAACAATCACTACTCTGTAATTTCTGATGGTGATAACATGAGCTTGAATTACCATTGTAAACCCTTTCATTTCTATAAATAAGTTTGCATGACTCAGCCATTTGTTTTACATTTCTTTGTCAACATATTGTTGGCAGAGTTCATGGAACACCTTGTGATTCTACTCTTGGTTTTTACCATTTGAAATACTCTATCAGTCAGAGAGCTGAAATTTCAGGTCACCTAAACCCACACATTTTTCAACATTTGTCAAAACTGGATCCTAGTCCTTACAGGTCAATAACAAGAAGGACAAAAGTGAGCCAGTTTGAATCCTGATCTGTAGATCTCCACACAAAATACTTCTGGGTAGATGAAGAAAGGCCATAACTGAATTTGAAAAATTCCATAACTGAAGTGTTATTTGTTTATGACCCTGACTCCCTGATGATAAGAATGAATGTGCTCTCTAAAGAAAGAAGGGAACTCAGGGCCTTCACTTAGGTGAAAGCAAATATCTTGGTCTGTATGATATAATTGATTCATTGAATTTGAATTGCCAAATTTTCAAATTGTCAGGAAGCAGACATAGCCTAAGAAAACTGTTAAAAATCTGGAAGTCAGATCAACAAATATGTATTATGCACCTACTATCTACCAGGCATGATGTTGAAAGACTTCAACAGTATCAAACTCTAATGGACAGTAAAAACTTAGATAAGAATAATGAAGAATGGAATTTAGAGAACCAAAATATATAAGAAATTCATGATACCTTTCTTCAACAATTAGAAGTAAAAAGTAAAAGCTTAAGAAGATTCTCAGTCCAAATAGTACAAAAAATAACTAAACAATTCCAACATAAATGTAAAAAAAAATTTATATATATATATGTGTATATATATACATATATACACACACATATGTGTATACATATATACACTATATTATAACTATACTCTGGATAGAGGCTTAAATAAGGAAATAGAGAATCCCTAAAGAAAGAGGATGTAGAAAATTTCTGTTTATTTATACATTTGAAAAAAGCATGATATAACAAAAGAACAAGCTGGATAAAACGTGAAACAGAAAACTTATATACTTTTTTAATATAATCAGTAACAAAAAGTTCACATCTCTATAAAATTAGAAAGGAGAAGGTCTATATAAAATCAATAATTATTAGCCCAAATTAAGTTAATCAAGAACTTTATCATGCTCTCAAGAACCAAAGCAATTAAAGGAGAACCCCCAAAGGATGATTATATCAGTGAGATGATGAATAATATTTTCTTGAATGTCTGCAGGTTTATCTGTCTCTTAGAAGATGCCATGTTCTTTATCACTTGTTTTTGATATTATTTTGTCAATGGCATGTTTTAAGAGAACAGATTTCAATATGGACATCACATTCTCTAGTGGTCTCTGTTTTTTGTTTTTAGAATACCTGACTAAGCCATGAATGTAGAACTAAATCAAAACTTTTGATAATCATTTTTTGTAGTTGTTCAGATAGATAGATATAGATACTTGGTATCAGGCATATACTATCTGTGTGACCTTGGGCAAGTCACCTCTGGCTGCCTCAGTTTCCTCATCAATAAAATGGAGATGATAATAATAACACTATGTTGTTGGAAAGACAAAATGCAAACATTAAAATTTTATATGCATGCTAGTTATAATAATAATAGATGGTTATTATGTTTTTCATTCATATAATGCTTCAAACTTTACATTAAAATAATGAAAGATTGTCATTATTATGATTAACCTTTAAATAAGGAAAAGAATTTCTTCTTCTCTGTCCTCTTTACAGTGATGCCTCACCTATCCTGAGAGTTATGTTCCAGAGAGCTCCGCAAATCCGCAAAGTAGCAGCATTATATTTATTTTATTATTTATATGTATTTTAAGACTTTAAGACATTATGAACCCTTCCCACTCCCCTATAAACCTTTTCCTCACTTTTATTAACCTACAGTCACTGAGCCAATCAACGCCCAGGATATGTTGGTCACCTCTCATTCCATCAGCCAGTAGTGTGCTGCAATAAATGTAACTCCTTGATACAGAATTAGGTTGTTTGGGGTTTTTTAAAAAAAACCCTGGAAAAGTGAACCACAGTATAGCAAGGGACGTCTGTATACTTCATGGATCTGTTGCCATATAGCTAGATCATTATGTCTAATAAGCTGTTGAATCTGAGGTTATGTACAGAGATTATGAGATAATCCAAACAGTTGGTCAGCTGTTATTAGTCCTGAGCTTAAATAAATATTATGTATAAATTTCACTAAAATCTAGAAACAAGGACAAGCAATTAGCAATTCCTCAATTAGGGTAATCTTTTTTAGTTGTTTTTTTTTTAATAGCTCTCATATCTTCATTTATGCAGGGTTCTATGTCTCTATTACAACTAGTTCCCCTGATAGGAAACACACAATTTACATGGATTTGTGAAACTCAAGAGCATTTTCTTTTATTGGCAGCTACTAATAAGCATAAGAGTTTAGTTCAAATAAATAAATTACTAGCATTGATAAATGTTTTGATCAATCTTCACTTATATATTGAGACTAAGGTACTTAGGAAGGAAGAACAATTACTACTGATTAAATAGACCCTCCTTTATAATTCTTTCATCAACTCTATTCATTTGCACTGAACTCTTTATCTGTCCTTAGTTCTTAGTGCTTAAAAAAAAAATAACCTTTTTGAATGCCCATAGAGTTCAAATTCCATACTATTACATTTCCTCTTAGGGACCCTGACTTATTCAACATTTGCACATGTTAAACATAAAGCCAATTTTTAAGGTCTTTGCTTTTTACCAAGACTAGGGGCATTGTACAGCCTTCTGACCACTAGCCATTTCTATTTGGAACTGTTAGATACTGAGTAATAATTATTACTAGGTCTTGTGAAGGGTAGGCCAGGCATTTAAAATAAATATCTAGATAAGACAGCCTAAGGCAGTTTTTCATTTCTAATATTCACTAGACATATCATAGTATATCAAAAGTTTACAGTTACTATAAAAGGTAATGTGGAAAAAAAAATAAAAAATAAAAAAAGGTAATGTGCAGTTTCCTTACTCCTTTTATTTAAAAAAATACCATTGAATCTATGCCAAACATTAGACTAAGCTAAAGGGTAAATAAAGTTTCTTATTCAAGTTAGAACTATTTAACATTAATTCCTTTATTGCCAGAAGCAGCATGGTGGATAGAGAGTTCACCTCTAAGCAATTTGTGTCTAGTCTCTCTGAAACATAATGATTGTTATTCAAGGCAAGTCTGTCATTGAGTCAATAAAGATTTATTAAGTGTCTATTATGTGACAAGCACAGTGCTAAGTAAAGAGGATTAAAAAAGGAGGGGGAGAGTCCCTGCCCTTAAAGAAGTTCTTTTGTGAGAGGATTACTTAATTATTATTTAGGAGACCTAACAGGAAGGACTAGAGAATTCTAAATGGAATGGGGAAGCAGGAAATGTGCCTCTCTTTCTGAGACCAACTCCATGGTGGTTGGGATAAGTTGCAACTGACCCTGGGAGATCTCAGAGGAAGTGGAGTTTGTACCCTGATTCCCTGGGATCCTGAAGGAAGACTATCATCTACTTATGGGAGATTTTTGGTAGAGACTATTAATCCCAACCTCAGTTGCAGGTTAACTTGGGCTGGGTTAGCTCCCAGAATCTACCCACCTGAAAGAGTACAGCTAGTGGTCCTGGAAGAGCTGCAACATCGCTGGAATGTGTCAGGACTCTGCCGTGAGGATACCCACTTCAGTCCTGTTGTTCCCTGGGCCCTGTCTTGTTTAGGTTTCAGTTCAGTGTAGATAAGTCCCTCCCCTGACCCTGTGGTTTGCCCATAGTCTGGAAGGGTAGAAACCCCTATTCCCATCCTTTACATAGTTCTCTTTGTTAACTTAGAAAAAAACACAGAACTATTAAATATTCATAAAACTACTCTTTAATCAAGGGAAAAGGGGATGAGGGCTACTTGGCCTCTTATGCAGAGCTGCGCCTTGTGCAGAGTCTAAATGAGCACTGCTTCACTCTGCTCCCTGATCCCCCTGGGAGTGACACCGAGCTAGATGACAACTCCCAGGAACAAAGGAAATTGGGGAATTTATATACCATTTAGGAAGATCCAGGGGCTGGGGAAGATGATTGACATTATACTGACAGGATACAATCAAGCTAGAGAAAGGGATCATAGCTAGAGGCTAAGGTGTAAGGGAAAGGAACTGCTTACACAATGGATACTAAAGGAATGGTCCCTGCCCAGGTAGTCTTCCTGGGAAGGGTCTTTGATGCCATGGGGAAGACTACCTAGGACAAAAGGGTATTTAGCATTTACCCTGGGGTCCATTATTCAGTCTGCAACTGCTAGCCTGAGATTCCCTTCAGGGTGGATTCTCATGGGAACAGGGAACAAGCACAATCTTTGGGGGTCTCCAACCTACAAACTATTTCTAAACTTGGGGTTCATCATACCTCACTAAGCTACAAGTTTGGGAACTCTTAGATTCCATGTCGACACCTTAATTAAATTTGTTACAAACTCTTGTCATTTTCTTGCAAGTTTCCATAGGCCCCTTGTCTAGTTGGTGCAGGGTGACAGTTAGGCCTAACTGCCACTTCTGTCAACAGACATTTTCCTTACCAGTTAAACCCAGTATCCCTAACTTGTTAAGTCCCCATCTTTTGTCATTCCTGTCTCCTACACACCCTTCCGGACCCACATATAATACTTAAGTTATCTCCCTTGGTTTTCCCCATAAGAGTTCACGGTCCAATGGAAAAGACTACAAGCAAGTAAATATGTACAAACAATTTATATCTACCTGTGTATCTGTATACATATATTGTAAGACTTAAAAATCAGCCTGACAGGCTACTGAACTATTTCTAGCCTGGGCAAGCTGCTTCCTGGCCCCTATCTTGTTCAGTCTCCTGAAACCCCCAAAAGAATGTTTCCCAGCACATAAATGTCTTCCTTATCTCCCCGCTATGATAGGTCTAAAATTAACCTCTAGGCTAAATAGTTCCCAACATGTAAATGTCTTCCTTATCTCCCCTTGATGGATAGTTGCCAAATGCTTCCTGACCCCTGACACTAACACCCCCTTGATGGATAGTTCCTGACCCCTGACCCTAATACCTCCTTGATGGATGGTTGTCAGATGCTTCCTGACTCCCTGTCCCTGGCACCCTCTTGATGATTACCAGATGCTTCCTAATATCTCTCCTTGATGACGTATGTTCCAACCCCCTTTCCTCAACATTTCTATATAAACCCTTGGCTGAAGAAGCCACGGGGTCAGTCAGGCAAACCTCTCTCTGCCTATTGATCCTAGTGCCATGCTAGCTAATAAATGAACCTCTTCTTGCATATTGCATTGTCAGTGTGATTCTTCCTGCCACGACCGAATCTGGGCCAGACCTTAAAATCCGGGCACAACAATATATGTATATATAAAAAATTATATATTTATTGTATAATTAATCAAGCAATTAAATAACTAAATTATTATTTTAAATTATGAATTTAATTATAATCAATTATAAATTAAATTGTAAATTATAAAAAATAAATTAAATTAAGCAATTAAGTAAGTAATTAAAGGAAAGAAAGGATTAGGAAGGGTTTCCTGGCAAATATAACATTTTAGTTGGGACTTAAAGGAAATGAAAGAATCTAGAAGGAAGAGATGAGATGGGAAAACATTCCAGGCATGGGAGACTGGCAGAGAAAATGTCCAGAGACATGAGATAGAGTGTCTTGTTCAGAATAGCCAGGAGATCTGTATATCACTGTACATGTTGGAAAATGAAGTATAAGACTAGAAAGGCAAATGGGGGCTAGGTTTTGAAGGGCTTTGAATGCCAAGCAGAGCATTTTGTATTTGATCCTGTAGTCAATAGGTCATCACTGGGGTTTATGGAGATAGGGAGATAATAAGGTCTGATTTGCGCTTTTGAGAAATCACAGTGGCAGCTAAATTGGAGGGTGAATTGAAGTGGGGAGAGACTCGAGGAAGTCAGACTTATCAACAGGCTATTGCCATAGCCCAGGCTTGGGGTGAGAATTCACTTCTCAGTGCTCTGGCCAACTCTGAAACTAGGGAGGTTCATCAACCTGAGAGTTCCTCATAGCAGTGAAGCCACAGTGAAGCAAAAGGTACAGGAGGCTGGTTCTTTTGTCCTACTCAAGCATAATTATAAATTCTTGTTCCTGAGTTTTTAAAAATTAATCGCAAAGGGCAGCTTAGGCCTGGAGACAGGAGTTCCTGGGCTCAAATATGACCTCAGATACATATTAGATAAGTCACTTTATCCCAGTTGCCTAGCCCTTACCATTCTTATGCCCTGGAACCCATACTTAGTATTCATTCTAAGACAAAAGGTAAGGTTTTTTAAAAAATTAATTGCAGTATAGCTAGATAACAATGTAAAATTATTTTTAAAATTTTAGTAGCCTGTCAGTTTAGTTTGAATCAGCAATGTAACGTGGCATCTAAAAGCAGTCTTTCTAAGGTAGACCATGATTAGAGTATGGCTCTCATTATTTTAAAGATGAAGAAACTGAGGTCCTGAGAAATTAATGGCTTGTTTAGCATCTCCATGATAGTAAAAAAGATGGGATTGTGGTTATCTTGTGCTTTGCCCTTGTCAGATCTGATTTTCTGAAGTATTATGTTCAATTTTGTGCCCAGGATCTTGAGATGCTAGCACTTATTAAGCAGAATGCGTCCAAAAGAAGGCAACAAAAATGAAAGGGAGAGGTAGGATGAAAGAATGTGATATTTTTTAAACTGGAGAAAACTTAGGGGAGATGTAGTAACTCTCTTCAAGTATTTTTTGAAGGACTTATTTGAAAGAAGCATTCAATTTCTGTTTCTAGAGGCCAAAATTAAGATGAAATAAGGAGGAAGTGGAAATGGGGAGTTAAAATTGTAAGAAGGTAAGATTTGGCTCAGTATAAGGAAAAACATCCTAAAAATTAGAGGAAAACCATGTGTCCAAAAGTGGAATGGAACGTGTAAATGGATTATGAGTTATGAATAAAGGGGATAATAATAGCATTCACTCAGTCTCTTGAAGAGTTTAAATGACAACATGTATAAAACATTTTGCAAACCTTAAAGCACTATATAAATGCTATTGATAATGATAATGGTAGAAATGCTGTAGTGGAGAATTCTGCTTAGATTTGGGCTGAATCTATTGATTTCTGAGTCAAAAGATGCTGTGATTCTTACTTTCTAGATGCTAGTGATCACATCACATAAACACATTACATAAAGATACCATAGGAAAATGTGTCTTCCTGTGAATGTTTGGTCCAGACCAAAATAAATTCTTTCTACCTTACCATGAAAGGAGGTGGATTTAAGCTTGTGATCCCTTCTGTAACACTTCCTCAAATTCCTTTCTCTCACCTTTCTTGCCTCACCTCCACCTGACCCCTTTAGGATCTTAGGAGGGGCATTTTTAGTGCCTTTTTTCATGGTAGGTTTTTGGTAGTGTGGAATTCATTATGATTTTCTTTCTCTGTAGGAGACCTCACTTCCCACTTCTCATTTGGAAAAACTCCAGTGCAAAAATGTTCAGACAATTTTTGATGTTTTGCCCTTTTGCAAACACTGACCCATTACCCTGTATAAATGACTTTAAAGGAGTTTGCTATTTTCTTCCAACATTCCTTTAGCAGATTAGTTGGCATGTTCTGAAGGTGAAGACAAATTTAATCCAGAAAAGTATAAAAGTTCATGACCAGTAAGAACAAATAATGGGGAGGGGGAGGAGGGGTGAGGAGCAGAAGTAAAAAGAAGTTCAAGGTTTTTTCAAATGCACAATCTTTTAAATGTCAAACTCCACCCACTAGAATGTGGACTGTTGTTCTTACCCCTTTTATATTTATTTAAACTTTATATTTAATTTTTTCTATTTTAAACCATTGGAATACACTCTCATTCCCCTACTTTCTCCAGGAGCCAAATACAACATGGGAATACCACAAAAATGGGCAAAGCATTTTTGCCATCTTGCCTCTTGGCCTGTGGAGATCAGTTCACAGCTTTGGTTTACCCTACTTCGTAATGGAAAAAAAAAAAAGTAAAAATAGCCCTTAAAATAATATAGACATTCAGTCCAGTGAAATCACAAGGAATTCCAATTTGATATCCCCAGTGATTTCTCACATGACTTGTTTCGCCAAGACCCATTCCGGTACTACCCTTTCTGGTGTCCCTGCCAACAAATGAAAAAGAATGGAAATAGAAATCATGTGTAAATATAAATGGCACTCATCAAAATGGCATTTGTTATTTAATTTTTCACAAAATTTGTAGTAATCTCTGAAAATTCTAAAAGCTGTTTAGAGGTTGTTGGAAAACAAAGAACTGGGAACCAGCAGTCTAGATTCTAGGCTAGCTTTGCTTCTAGCAATTTTGTGATCTACTTTTGAGGAGCTTCAGTTTGTTTCTTAGTCTGTAAAATAAGGAGATTCGACATGAAAAAGTCTGAGATCTCTTCTAGCCCTAAAGTTCCTTCCCAGGTTTTAGTATTTTTCTAAATTTCTACATATTCAAAAAGTACAGGCCTCTTTCATCTCTTCAACAACTGTTTTGCTGATTTACAAATTTCTACCTGGTAAGATTATTCTTTTATGACACAAAACTTGTTTGTTTCTAAGTTTCTCTACATGAATTTTTATTTTTTCTTTATTACTATTTCTGCTTGTTTTCTTTACATGTGATTTTTCTGATTTCCATGTGATTTGTGATTTTATAGGAAAAAATCCTTCTGTGGCTTCTTCAGTTTATGCAAGAGCAGGGAATTTCTTTAGATGAGGTTGACCAAGATGGTAACAGTGCAGTTCATGTCACATCTCAGCATGGGTACCTAGGATGCATACAGGTAAGCCCAGTTCTCACTCTACTAATCTCTGAGTTTCTTGGAGGAAGAGAAAACTGTCTACAAGGTTCATCTTTTTAATCAGAAGAATGAAATAGCTTTAGGAATATCAAACTAAGCAGTTTGGAGAAGATAAATCAGAGAAGAGAGAAGCTGGATGTATATGGGCCAAATAGGAAGCTATTGTAATAGTTAAGGTTATAGGTGATGAGGGCCTAAACTAGAGTTGTGATGTACATAGAGAGGAGGAGATGCATGTGAGAGGTAGTTAATACAACTTTGTCTGTTGATTGGTGAGAGATGAACAAGGGTAGAGTTGGAAATAAATCAAACACTGTATCAGTCCTTCAAAAAAGCATTGAGAATTTATAAGCGCATTTCCCATGGTCTTTAAGAAAATATCAAGATATTAAATACAAAGGGAATAAACTGATATTACCTATTGGGTTTGGTCTTTTACCTCTTTAAATTTAAGATTCATCATCACTAAAGAGAAAAGCTTGCTCTTCTTGGACTATTTAATAATTAGCCCTTAAATTATGAAAGAAAGCACTAGTAAAAGAGTTGGAGAAGAGGAGGTATCCAAATAGTAGGAGAGAAAAAGAGTGCAGGGACAAGCAAAGTGACAAAACAGAAATGACCAAGGAAATAGACAAATGTGAGAAGAAAGTGCTAGAATGAAAAATGTTGAGGTCAGAATTGGTATGGTCAATAAAAATAACCATTGCCCATTCTTTCTTGAATGCTGCTATGAAATAGCTAAGTAGTAAGTGCTTTATGACAGGTTGACCTTTGCATATGATAAACTTGAGAGAGAAAATATTCTCCCTTAACGATCTTCAATTTTTAGTACGTTAAGAATTTAAAGACCAGAAGTTTTGTTTAGCAGATAGAAAAATAATCACAACACATTCAGGGGTCCTTAAATGAACTAGGACTAATGTCTAATTTTGATGGTTGCTAACGGTGAAAACAAGAAGAAAGTTTTGACAATACTTTTCCAAATAAATTTTTCTTAATTTTTTTTGGCAGACTTTGGTTGAATATGGAGCAAATGTCACCATGCAGAATCATGCAGGAGAGAAACCCTCCCAGAGTGCTGAGCGGCATGGACATACTATGTGTTCCCGCTACCTAGTAGTGGTAGAGACATGTATGTCCCTGGCATCTCAGGTTGTGAAGTTAACCAAACAATTGAAGGAGTGAGTTTTGTTTCCTTTTCAGTAGGAAAAAACAAAACAAAACATATTGCTTCTGAATTGCTGATTTGAAATGTTGTTGAAGTGTTTTTTCTTCTTATGAGGCATATGGCTAATTTCTAGGGTCTATTTTACTTAAATGTGATTTTATATTAAGGGATAGGGACTAGATTTGTGATTTCACTTACACAGGAGCTATGAGTGAGATAAATCATTGTATAAGCTGGTCAGCACTTTCTCAGCAATTTTTTCAAGATGGAAAAAAAAAAATCATTGACTTGCCAAGGTCCACTGATTTTACATTAAGTTCTCTTTCTGCTTTACCTGCCTGCCTTACCACATTTTACTCAGGCAAATAAAGTGCTGTTCCTTTATTGCCATTGTCTGTCCAATTCATTCCCCATGTTCAGACCTTTAAAAATACAGGGAAGCATGACTTCTCCATTCTCTTCATCTCTGTTACAGTGACTAGGTGAGTTTAAATGTATAATAATTTTAAAGTAATAGTATAGGGGAGAGAATGCTATGTTTGAAATCAGTAATAACTTGGGTCAAAATAGCTGCGTAACCTTTGGTAAATCAGTCACTTACCCTCTATGTATCTTAGACAATTTCCTGGGACTTATTAGTTCCTATACTGCAAATCAATAAGTAATTTTATATGCAACAAATTCAAATAAGAAGAAAATACAAATTTAGCAAGTAATATATTTTAGCTTGATAAACTAGATAATCTAATAAATTACACACAAAGAGTTTGTACAACTTACATAATATTCAGGACAAAATAAAGACTTTTAGAACTGGAAAATGGGGTGCTCTGGAAATCAGTGATAATTGAAGCTATTAACATAGCTAGGGATCACCAAGAATGGGAGGAAGGACAAACAGAACCTTGGGCATATTCATACTCACCTTTAGGAGAAAGAAGGAAGATTATAAATTCTCAAAGAAAACCAAAATGAGTGATCAAATAAGTAGGAGTTGAATCAAGATAGAAGAGTGAATACTGATTGTGACTTTTAGAATTCCATGCATGAGTCCACTTGGCAAATATATAGAAGATTTCATCCCCTTTCTGTAGCTAGATGGGTAAAGAAAATAAGCTTTAGAGCAACAATTTCTCTTTAGTGTCTCCTTTAAATTGATCCTCAGAGTACATCTGATTTACCCCCCCCCCTAAAGTATTCAGGGATGCCTTCTTAAATTTTTTTTTTTTGTGCAAATGGCCTAAATTCAGCTATTGTCAGTGGCCTTAGGCTAAAATATATTTGTACCTAATGTGCTGCAGTCTTTCAATTCCCCTCAGATCTTATTGGTGAAAACAGTTTGATAAAAAGTATTTAAGTGAATGGAGCCATTGTTATGATAAATCAATAATAGAGGCTCTGTGATGACCCTAGGGCTTTCTCTAAATGAATAATTTTATTACAGTATACTATAGTCAGGTTTGGTAAACCTGAAATGACTTAAAGGGTTCAGCTTAATGAGCATAGCTTTGATCCCTGTGGCCTTGTTTTTTTCTTTATCTGTTGCATGAATGCTATAATTGGCTATCTCTTTCCTTTACTTTCCATAGACTCATAAATAACCTGGCATGTGGGGAAGGGTCAGGGGAGAGGTGGAATTCCCACTTTTCCTATAAAAGGGACAATGAAAGTCCAAACAAGGAGAAGAGGCTAGAGAGAAGTGAAAAGTGATTATTATTTTTCTCCTGGCTGCCCCTCCTCACTCAATTAAACCTATTTAAAAATTCAACTCATAAATCAATTTGAGGATAGACCAGGGACCTCTTGTTCACAGATTAGGTTTTAATACTAAGAAAGGGTTAGGATCAGGATCCCTGAAGAACATAGGGAGTCTCAGTTTTGAGAGAGGATTAAGTGGACCAACTTCCATTTGGTACATAGCACATTTTCATTGGGCAGTAGATAAACAATATTGTCTTATTATAGTCCCTGACAGTTTACAGGGAAGCTTAAACTTAAGGATAACTATACTTTGTAAGGGAATTTGACTCTGAGAGGAAACAGGATCTAGCAAGAGGTGGTTAAGATAAAAAGGACAGAAGGGAAAAAAGATGGGGGGCCAATATCTGTATGGTCTTGGGAATTATGTAACATGAACAAAGAAAGTCAAGTTGTATTTGAAACCACAAACTGACACTTTCCTTCAGTGGCATACATACTAGGGAATAAAACTACCAAGTATTTATGTCATAAAGTATCTGGTTTGCCATGTCCTCAGAGCCTGCAGTTACCAGAGTTGGGACACATGTTCTGAGGAACAAGAATTAAAAATAAATAAAAGTGATAATTTTGCCAAAAACTTGATTGCATAAGCACAGTGCTTTTTCCATCAAAAAATTGTCTTTTGTCCATTTGTAATTAATTAGACTAGTCCGTTTTAAATGTTCTTTTTTGGGTGGGAAAGTTAGGGACTGTTGTTCCTTCCTAAAGTTTAGCCAGTCTCTTTAACCTAGCATGACTCTAGTTACTACTTAACACAGTAATTTCTGACTACTTTTTTCAGAGTCACAACTAACTCCCCAAGAGCTATCTAATAAACCCTTTGAAAACAGATCTGAAGCTCCCTGCATCACTCACTCATTACACATTTCTCCTAGCCAGCCTCTTGTCTTTCACCACTCAGCAATAGAGAAGGAATCTAGAGAAGAGAGCATTATCCTCTAGTGCTTTCTCTAACCTTTTGCCCTTTCTGTAACCAATTAGGTTTTCACCTTTGGTCTCCTCTAACATCAGGTGGGCTAGACAGAATGAATGAGAGAAAATGAGAATAAGGCAATACAGTTCTTAATCCTTCATTCCTGAGACAAACTCACTACCTCTGGAGAAGAATAGTAACATTACTATGGGGTTTGTGTTTGTTAGGTTAGCTCTCATGGCATGTTCAGCTAACCAGTCATTAGTGTTCATATATATTGGCTTTAGAACAGAGGGAAAAGTAATCTCAAAAAAAGACAGAGTCCAAAGTTAGGAATTAGGAAAGTGAGAAAAGGCATTCTTCCCCAGAGAAAGAATTGTGGTAGTGGGAAACAGTGTAGGAAAATAATGGATTAGAATCAGAAGGCTTGGACTCATGCCTTGGTATCATATACTAATGGTATGACCTTCAGAAAGCCACACGCACACAAATTTAACACCAGAAAAGACCTTGAAGATCATCTAGTTCAGACTCCTCATTATACAGATAGGGAATTTGAATCCAGATTATCTGATTCCAAATCCAGGGCTCTTCCCACTATTGACCCTGGCAGAGCCTATTTTATGCATCTCTAAAATGAAGTAATACTTCAGTTTGATAAGCATAAAAAATGTACCTATTTTGTTAGAGTTTAAGAGTGGGGATCAATGATTTCTCAATCAAACAGAAGGACCGAATGAACAAGTGAACAAGACTGAGTGTCTCTGTTGAATCAATCACTCTCCCTTCCAACCTAAAATAATTATCTCAATTGAATCAAAGACATTTGGACTAGAATTGAAAAATCCTCAACAACTACTGGAAGAAATGAAGTGATTCTGCACAGGAGGTATATTTAGATTGTTAGGAAAAATTCCTACATACAATGTGGGTCTTCTATAAAATAGAAAATGAATTCAAAACCTCCAAGGACTGGGGTGTCTGGCAGCAAAGAGAACAGTCTAGCCAAGTCCATGAGATAGAATGTATGGGGAGCTGGGGAAAGGAAAGAAATCCTCTGTCACCTCTCCATCCCCACCCTCTTAATGAGAGGAACACATTGGGAATGTCAGAGGGCCAGAAATGTTGTACTCCTCAGCAGTATCCTAGCAATGTTCCTGGGACAATGGCAACTAGAATCAGTGTCGTCCTCAGGAGTTGAGGACAACCTAGATACACTAAAGAAAAGTAACTTCAAGACTTAAATGTGAACAGCAAAGCTATGCTGCTCAGGGAAAAACAAATGCCTAAAGTGTTCATTTGTACATAAAGTTATAGGAGTGGTCTCCATCTTAAAGAATGTTTTTTTTAAAAACAGTGGAAAACTACTATGTATCTAAAGAGAACGTCAAGAATACTCTATAAATGAGGGGAAAGGACTTCTCAAAATCAGTAACCAGGAGTTATCCCTTTGCCTCAGGTGCTCTATAATCTTGAAATCATTTCCCCTTGGACTCTTTGCACTCTTGGAGTTTGGAGAGATGTTTGTGCTATTTCTTTTTCATCTACTCCCCTTATTAAATACCTGTTTCTAAAAGCTAATTAAATTTAGCTAATTGATATCAACTGATAATCAATGAGGGAAGCACACCAGTGCAGACTTGGGAATTGTTAGGAAAAATTCCTTCATACAATGTGGGTCTTCTATAAAATAGAATACTAAATATAAAATAAAATACTAGAAAATCATCTCTCAGAACTTGAAGGCCTCCATGTATTCTGATGGAAGATAAAGTAGCCACCTAATCCATCCTGCTAGTATTAGGAAAGTAGTTTCAGAGTGTGCACTACATATAAAATAATACCGTCCTCATAAAATGTATGGTCTAGGGGGCAGCTAGATAGCTCAGTGGATTGAGAGGCCCAGAGACAGGAGGTCCTGGGTTCAAATCTGACCTCAGATACTTCCTAGCTGTGTGACCCTGGGCAAGTCACTTAACCCCTATTGCCTAGCCTTTACTGCTCTTCTGCCTTAGAACCAATAGAGAGTATTGATTCCAAGAAGGAAGGTAAGGGTTTAAGGAAAAAGAAAAAAGAATGTATGGTCTTAGAAGAGGAATGTAGCTTCCACAGATAATAATTATATAAGTGCATGAGAGATGTGCAGATTTTTGTGTAAGAAACAAGGGAGTAAGGCTCACTAATTAATAACCAGGGGAAAGGCTGCCTAAAGAAGGTGACATTTAGGTGGGTCTTTAAAACATGGATTCAACAGGTAGTAAGGACCAATAAGAGCAAAGGCACAGTGGCCAAGTAGGATATATGTGCCAAATAGTCCAATTTGATTTTGTCATCAAATACATGACATGAAAGTAGTGTGAGATCAAATTAAAAGAGTAAATTGATGCCAGATTGTGAAGGATTAAGATTAAGTGGTTTGAACTATTTTGGATAGTCAATGACGTTATAAAGATGTTGTTATTGTTACATACAGAAATCTGGGCCTAAGGAAGGTTAGTATAGTCACAACGCAAAAAGATTAGGATGAGGAATATACAGGGCTGAGCGTCTTTTATGTGGCTATTATAATAGCTGAAGAGGATCTCTCTTTGGAGGAGCACTGTGGTAATTAATAGAGACTAGGGGACCATTGCAAAATGTTGCAGTTGTATAATGAAGAGAACTTGGTAGCTGATTAGTTTACTAGAAGTGAGGGAACAGAAAGGTAATACCAAGTTTTCAAATTTTGGTTCCAGAATGTAAGGTGTCTCATAGAAGCTGCCATTCCTTGGTATGATTTGTTTGCCACTTACTTTGTACCATTTGGACTACTTTCATTTACTACTAACAATGTCTTATCAGTAGACATTAATTATTCCTGGCCAGCCATAATCGATCTGGTTCATTTAATTTAAGGGCCATATTTTATGTTAGTTAATATAAAGTAAGAAAATTATTCACAAATTGGTTTGAATTCTATTTATGAGTGACTTTCTTGTGTTTTTTAACTTGAAGGGAGTTTCTGATGTCCTTTTTTGTCAAGGCAGAAAATAATACAATCCAGCACCATGTTTTCCTTCAAATGAGATACTATCAAGTACCATAGAGAAAAGGTTTTAAATAGCACTCTTTTTAAAATTTCAGGCAGACAATGGAACGTGTCACATTGCAGAACCAACTCCAGCAGCTTTTAGAAGCACAGAGATCAGAGGGAAAGGCCCTCCTTTCTTCCCCCAGGTAATAGGGAAAAAAGTTGTTAACTTGGAATTCTTGCAAACATTTTATTTTAAATCCCTAGTCTCCTTTTTGTCCTTTACTTCTTTAAAAATTAAAAGAGTAGGGAATATTCTTCTTCTAAAGAAGAAAGCAAACAGTATTTGAAGTTACCAGTCTCCATGGTTACCATTTTCAGAAGTCAACAGGAATTCCAAAGTTTGTATTACATTAGTTCAATCGTGGGTTTTGAAAACAATATTTATTAATTCACTTCATTCTTCATAATGAAGGGTCAAATTGATAACTAGTCTCTCTCTCTCTCTCTCTCTCTCTCTCTCTATATA
>NC_058130.1:285022557-285068772 GCF_016433145.1 Gracilinanus agilis | reverse complement strand
TATATGTATATATACATACATATATATATATATATGTATGTATGTATTTTTTTTCCAGGGAACAGTCAGCAGAAATTTGAAGTTGATTATGTCCACTTCAAAACGCTCCAGTGCAGATATGATCTTCCTGCAATTTCCCCACTGTTTTGAATCTTTAGAAAAGTTCTCTTTCCCTCTTAAGGGATATGATTCAGGGCACTGTGATTTGATGGGACTTAAAAGTTAAAAAAGCAAAATCTTTCATTGTGCCTCTTTCCAGGCCTTCCACTGAAGGCCCAAATCTATGAGATTAGATTTTAAAGATTTTAAACTTTTAAAGAAGATGATTTAAATATCCTCTTTTATTCCTTTTTTTGTTATTTGTTTACTACTCAGTCCTTGTAATCTCACTCCCTCAAATGAACTCCAAAATGGGAAAAAAAGAAGACAGATTCCCTTGGAACAAATATGCATAGTCAAAGAAAACAAATGTCAAAATCAACCATTTCCAAAATGTTTTTTCTTGTACATATTGAATCCATCAGCACTCTGTTAAGAGATAGGTAGTATCATTATCATTACCTTTATTACCAGTTTTTTGGACATCCCAAGTTGTCACTGGATTGATGAGTTCTTTTGTCTCTCAAAGTTTTTTTATAATGAATTCTTTTCCTAATTCTGTTCATTTTATTTTGCATCAGTTCAAACAAATCTTTCAAGGTTTTTCTTATAGCATAGCTCTTTGGAAACTACTTGTGACACAAAAATAGTCCCTTACATTCATATAGCAAAAATTGCTTATCTATTTCTCTATCGATGAGCTTCCTTCAGTTTCTAGTTCTTTACCATTACAAAAAGTGCAGCTATAAATATTTGTGTGCATTTTGGTACTATTTTTCTTTCCTTAATATCCTTGGCATTGTAGTAATATTGCTAGGTCAAAGAATATGTGCAGTCACTAAATTTTTTCCTAGCATAGTTACAATTTACTTTCAAGAACAGCTAGATCAATTCACAACTCTATCAACCATTCATTAATGTGTCTTCCAGAAGTCTCCCAAATAGTCTTTATTTTCCTTTTTTGTCATCTTTTCCAGACTGATGGATGTGAGGTAGAACCTCGGATTTGCTTTAATTTGCATCTTTTAAATTATTAGTGATTTTGATTATTTTTCATATGTTTATTGAGAGTGTGGATTTATTCTTTTGAAAACTCTGTTCATATACCTAATTTCTGTCAGATTGCTACGTCTTACCCTAGCAGCTGGGATTTTGAGATTTAACAAACACAATGTTAAGATACTCATATAAATGGTTTCCTTAATTTGCTTAACTGATCAACCCCTCTTTTTTCAACTAGTAACAAATCATTTCAATAATTACTGTTTTGTAGAAGAGTTTGTGATATAGTACTGCTAGGCTCACTTCTTTACCAGTTTTTTAGTATTTTGCTTAATATACTTGAATTTGTGTTCCTTCATATGAATTTGGTTTTTTCCCCTTCACTCTATAAAACAATCCTTTGGTAGTTTGATTGATATGGCAGTGATTAAGTAAATCAATTTAGGTTGTATTGTCATTTTTATACATTGCTAGAGCATACTTATGAGCAATTAATATGTTACCAGTTATTTAGGTCTCTCTTATTTCTGTAGAGTATTTTGTAGTTGTATTCAAACTATTCTTAGCTGTGTATTGGTAGACTCCCCAATAGTTTTATATACTTTATAGTTATTTGAATAGAATTTCCCTTTCCATCCCTTCCTGAGGAATTTTATTGGTAAGATTCAGAAATTATGTGGATTTCTATAGATTTTATCTCCTATCATTTTATAAAGTTATTACCTTCTAAAATTACTTTTCTACTGACCATTGAATTCTCTATAGAGAACATCATATTATTTGCAGAAAGTGATAATTTTTTTTCCTTAATTTCTTTTCCTTGTCTCATTTATATAGCTTCCATTTTATAGTACTGGTAAGGATGGACAGTATTACTTTGTCATCTTTTTGGAAATGTCTTTTGCCTTATTCCATTACATACAATTTTGTCTCTTGGTTTTAGATACTTTGCCATAATAAAGCTAGTATATTTATCCCAATGCTTTTTAGTGTTTTTTAAAACAGAAATGGGTTTTGTTTTGTCAAAATCATGTAATTTTGTTATTTTTGCTATTAATATGGCCTATTATAATAATAATTTTCCTTATTTTGAAACAACCCTAATTTCCTTGTAATAATTAATAATCTTTTAAACATGTTGTAGACTCTTTGCTAATATTTTGTTTAGTATTTTTGCATTAATGTTCATTTAGGGATATTTTCTTTCTCTGTTTTGCCTCTTGAGTTAAAGTATCAAAACAGTATTTCTCTCATAGAAAAAATATGGAAAGGTACTTTTCTTGTTTATGTGTAAAATCAAAATTAATTTCTTTTTGGAATATCTGAGAGAATTCAGTTGAAAATCAATCTGGCTGTCCCCTTTAGCTCTACTTAGGTTTTGGTTTTGGCTCCTTCACTGTCTCTTTCTTCATATCTTCACTCTTAGCTTCTACAGGATTCTGTCTTTTTGTGGAGACCAGATGTAATTGCTTATAGCAGCTTCTCTTTAGTTTTCTTAATCATTGTTCCTTCTGGTGCAATTTATGAGCTTTTACAGGGTATTTGAAGGACATCCTAATAGACTGCTATCTTTCCATGATTCCTCTGGATGCCTTTTGTTTATTTGTTTTTGTTTTTCTAAACCCTTACGTTCTGTCTTGGAATCAATATTATGTATTGGTTCCAAAGCAGAAGAATGGTAAGGGCTAGGCAATGGGGGTTAAGTGACTTGCCCAGGGTCACACAGCTAGGAAGTGTCTGAGACCAGATCTGAACACAGGACCTCCCATCTCTAGATCTGGCTCTCAATCCACTAAGCCACCCAGATGCCCCCTTTTGTTTGTTTTTAATCAATAGTAAGCACAGGGGCCTTGACTTTTAAGATATTTGTGTCACATTGTGGTCTGCTCTATAATATTGTTTGTGAAAATTTCCATTCTCCTCAAGAATAACTTTATTATATATGTAGATTATTCTGCTTTTTTAGGCATGAGAAAATTATTGCAATTTTATTTATTTTCTTTTTCCCAGAAACAACAAAATTCCTATTTCTAAAGCATGTTTTCTCTTCCTTCAGAAATATTTAGAATTTGTCCCTTACCATCCTCAAATTTGTTGTTGTCTTTAGCCCATAAGTCTCCTGTATATACTTGGTCTAGTGTGGTTCCTCAAGGATAGAATATCTTTGTTTTCTTTCTATTTCTAATTCTTTATGAGGTGTGCTGAGAACTACAGTGTCAGCGTTTAAACATGGTTGCTCTACTGTCACTCATTTAGAAATAAGTTTGTTATAGAACTCTTGACCATTCTTTCCCCATTTTTGTTCAGTCCATTATCAGCCTTCCAGATTCATCTTTAAAAAGCTCAGAAACTATTTGACTTTACTGGACTTCTCATTGAACTTATTATGATAAAACTGGCTTTTCCTCCATTGCTTCTTATTGTTCATTGCAATACTACTCATAATCTTCTGCCATACTACTCTATCAGAATTTACAAATGAGTCTATATTCTAAAGTACTGTTTTCGTGGCTGCTGTAGCAGTTCTCCTTAAGCAAAAAGAGCCAGTACTTGCTATTTGAAGCAGTTTCTAAGTTCTCTTGGCGCTTTAGGTGACTGATTTATTTAAACATTCTTAAGAAACAGTTCATCTCCATGTCTTTATTTTATCCATGATAAAATATTTTTATTTTTTAATTGTTAAGCAGATCTGTTTGAGCTGTGTTAATTGCATATTTTCTCACTTCTGTTCTAATTTAGAATTTTTTTCTTCATTGTTCTAACAATGTTCTCATGCCATACAGAGTTTCAAGTGTTGCATGAAAGATTTCTTATTGTTTTTGGACTTCAGGATAAAACATAATACCAATCTCACTGACTCCTTTATTTGCCTCTTTGAGGAGAAATAACCTATGAGTCATTCTTTGATTTCATTGCAACTTCCCTCTATTTTGAGATTTATTTATAGTGAGAATGTTTTACATGATACACCTTGAAAAGTTCCAGACATTGGCTCTGATATTTACCATTTTCCTCTAAGGAGATCAGAAAAAGTCTTCTTACTTCCGTTCTATTAATGAAAATCCTCAGGCTCAGAGAGGCTAAATGATTTGTCTAAACATTGGAGAGACTTCTAGCATCGCTTCCTCATCATTGTTGTTGTTGTTCACTGATGTTTAATTCTTCATGATCCCATGGACCATAGCTATCCATGGGGTTTTCTTGGCAAAAATGCTGGAATGATTTTCATTTCGTTTCCGTCCCATTTTACAGATGAGGAAACTAAGGCAAACAGAGTTAGAAGACTTGCCCCAGAGTCACATAGCTAGGGAGTGTCTGAGACCAGATCTGAAATCAGGTCTTCCTGACTCCAGACCATTGAACCACCTAGCTGCCTCCTTACTCCCTCATCATGTGAATACAAAAGTCACAAAAGAGTACCAGGGGCATACTTGACTGGTGGATCACAATGGGTAACTCAAGCAAAGGAGTTCCATTCAACTAAATCAATTCAGTGTCCTGAGTGCCTATCCTTGATGAATAGTTAAAAAAAATTTACTTAACCATAGCACAAGAAGAACATCTTCTCACGTGCTAGAACATTTCTGAGATTCTCTTATCTGTACATTGTAAATACTTAATTATTTACATGTTGTCTCACACACTAAAATGTAATCTCTGAGTGCAGGGATTGTTTTTGCCTTCCTTTTTGTCCACATGCTGTTGATTAATTGATTTCCTTGGGAGCCAGATTTCCTTGAGAATTTAAGACTCTCCCAATGAATCACTAGGTAGAGTACTTCTGGTTTCAACTAAACTTAACAGACGCATTGTTAATCATATCCTGCCTTGCTCTTCTGAAGAGAGTTGTCTTGATGATTAGGAGCAGGAGTCCTTTCTTGAAGGTTGGAAAGTACTTCTAGGGCTCTCAATAAGATATGTATTTTTGCATGACTTGCTTTTATTGTTCAAAAAAGAGACATTTATATGAAAAAGTAGTTTGGTTACTGGAATATTTACTGTGTGGTTTTTATGAAGACAATCAATTTACATTTGGTTTGTACTCAGGGTTATTTGGTAATGTAACCAGTTTTACCTAATTTTGGCCATATGCATTCTTTTCTCCTTAGGCATAATGACATAAATTGGAAAATTGAGAAATCTCAAAGCAAAGAGAGTGTTGATGAGCCAGAGCTACAAGAACTCTTCCTGTAATTACACCTCATCATGTCTTACTGCTGACCTTTGGACACAGTTGGAAAACCTTTAAATATCCTTTGTGGAAACAGGACCATGAGAAATAATCCTTACCAGCAAAAGAATGAATTATTAGGATGCCTTAAATTTATAACAGTTTGACTATCTTAGAAATCTTTTTTTACACTACATGTATATATAACTTGTTTTTAAAGATGTATGGTTTAAAGGCATGACTGAACAAACAGATTTTTTTAAACCGTGTAAAAGGATACAACAAAACTCCAAAGCATTCATCTGACCACCAATTTCATTTTGTTTTTTATTAGGTGCATGATATACAAGAATATTAATTGGTCTTCCCTTTCCCAATGACATAATGGTCTTCCCTTTCCCAATGACATAAATTGTTTGGGCTCAGGTTCTTCAAGACCATTGGGGTTTTTTTTTTTGCCAAGTATAATATGTCTGTCATTTCTACTTTTTGTAAAAAGAAATAAAACTTCAACAGCCATCTCTAATCTCTCAGCGCCTCCCTTTCCAAATAAACTTTCCAATAAAATAAATATTTTGATTTCCAAAGAATTTTTAGATTTCAGTTTTTCATATTAGATGTCAATTCAATCCAACAATATTTTTAATTGTTAATATTCATTTATATCTTTTATTTACATTTCCTTCCTTGCCAAATATGCTCCTGCCCTTTTCTCAACCAAAAAGGGAAGGAGCTGAATTTTCCCATCTCTTCTCTCCATCCAAGTCTGGATAATCTCACAGCATTCCACTGGATGTTTTTGCTCCTTCCACTTTATGTGATTAAAAGCACCTGCTCCATTATGTACACTGCACTAGGAGGACACTGGGGAAATAAGAATTTTAAAAAAATCCTTATCCTCAAGAAAGATATTAGGAATATACAAAATACCAATAATTACTTCTATGATAATTTGTGGAAGAAAGAATAAGAACTTCGGAGTACAAACTGCCCAGTTCACACATTTCTCCATGTGGAGTTAAATACAAACTTTCAAATGTTCCAGTTTTCAATAAGCATAAGGTAATCAGACAAGTGGAAAGAAAGTCAATTGTTTCTGCCTTTTCACTTCCACAAGTTGACATGGGAACATGCTGATGGCACCTGAGAATATATGTACTTCTTAGGCCACTTTAATCTGCTGCTGACATAGGTCAAGGGATTTCTAGTCCCCGGGGAGACAATAATCATTTCCAAGGGCAAGATTTCTGATATGTCCTAATGGCAACAGAATCATTTTTGCTGTTTCAAGATAAGGAAACAGTTCCTAAAGCCCTTTTATCATCATGTAAAAAAATTCTTGGAACCATCAGGTTCCAAGAATTCATGAGTATGCAATGTCCCATTATTGTCCCACTTCATTTTGAACAATATGACCAGTGCAGCACTCTAGGAAAGGGAAAAGAATGTACATTAAAACATGTATTTGAGCCAGACACTAACTGCAAAGCTGGGATAAGACACTAAAATGAGATAATCCTCTGTGTGTGAAGTATGCAGCAACTCTAGATAGAGAAGCCTATACATACTGAAAACAAAGAAACCTGGATTTTGGTTCTAGTGAAGCCAACAAATATTTATTATGTACCTACTATATATGTGTAAGGCAGATTGATAGGTGCTATTGTAGAATATTGGGCCTGGAGTCAGGAAGACCTGAATTCACATCCAATGTCAGACACTTCCTAACTATTTGACCCTCAGCTAGTCATTTCTGTTTGTCTCAATTTCCTCAATTTTAAAATTAAGATAATAACAATATTTACCTTGTAGGATTATTGTGAGGATTAAATGAGATAATATTTGTAAAGTTCTTAGCAGAATGCCTGTAAGTGCTTTAAAAATGCCAGTGGCTATAACAATTATCGATAAAGCCCCTTTCAGAGGATTCCTTTTCAGACATCCCAGGATCTAGTCAAAGATTTAATTTAGTGGCCTCTTGCATATGAAAAGGTTAGAAAGTTTCTAAGAGTTGGTGGTGTAACAATAGATTTGCCTATAACTTTGTTCACTTGTTGATGTGAACAAATAGAAGAGAGTGAGAGTTTAAAAGCAATCAATAGTATTTAGGAGTCTTAAAGGCTATTGCCAAAACATGAGATAAATCCAAACAGAGATAGTAAATACAAAGTCACCAAATGGTAAAGTAGCATGTAACAGAGGAGTTCTATTTCCTTCAGCTGATTCTCATATTATGGTCTCTAGTCTTCTCACCATCCTGGTCATTCTCCACATTGTCTTTCTGAAAATGTGGATAGTACTAAAACAATATCTAGATGTAGTCTAATCAGAGAAAAGATCAATGATACTATCATCTCCCTGGCCCTAAATACCACTTATAGTACTTCCTAAGATACAGCTAGATCAGTGATAGCGAACTTTTTAGAGACAGAGTGCTAGGCCCTACTCCCAATCCCCCCCAACAAGTGCTGTGCCAAACCCCCCTCGGTGACTGTGTCATGCCCCTCCCCCTCCACCAAGTGCCGGGCATGCCCCACCCCCCTTACCCCAGACAGGGGAGGAAGGAAATGCTCCCAGCTGCTGGGTTTAGGGGTGGGTAAAGTGAGGAATGTCCTCAGTGCAAGAGAAGAGAGGAAGGGAATGGCCCAAGCACTCCACTCCCCTCCAGCTCTGCTGCCTGTGAGTCACCCACCTTACCCTCTGTGCATTCCCACTGGGGAGGGGAATGTGAAAAGAATGTTATCAGGTACAGTGAAGAAAGGGAAGGGAGCAGCTCCACTGAGACCCTCTGTAACAAATTCTGGAGGGGGAAGGAAGGCGGCTTTGTTCCCACAGAGAGTGTTCTACGTGCCATCTGTGGCACCTGTGCAGGTTCACCATCACTGACCTAGGTGATGCAATGATTAGATACTAGACCTAGAGTCAGGAAGACTTGAATTCATACCCAGCCTTAGACATTTGCTAGCTGTATGACCAATTAACCTCTTTCTGCCTCAGTTTCCTCATCTTTGAAATGAGAACAATAATAGCACCTTCCTCCCATCTCCTGAGGTTGAAATAAGATCATTGTTGTAAAGCACTTTGCAAATCTTAAAGCACTATATAAAAGTTAGCTATTATTAAGATCACATTTGTATATTGATGCATATTCCGGAGTTCCATTTTCTTCCTACCACTATGAGCAACTAACTTTGAAATCAGAAAAACTTGTGTTCAAGTTCTACCTCTGCTATTATGGCTCTTGTAAGAAATAAAATGAATATAAAAAGATAGCTTTAAAAATATTATGGTTTTTATAGATTTATTAGTAGCCATTAGAAAATGAAGCCACTTGCCATGCTAGCTTAAGCTGTTTAAAAGATCATGTGCCTTGCCTGCCACCTCCATGGTGGCTAGATAACAAAGAAGAAGTACAAGCCCAGCCACTCGATTTTTATCCTCCTGTCTACATCATTACGTAACTACGTCATCACACAAGACAGGAAGCTAGTGGGCTCATGGGAAATGTAGTTCAAGGACCCCCAAACTTCTAATAACACACTATCTACTCCTGAACAAGTCACTTTATTTCTCAGTATCCCAGTGCTCAAAGACTATAGTTTCCAGAGAAAATCCTAACATCCATTGTTAAAGGAAATTTTCTCTGCCTATCCCATGAAACCATAAATTCAGTCTGTTACTTTTCCAACCTGTCCCTTGATTCTGTTTTCTACCACAAATACCATGCAGTAGTAGAGACAATGTAGTGCCTTGCCTTTGAAATCAGGGATAGCTTAAATAAAAGTTTCACTCTCTGAACTAGGCCATCTCTCCTATTTAGTGGGCAGGAAAGTAAAGTGGATGGAGGGATGTACCCAGAAAATCACTAAGGGAAGGATGTGTATGTTGGGAATGTTATGAAAAAAGGGTGGCATTAAAATATACCTTCCCTGTTCCTTAAATGTTCTCTTTTCATTCTTAGATTATTTAATTAAATTTCAAAATTACAGTGAAGGAGATCTGCAAACCTCTTAAAAGTCAGTCGCGGGAAAGCTGACTAAACAGAACACAGGAAACTTTTAAGTAAAATGAAAGGAAAGATGATACGAAAAAATTGATGATCCAGTTGTGCAAGAAAATGGGTGTATTTTTATGCCAATGTGTTAACTACTGAGTGAAAAATCCCCTACCCTTATATGAAGCTTAGATTTTTAATGTTAACAGTAGTCTTAACATAATCCCAAAATAAACATATTTGTAATTCTAAGATAGTTAAATAATGTTAGCATAAGTGATTATTTTAGTATAAGTTTTAAAGTAAGATATAACTTGAATATAGTATAAGTTTTAAAGTAATATATAACTTGAATATAGTTAATCATTGTTAGCATAGGCCTCAGTTTTAGCCTTAAAATTGCTATATCATGGTGGGTTTTCATTAGCATAGAGGCTTTTGCCTCTGTTAGAGGTCCTTCACCTTTGTATACACCCTAGTATACGTTGTCAATGTGGAATCTAGAAGGCCCCAAACTACTTAGCTTAAAGGTAAAAGCCCTAGATTTGAGCTTGTCACATGAGAGTTCCTCCCTGAGGAGAGTCCAACTTCACTAGTCTCAGATTAATAATAGACTTTAAAGTGGTTTAAAATGGGGATGGCTAATCCCATCAAGTGTTAAGTATCTCTTTTGTCCCAGTAGTTTCTCCTCTTAGGCCAAAGTCCTTTACCAAGGTGGCCCAGCCCTTGGTTGGATCTTTCCCTTTTGTGTCCATTATAAAGCATCAGCTCCTCACTGTTATTCCTATCTGGGACTCCTCTTTTCCTTTGTTACCATTGTAAAGTCAAACAACTGTCCCTCTCATCCTCAGTCCCCATGTTCTATTCCCCAAGAAAGGTATTCAATTCCCAACTTTAATGGTTCTTTGGAGTTGTCAGTCTAGCACAGTTGGCTCTCCAAGGGGTCAGTGTCCAGAGTAACCAGTTTCAATCCTAGGAACTCTGCATTAGTATGGAGCTCTGCATGGAGGCCTAATTTTGCATTGAACCCCTTTCCTTAATTAAAGAGTGGTTTTTCTGACTATTTAATAGTTTCATTTTTTTCCCCAAGTTAACAACATCATCAGACTTTTGCCTCCTGGCACCTTCTCCTTACCCTGGTCATCTTAGTAAACATCATCCTTGACATCATCAGGCTTAGAAAGTAGAGTTCAGGCTCCCCTACTCCTCCCTTGTCTATCAAGTGACTTCTTCTACCAATGAGAAGTATTTCCTGATTACTTCAACCAATCCTCATCTCTCTATTTTTATCACTGTCCTGAAATATTTTTAAACTAGTATATAAGTTGTCTAATTCTTTAGGCTGTTAAACTGGAAAAAAACTCAGAACTATTAAATAGTCAGAAAAACCACTTTTTAATTAAGGGGAGGGGTTTGGTGCTTTCCTCTTAGGCCTCCCCACAGAGCTGCATGCTACAGAGCCCTGAGACTCTTTTGCAATGGTCACTGATGCCTAGGAAGGCCAACCATGCTAGATTGGACAATTCCAAAGAGGGAACAGAATTTAGGGGTCTTTTATACCCTTTTAGGGGAGCTGGGGACTACTGAGGATGGGAGAGTATAGTTGATTGACTCTACAATGGCAACAAAGAAAATGAGGAGTGCTAGACAGGATTATCAGGGGGAGACAGATGCTTTACAATGGACACAAAAGGGAAAGATCCAGCCAAGGGGTGGGCTACCTTGGAGAAGGACTTTGGCCTAAGGGGAGAAGCCATTGGGACAAAAAGGATACTTAACACCTGATGGGATTTACCAGCCCCACCTAAACTAATTTAAGGTCTATCTTTAATCTGAATTTGTGAAGTTGGGCTTTTTCCTCAGGGGGAAACTCAGGTGACAAGGTGAAACTTGAGATCTTCATCTCCAAACTAACTAAACTAGGGGATGGGGTGGGTATCAAACATCATGAGGCTATAAATTTTGGAGTTCCATCGTCAAGGCATAAAAGAATTCCATAGGACCTTCATAGAGCACTCTTTGCGGTGGGGGGCTGAGGGGTGTGGGCCAATTGTGGCTCGGCTCCTTATTCTTAAGCCCATTGCCCCGATTAATCAATCCTTCCCTATTATGGTGTGGGCAATGCCGTTTCCAATGGCCTTCCGGGTTACAGTGAAAGCAAAATGATTGCTCTCCATAATCTCTATTGGGGTTGCCTCCCCTGTGACTGCTGGGTGATCGATTTAGGCTTGCAACGCCAGCCACAAGAATTTTAGCTAGGTCCCACTGGTTTTTTCGGTCCTGCTTAGCTCTGAACTCCTGGTCCTCCAGCTGGAGGCGCTTTGCCCTTTCGTTGGGAGTTTCACGAGTGTTGAAGACTCTCTGCAACTTTGAGAAGGTCACTTAATGACTGTTCTCCCAATCCCTCAATCATTTGGAGTTTTTGACAGGATATTGGGGGCAGATTGATGAACAAAAGCTAGGAGAATAGTGGTCCTGCTTGTCTCTGCCTGTGTATATAGGCAGAACACTTCCTGCAGCCTTTCCAAGAAGGTGGCAGGACTTTCCTCAGGCCCCTGTCTAACTTAATTTACCTTGGCCAAATTTGTGGGTTTGTGAGCCGCGGCTCGGAGACTGGCCATGAGAGTCTGGCGATAGATATGGAGACACTTCCTACCTTCAGGCTGGTCAAAGTCCCAGTTGGGGTGATTCAGGGGGAACACTTCATCAATGAGGTTAGGCTGATTGGTGGGTCTGCCATCGATCCCAGGAACATTCTTCCCAGCCTCCAGGAGGATTCGCTCCTTCTCCTCAGTAGTAAAAAGGACCTGCAAAAGCTGCTGGCTGTCATCCCATGTGGGGTTGTGGGTAAAAAAGATGGAATCTAGTAGGGAAATAAGTTTCTGAGATTGCTCTGAAAAGGTGGGGTTCTGGGCTTTCCAGTTATAGACATCGATGGAGGAAAATGGCCAATATTTATAAACTCGGGGTCCCCCAGGAGCTGTTGGGCCCACTGCCCATACTGGGAAGGTGGAGGTTGAAGTAGGTTCCTGGAGTTCAAGGGTGCCTTGGCGTCTATGGCTTTGGGTGCCATGGGCTGGTGGCCCTCCGATTGGAGGTCCTCCTACCTCTGCCTCATTGTCTGCCCCTGGGTGAGAATATAGGGGAGCATAGGGTGGAGGTAAAGGCTGCAGGTCAGGGGGCTCAGAGGATGAGTCAGGTAACACAGGTGGGACTGAAGCCCCCGACCCTGATGATCCCTGGGAGCGCCCTTGCCTTGCTTCTCCTTTATCCTCTGAGAGGATCAAAGTCCTAACGACCCTTTGTGGAGGGTCTCAGGGTTCCGAGGGCAGGAAGGACTGTAGCCATAAGGGTGTGTCCAAGACTAGATTTTGCCAAGTGAGGATATAGGGGATCTGATCAAGGTGGCCTTGTGGACCTGAATTTAGGATTTCAGCCCTGACTTTGGAGATTATTCCCAGGTCCAGAGTCCCTTCTCTTGGCCACCCCAGGCCAAGTGCCGGCCAGTCTGCAGAGCAGAAGGTTTTAAGTTTGCCTTTTTTGACTGACATGGACAAACTATGGACTCTAGCTTTAAAAATGGAAAAATGGGAAGTCATGAGAGAAAGTGGGGTGGATGCTCCTTGTCTGATGACTATCTATAGAAGGAATGCAGTCCCTGTACACAAACAGTAAACACAAAGTGTACAAAAAAGATGACAGACAATAAACACAAAAGTGGACAAAATGATCCAAAGCAGACTAGACAATCAAGACAAACACCCAATTATATGTTTGCTCACCCTTCCACCTTCCTGGATTTCTCCCTTCTCTTCCAGTGCATCCACTGGTATTATTTGAACTTGCCAGAGACCTTTAACCCGCCAGGCTGGGGTTCCAACCCCACCAGGTACCTTTACGGGAACCTCTAACCCACAGATCTAGGAACTCTAACCTCTAAAAGTTCCTCTTTAAATCTCGGGAACTCTATCCCCAGGCAACATTCTTGCAGTGGGGGCTCCAGCCCCACAAAGTACCTTTAAATTTCTGACCAGTCAAGTTGTAGATCTCCCCCAGTCGAGACGCTTGTGCCCAACAGAGCTCATCTCTCTTCCTTCGAAGGGAATGTGCTCAGAAAACTTGTTAGGGTTCTGCTTTGACAATAGGCTTTTCCCGTGTAAACCCTGGGACCAGAGGGGCAAGCCAGACACTTAGCCTTACACCACGAACCTACAAGACCCTCTGGCAGAGCTCCCCTCTTCGTTCAGCTTTACCAGGAACATTTTTAGAGGGTCTATCTGGGTTCTGGTTTGGCAATAGGCTTTTCCCATATAAACCCTGGGACTAGAGGGGCAAGCCAGCCACTTAGCCTTACACTATGAACCTCCAAGACCTGTTCCCTCATCCCCGGCACAAGCCATGGATTGGAGCCCACTGGACCCGAGCAGCCTCTGCAGCAAGGATCCTAAGTGAATTCCCAATTGGTCCCACTGCTGGTCAGAACTCAATTATTCCTGTGGGATCCCGGATGAGCCCCCATATGAAGTGCCCAGAGACTTATCCCAATAAATGAGTCTTGAACCAACAATGCAAGATGCAAAGGGACTTTATTGTCTAGCTTTGAACTAGGGTCTCCCACCTAAAGCTGGTGAGTGACCTTGAGCTGTGCCTGAGCTTGAGTTTTTATAGAGTAGTAGTCAGCAGGGGACAGGGTAGGGGAATGTCTTTAGGTTGGGAAATCCTGCAGATAAGGGGAGTGACTGTAAGGTATTCTTGCAGATAAAGGGAATGTCTGCAGGGAAGAGATCCTGCGGATAAGGGGAAGGTCTTCAAGGTAGATAAGGGTAGGCCCTGGAGACCAGAGGTGTGCAAGATTGGGATTCCTGTGGACAATCCTATTTCACCATAATGTCATACAAGGGTCAGGCCCATAATGTCATACAGGGGACAGGATTTTTAATTATGAATCCTCCTAGGTTCCACACAGCCACGTGAACCTGAGAAAACTATATTTCTCTAACAGGCTGCTAAGCTTTCTAAAGGAATGACTCAAGGATTTATGAGGCAGAACTCATTGGGTATATACTCCTTTGTAGCTATGAGTGAGGAATGACTACTTTGGACTACATTACCACAGCTGAGTAGCAGCTTCATTTCCCACATTTCTGTGAGGACTATGTGCACATCACTAACTCTCTCTGTTTTCTTTTCTGATCTTAGGTGAACAAGTATCCTTAGATGGAATTGTTGAGAGACATCAAGAATTTTAAAAGGTGTGGAGTTTTATGGCTATAGCAATCATAACATTGCCCAAAGCAACAATAGTGAATAGCAGACATGGAAGCTCCAACATTAGAAATGACGTGATTAAACAGATGAGGAAAGGCTGATGAACAATTCCAACTGTTCTTACTATCTTTAGTAAATGTCTTTGCTAGGAGTAAATTATATCTATTCATGGAAAGCATGTTGGTGAGGTCCAAAGTTAGGAGCTCCACCGCCTCACTCTTAAAACATTGATTTTTAAAATAGCCAACCTCTGAAGTACTCAAACTGCGAAAATGAGTGCCAGGTAGGGGAATATCCCAGAATGGCTGCTACAAAACAAACTGCTAATCAAAATGACCTTGTATTCTTCACCTCTTTAACTTTCATTAAAATGACTTTGTACTTCTTTAAAAGGTGAGAAAGAAGAGATGATCTCCATCCAGAAGCAATCTTCAATTTAATTGTATCCCTTAAATTTATTAGTCAATTGTCTGAAACTAGAAATGCATTTTCCATGAGAGATGGTATAGCATATTTAAATAGTTAATTTCTATGAATCAACCCATAGAAACCTACCTAACTCATGTATAGATTGAAATTCTTCAGAGGCAGTACTTCTTAATTTTAAAGTTATTAACTGGTCAAGACAACATAACCTGGTCATTTGACTCCCTCCACAATCTGATAGGACCAAAAGAGTGAAAATGGGATTTCTTTCCTCTGTCATAGGTTTTATACTATTTGTGAACTCACCGCTCAGTCCTATCTCAAGACATCTCTGATAGCCATAGAGGAAGTAGACTTAAAGGCCTCAATTCCTCTTTCATTACTTCATCACAGGAAGATACAATTCTTTTCTCATACAAAGAAAACACCAGAATATCATTTCCTCCCCTCTACAAGGCTGGGCCAACTTACTTTATCACTGCAACATTATTGTTAGAGCTTGCTCACTTCTCTTAATCTTTTGAATAGGTCAGGGTTCACCAAGCTCAGCGCTGCACTTATCCCTTTTATCCTTTTAAGATCTTAACAGAAAAAGGAATATAGCAATTCAGTTTCACAGCATGGAGGAGAAACTGTTTCAACCTGACCTCAGTTTGACGGAGGAAGGGGAGAAACTAAAGGAAAAATTATTTCACAAAAATATCATAATTCAATATTTTATTTTCCACACTCATATTTGAAATATCTTGCTAATAGTACTGCAACGTGTAATCTGGGGGACCCCAAGGTTTGTGTCAATTTGGGATCTAGCAACCCCAACTCAGGAGAGTTTCCCTAGAGGGAAGTTAGGGATTCTGCCAGTCTCAGACTGAATAATAGGCCTTAAGATATTTAATGGCTCTAGTTAGGTGGAGTTGGTGTAATGATTAAAAATGATAAAGGCTGATATAATGAGGGGAATTAATAGTTTAATTAAAGCCATGTTAATAAAATAATTAAGGGGCAGCTGGGTGGCTCAGTGGATTAAGAGCCAGGCCTAGAGACGGGAGGTCCTAGGTTCAAGTCCGGCCTCGGACACTTCCAGCTGTGTGACCTTGGGCAAGTCACTTGACCCCCATTGCCCACCCTTACCACTCCTGGGCTAAGGACAGTCCCTAGCCCGGATGAAAAAGGAGGAGGGTTGGGCATGGGGCTAGCAACCCCACCCTGTAAAAACTACATCTGCTAAAGAAACTGCAACCTAAAGTAGGGGCAGCTGGGCTAGCTCAGTGGATTGAGAGCCAGGCCTAGAGACGAAAAGGTCCTAGGTTCAAATCCGGGCTCAGACACTTCCCAGCTGGGTGACCCTGAGTGACCCATTGCCTACTGGTTGTGGCCCTATGCTCCTAGAATGGAGTCCCAGGATAAAAATAAATGAATAAATAAATAAAATAAAATAATTTGGACGACCGCGCCTGACTACTTTTAAAAATGCCACCCATCAGTATCTCCACCCATCTTCCTTTGTCTTGCACGCCAGAGAGCATGTCTCAAGCCTGACCTCCGAATTTCAGTCAAGCTCAACCTGAGCTAATCAGGTCAGAAACTGGAAACCCATTGGATCACGGGAAATGTAGTCTCAAAGTTCCCCACATGTCCACAGGAAGTTTGTAAGATACTTTTAAATGGCACCTCCCTGAATTCCAAACAACACACTGGTCATATACCAATATAAAGCTAGCGACCTTAGAATGGCCTGAATTAATTTTAACATTGACAACTATTGATGATTTAAATTTATCCCTTTCTTATAATGAAAAGGAAGTGGAAAAATGGAAACAAAAATTTAAGGGCTAAACAGATAAATGGAGTATGGGTGTCATCTGAAGGAAAACTCCTGCTCCCTAGAAGTTTTTATCATAAAATTTGCCAGTCTATACACAAAAACGGTCCCTTTGGTTCCCAGGGCATTGTGGACTCTGTTAAAGCCATAGCCTCTAGGGGCAGCTGGGTAGCTCAGTGGATTGAGAGTCAGGCCTAGAGATGGGAGATCCTAGATTCAAATCCGGCCTCAGACACTTCCCAGCTGTGTGACCCTGGGAAAGTCACTTGACTCCCATTGCCCACCCTTACCACTCTTCCACCAAGAAGCCAATACACAGAAGTTAAGGGTTAAAAAAAGCAACATAGCCTCTAAAGTGTGTAAAGTCTTCCCTACTTGCCAAGCATTCAATCATCACTCCTTTCATGGCAAAGCTTTTGGAGGGTGTCCTCTGGCTTACACACCTTTTGAACACCTGCAAATTAAATTTTGTCTAGTCATAGACTAGATGACCAGATGGCTGGAAGCATTTTCTATTGCCTGGATCACAGCAGCTTTTGTTTCTAAGGTGCTCCTAAAAGAGATTATTCCTTGCTTTGGCCTGCCTACAGGTATTGATTCAGACAGGGGAACTCATTTCACTGGTCAGTTTTATCTCAGATAAATTCTTGTTTGGGGATAACTCCCAAATTCCATGTACTCATCCCCAGAACTCAGACCAAGTTGAGAGAATGAATAAAGATCTCAAAACTATGATTTGCAAATTGTGCACAGAGACTCATTCAAAATGGCCTGAAATTCTCCCTCTGGCCCTATTTTATCTTTGAAACAGGTCCAGGGGAGATGTACACATCTCATCATATAAGATGTTTTTTGGACATCCCCCTATGCAGGCTAAGCCTTTCTCTCCCTCATATATATCATTGCAAGGGGAGACACTTCTATTGCCTCATAAATACAGAACATAAAATTGTGAGAACTCCATGAATCCAGAGCTGCTATACAAGCAGGTCCTATTGACTTCTCATTCCCAGTAGAAAAGGTAAAATCAGACCAGGGAATGCTATCTCCCATCTGCTACAAAATCTAGTCCCTTTTCTGCCTTTCATAAGTGTGGCAATTTTCTGTAGTGCTGGCTGCTGATTGGGTAAATGCATATTGCTGCAATGGTCCTACAGGCTTGTGGGACATAAATAACTTATTAGGCCCTGATTCTAGGACTTCTTATGGGCTTATTCTTGCTCACTCAGAATTTTTATATACTATTTAATTTTGTTTTTTTCTTTTCATATATATATGTACATATATATGTATTTATGCTTTTGACTTCCTTTTAACAATTGATTCACATACCTCATAACTTAGCCATGTATCTCAGGACTGTGTATTGGTCAACTCCATCATATAATTGTCATATAATTTTAGATTTATAAATTTTTTTTATAATTTTAGGATAAGAAACTTGCTACCTCCCTGAATCAAGAAAGTGAACTGTTTAGAGATGCCTATGGAAACCTCATGCTGTATCAAAAGATCCAAAATGGACTTTGGGGTGTAGTGAAATTGAACTGTGATTGGGGGTGGTGGTGAATACATTTATTTTGAATGTACACTCTTATGCCAAGGGGGACTGCCCCCTAATTTTTGTCAAAGTGCCTAGCAATCATTAGTTCTCTTTCCTTCATTTCCTTCTCATCCACAAATTACTGTAATTTCCCCTTAGAAAGTGCAATATTCTATACAGCTCTAGTCTTTAGAGATACAAATTGGTTGTGTGTACTGATTCCATGGGGAAACTAGGAATGTAAATCTGGGAGATTTCTACATGCTTGTTTCCCATGGGAATCACAGGGGGGATTGTGTAATTAATTTCTGTACCCTAGAACTCCAATTCCCAGCATCCCATCTTCCTTCTCATGTTACATGCTGATGTAGGGAAGATATAAATTTGGTGTAGCCAAATTTGCTCTCTTTGGATGATAGCGTGCTGTGGAGATGAGGCAAAGGAGAGGTAGAACTAGCTCACGTGGTTTTAATTTTGTTAGATAATTAGATTTTTTTACTTCTATTTTCTTTTTATGTCTTCTACTTCAAGAGATTATTAATAAACTCTATAAAATATAATTCTTGGAGTGTGGAATATTAATTTAAATCCTACACAGGGATACTGTCCCCAGAATTCCAGGGTGTAGACTCTGTAAAAGTTTTTGGTGCTGGGCTCTGGACACAGGCAGAACATTGGACCTATCCCTCTCCTGAGTAAAGACTTGGTTTTTCTGACTACTTTAGTAGTTCTGTGTTTTTTTCAAGTTAACAGTACTATTCTGAATAATCCTAATTACTTTGTGCAATATTTCTCTGTTGGAAAATATAGCCTTAATTTCACCCAGGAACATCAGGAAAAAGTACTTTGCCCCACAATGACATCAGAGAAAGGAGCTCTATTAAGAAAAAAGGATAGATTTTCCTAAACTCCTTTATGTGACTAACTCTCTAACAATCAGAAACTTCTTAAGAGAAATCATCCTCTCCAGGTCAAACATTTCCTATCCACCTTAAGGTACTATTTTGGGGAATAATGGGAAGTAGATGTGGGAATGGAAATTAGGAGTTCTAGACTACTAGATCCCCACAACAAGCAGTTTGTAAGTTAGCAGCTGCCTGTGTTTAGGCTGGTTAATTCTAAGTGGAAGGTTTATTAACATGAATAAATAAAAAATCAAAAGAAAGAGAAGGGGATTCCTTTGTTATACCACTTTTCTGATAATGTGGCAATCTATGTGATAGTATGTTCAAGTCATTCTTGTTTCTCTTACTGTTTAATTAAAGGTTTTTGCTTTCAATTTATTCTTTGGTTGAATAGCACAAAAGGGGGGAGGATATTATTAGAAGCTTATGAATTGTGGTTTGCTCCTTGTCCAAGATGTGCCTTAAACCTGAGGTATTATTTGGGATACCTAAATATGAGAGGAACTCCAGATACTACATAGACTTTTGCATGAATTATCAGCTTCATATTAATAAATGTATCATATAACTTCCTAAAGGTTTACAAGGGTTAAAAAAGCAGTTTTGACAAAATGAGGAGAGCAATTTAATTAAAAAAAATTGTTTAATTTAAGAAAGAAGTACAGATAGATAGAAAAGAGAGATTACTAATCTTATACCCTATAAATATACCTAAAATTCCTAATACTGCCTAAAATTCCTAATACTACCTCTAATTGTCTTCTGAGGACAGTTTCCTTTGCCTGGCACAACCCAGGCCTAATCTAATCTACTCTATCTATAAATATTCACTAACTCCCTAAAATAATGGAGAGCCACCACTCACTCACTCCTTCAATTGGTTTTCTATAGCAGCCCAACTGTCAGTAGCCAACTGAAAGCAGATCTTTGCCTCAGAGACAGACCTCCTGTTCTCTCGAGATCCCAGAGGCAAAAAGACCTTTAAAGGCTAAAGCCAAAAGCCCTCCCAGTAAGCTCAGACCAACCTTTATATTTTAAGCTCAGTCCCACCTTTATATTCCAGCAACCCACACTACCAGCAACCAACCCTGGTTTCTTAGAATACAAAGTTAAATGAGGATTTAAAGTGTCACAGGACTTTGAAAGGGAACTCTTTATTCTCTTTGTCTATTTTGAATTAATACTTGGTTAACACTAACTTAAGTACCCCTACTCAGTATCTCACCAAACTGTGAAGTGTGAATCAGACTTTCTTTTAGTACTCCTACTTAGTACCTTAACAGATACTAAGTAAGAGTGTTGCAAGTCATTTGCTAAAATGGGTAACAACAGACAGGAAATTGTGAATCCTTTTTTTTTTTTTTAATTTTTTTTTTAATAAACCCTTAATTTCGGTGTATTGTCTCATAGGTGGAAGAGTGGTAAGGGTGGGCAATGGGGGTCAAGTGACTTGCCCAGGGTCACACAGCTGGGAAGTGGCTGAGGCCAGGTTTGAACCTAGGACCTCCTGTCTCTAGGCCTGACTCTCACTCCACTGAGCTACCCAGCTGCCCCTGAATCCTTTTGATAAGAGTTTACACCTCCAGAGAATGAGAGGTGGATCCTGAAAGACACTGCCCCTCTGGGCAGTGATAGACAATTTGAAAGCTGTGATTGGCCACTGTGAAGAGGGGAAGAAACAAGAAATTACTAAAAAAGCCCTGAATTTCTGGGGCTAGAGGTAGGCTATAGGAGTCATCTTCAATAGGTCATTGTCTTCAGCTCGAACTGCCTCTTGGAGGGAACTTGGGTGAGTGAATAGCTAGCTTTCCTTTTTCAACTTCTGGAGAGAGATTAATTCTGGTTGAGGGTTAACAAGTAGAGCCAAGCTGAGTCGAGCATTGGAGTAATATTTAGAGTGGCAGGCTAAATATCTTCTCTACCCTCTTTTTGTACTTCTCAACTTCCACTCTCTGTTTTGTAAATAAAAACTATTGAAAGTTATTTTGACTTAAGCTATAATATTTTAAATCGGCTACCACCATATTATTCATAATTTTCATATATTTTAGTCAAACCCTTGATTTTAATTCCTTACAGGACATTAAAAGACCTCAGAAAGCTTCCTGATTCCCATTTGATTTCTGGCAAAACCACCCTTAGACCATCCCAGACAAATGATTGTCTAATAAACTTAAAAAGAGTTTGAAAAAAGGAGATACCACAACTTCTCTTGGCAACTGCTTCAACAATATAACAATTAATATAACCAGATATTTCTTGCAAAGGGTTTCTCTATAATCATAGACTTTCTAAACCCTGGATCATTTTCAGAGAACCAATCTCTTAGTCTTAATTATATCTTGGACAACTTGGGCTTTTTTCTGGTAGTCTACCAAAAAAACTCTTTAGAGTTTTACACTTAAACTTGAAGTAATGACTGATAGTAAAACAACAGAAAAAGTATTAGGAAAGAAATAAAATATTGAGATCATGTTATTAGTTTGCAGATTTATAATAGCACAATATTTAAGACATGAGACCCAGAAATCCAGTTCTCAGTGGCAAATTCAATATAGATCCCCAATTCCTTGACTTAGTAAGACACATGTTGTATGTTCCCTTGTATGTCTTTAATATAGTACATATTAAATCCATTTTATATAGAATTACTTATTCTCCAAAGGAAAATGACCCTTAACATTAAAATTATTTAATTTTAACAATTTTAACAATTTACTTCCATGTTGATAGATAGATAGTTGATAGCACCAGCTAACACAAAATGCCATATGGTTAAATTAAATGAGGTACTTCATCTAAATTTTTGCATCTAGTAAAAGGTCTTAAATATGTAGTTCCCATACACTCAAATTGGAGATTTTGAGCTAAAATTAGCCTCAAATTTGAAGGATCACCACTACATAGACTTTGTCCTATAGAACAAGTGATAAACCGTAGGATCATAAGAATTGCATATTTAGTTAGAAGGGAACCGTTAGAGGCCATTGACTCTAATCCTCTCATTTTACAAATGTTCAAACTAAAGCTGGGAGAAGTTAAATGACTTACCTAGACTTATAAAGCTGGTAAGTATCTAATGTAGGATTTTAACTCAGGTCTACCTGATTCCTAGCCCAGTCAGCATTCTATCCATTCTCTCCCTCAGGATGAGAAATAAGGGATTATAAGGAATAGAATGTTGTATGTGCCATTATACATAATCATGTTATTAGTTCTTTGCTTGATTTTTGCTTAACTTTGACAACTTTGAAGGGAAGGTTCAATGCTGGGAAGATGCAGCTAAACTGGAAATAACTGTGATATAAAAAGAAAAGGCATCAATGCAACTTTTTTTTTAAAGACTCACCACATTGTTTCCAGGAATGCCATTATACAAAATGCCCTGCAGCTTCTGCAATGAACAGTAAAATGTCAACAACTGTGGAATTAGAGCATCAGGCCCATCTGTCTCCAAATTGCCTTCTTTCCTTTGACTTGGCAGGCTTTAGGTTTTTGAAGAGAAGTAATAAACTCTAACACTTCAGCTGACCTGAATTATGTTTCAGAAATCACATTCCAGTGCCAGAAGCAGTAATACCTCTAACTTGGCCTCCCTGATTCATAGAACCACAGAATGGGAAATCTAAACAGAAAAGAAGAATAGACATATATGTCCCCAAAGTCTGAGTCTTAGACATCTGACAAAAGGCACACATGAGACACCAGATCATAAAGAACAATAAATCTGGAACATATTTAAAGAGCTGTTCAGGATCACTGTTTCATGAATAGCTAACGTATATAAATAGAGGTTAGGACATGAAGGGTAGAAGCAAAGGAGGTTAATTTAGAAAGATGTTTTAACAATATCACTCATTAAAACTGTAAGCTAGGACATCTCTATCTCAGACTACTCTTGAAAGGGAGGGCTACAAAGTTAAATACAAAAAAAGGTGCTTTAATGTGATGCTTATAGAGCACTTAAGAATTTGTGTTTATGGAATCATAATGAAGTCTGTTTCCATACCATTACACTACAAAACAAAATTAAATCTCTAAGGGAGAAATTGATTTTCTTCCATGACCACAGAACATGAAACACTCTTTTTTTACTCTTTCCGATGGATCTTAGTTGCTAATATTAAAAAAGGACATTTGCCTGATAATCCTGCTCGTAAATCTTTTGATTTTAAGAGAAGGGCAAAGCAAAGGTGACTGTTAGAAAATCTCTTATTCACTACACAGAAGCAAAGAGACCTCCAGACTTTTTCCATTCAAATAAAGGTTATTAAAAATAGAACAGAAAGTAGAGGCAAGATGGTGGATTAGTATAAAGTAGTATAGCAAGTTCCCCCCACAAAGCTCTTCCAAACTGATATAGAAAATGTAACAGAGACTCCTGATCAGGAAATCCAGGAAAAAGTCACAATGAGTCATTTGTCTAGCCAAGGTCAGAATATGGAGATAAATAGAGAAGTTTGTGTACCCCAGGAATGGTGTCTGGTTAAATGTAGACCATTCCAGCATAGGGGGTGGAGAGAAGATGAGGTTCTCATCTCTCATCTATTTATATGCTACTGCCACATGTAGGGCAAAGAAACAGATACCAATTGTCTGCTTTGTCAGCTATTACCCAGATCTTGGTCACAGATCCAGGGTGAACTAAAAAAAGGCTATTATTAAGGAGTAAGTCCAGGCCTGTGTACCAAGCAAGAAAGAAGTTCAAAATCAAGTAGTAACAATGTGCCTTAGTTAGATTCTAAGAATGAAACAGGCTATCATTTCTAACTTCTAGAATCTAGATCCTTGATCCCAAACCTATGATACATGTGTCAGCACTGACAAGTGTTGCATTTTCTATGAAATGCAGCTGCATGTGGCCACATACAGAGAAGTATGGGGCTGCATGCCAAGGATGAAACATATGCTGTAGTGTGGCGGAGACATTCTGTGCTGGAGGTCTGTAGGCCAAAATAACTGTCACTAAGCAGTTAAGTTAAATAATTAGTTATGGGTTTATTAAATACAGTTACATATTACAATTATACATTTTTTTATTTAAACTATAAATATCTCAAAATCATGATTTTTTTCTTAAAGTGACACATCACCCAAGTTATGCTCAGTTTTTTGGCGAATTTTAAACTACGGCCCATAGGCCATATTGACCCCCCCCTGAAATGTTCTATCCAGCCATGGGACATTATTCCTAATCTGACAAATACAATGAGTAGGATACAATACAATGAAACTTTGAAAGAGTTGCCTTAGAAACAGACTGACAGATGAGTATTTCCTTTCCTTTGGCGCCCTCTTTAAAAAAAGTTTACCCATCACTGATCTAGACTAATCTGACTCTTGCAGAAGAATAAATAGGGTAGGAATTTCATATTGAAGGGAAGCCAATAGCTCTGTCACTCTGAACTAGATTTCTAACTGGCTGGATCCAGTAGGGATCTACTGTTGCTCAGATCCAATTTCTGGTCAGGAATTACAGATCTCAGACGTGGAGGGCAGCAAACAAACTGCCCTGGGTCAGATGATTTTATGTGGGAAGCCAATAAGAGAACAGATAAAAATCTGAGACTCCTCTTTTGACCCCTTTTGTGATCCTTGTGATTTCTTTTTTTTTTAATTTTTTAAACATTTATTAATATTCATTTTTAACATAGTTACATGATTCATGCTCCTACTTTCCCCTTTGCCCACCCCCGCCCCCACCCATGGTCAATGCACATTGTATCCTTGATCAAGACCTATTTCCAAATTGTTGATAGTTGCATTGGTGTGGTAGTTTCGAGTCTACATCCCCAATCAGGTCCTCCTCAGCCCATGCATTCAAGCATTTGTTTTTCTTATATGTTTCCTCTCCTGTGGTCCTTCCTCTGAATGTGGGTAAGGTTCTTTACCATAAATCCCTCAGAGCTGTCCTGTGTCATTGCTTTCTGCTGGTACAGAAGTCCATTGCATTGGATTTTACCATAGTATATCAGTCTCTGTGTACAGTGTTCTTCTGGCTCTGCTCCTTTCGCTCTGCGTCAGTTCCTGGAGGTCTTTCCAGTTCACCTGGAACTCCTCCAGTTTATCATTCCTTTGAGCACAATACTATTCCATCACCAGCATATACCACAATTTGTTCAACCATTCCCCAATTAAAGGACATACCCTCCTTTTCCAGTTCTTTGCCACCACAAAAAGCACAGCTATAAATATTTTCGTACAAGTCTGTTTATCTATGATCTCTTTGGGGTACAAACCCAGCAATGGTATGGCTGGATCAAAGGGCAGGCATTCTTTTATAGCCCTTTGAGCATAGTTCCATATTGCCAGCCAGAATGGTTGGATCAGTTCACAACTCCACCAGCAATGCATCAATATCCCAATTTTGCCACATCCACTCCAGCATTCATTACTCTCCCCTTCTTTCATTTTAACCAATCTGCTAGGTGTGAGGTGATACCTCAGAGTTGTTTTGATTTGCATTTCTCTCTTTTGATTTGCAAATCTCATTAGAGATTTAGAACACTTTCTCATGTGCTTATTGATACTTTTGATTTCTTTACCTGAAAATTGCCTATTCATGTCTCTTGCCCATTTATCAATTGGGGAATGGTTTGATTTTTTATACAATTGATTTAATTCCTTGTATATTTCAGTAATTAGACCCCTGTCAGAGTTTTTTGTTATAAAGATTTTTTCCCAATTTGTTGTTTCCCTTCTGATTTTGACTACATTGTTTTTCTTTGTACAAAAGCTTTTTAGCTTAATATAATCAAAACCATTTAATTTACATTTTGTAATTTTCTCTAACTCTTGCTTGGTTTTAAAATCTTTCCTTTCCCAGAGATCTGACAAGTATACTATTCTGTGTTCACTTAACTTATTTATAGTTTTCCTCTTTATATTCAAGTCATTCACCCATTCTGAATTTATCTTGGTGTAGGGTGTGAGATGTTGATCTAAACCTAATCTCTCCCATATTGTTTTCCAAATTTCCCAGCAGTTTTTGTCAAATAGTGGATTCATGTCCGAAAAGTTGGGCTCTTTGGGTTTATCATACACTGTCTTGCTGATGTCATTAACCCCAAGTCTATTCCACTGATCCTCCTCTCTATCTCTTAGCCAGTACCATATTGTTTTGATGACTGCTGCTTTATAGTATAGTTTAATATCTGGTACTGGTAGGCCCCCTTCCTTCACATTTTTTTTTCAATATTTCCCTTGATATTCTTGATCTTTTGTTATTCCAAATGAAATTTGTTATAGTTTTTTCTAATTCAGTAAAGAAGTTTTTTGGTAGCTTGATAGGTATGGCGCTAAATAGGTAAATTAATTTGGGTAGAATGGTCATTTTTATTATGTTAGCTCGTCCTACCCATGAGCAATCAATGGCTTTCCAATTGTTTAGATCCAGTTTTATTTGTTTGGAAAGTGTTTTGTAGTTGTTTTCATATAATTGCTGTGTTTGTTTTGGTAGATAGATTCCCAAATATTTTATATTGTCTAGGGTGATTTTAAATGGTGTTTCTCTTTCTACCTCTTGCTGCTCTAATGTGTTGGAAATATATAGAAATGCTGATGATTTATGTGCATTTATTTTGTATCCTGCAACTCTGCTAAAGTTGTTGATTATTTCTACCAGCTTCTTAGTTGATTCTCTAGGATTTTTAAGTAGAACATCATATCATCTGCAAAGAGTGATAGCTTAGTCTCCTCCTTGCCTATTTTGATACCTTCAATTTCTTTTTCTTCTCTAATTGCTACTGCTAGTGTTTCTAGTACTATGTTGAATAATAGAGGTGATAATGGACATCCTTGTTTCACTCCTGATCTTACTGGGAAGGCTTTTAATTTATCCCCATTGCATATAATGCTTGCTGATGGTTTTAGGTATATACTGTTTATCATTTTTAGGAAAGGTTCTTCTATTCCTATACTTTTCAGTGTTTTCAATGGGAATGGATGCTGTATTTTGTCAAAGGCTTTTTCAGCACCTATTGAGATAATCATGTGATTTTTGTTTGTTAGACTGTTGATATAGTCAATTATGTGGATGGTTTTCCTAATGTTGAACCATCCTTGCATTCCTGGTATAAATCCCACCTGATCATGGTGGATGTTCTTCTTAATTCCTTGCTGTAGTCTTTTTCCTAGTATTCTATTTAAGATTTTTGCATCTATGTTCATTAGGGAGATTGGTCTATAGTTTTCTTTCTCTGTTTTTGGTCTACCTGGCTTTGAAATCAGTACCATATTTGTGTCATAGAAGGAATTTGGTAGGACTCCTTCTTTGCTTATCATATCAAATAATTTGTATAGTATTGGGATTAGTTGCTCTTTGAATGTCTGATAGAATTCACTTGTGAATCCATCAGGTCCTGGTGATTTTTTCTTAGGGAGTTTTTTGATGGCTTGTTCAATTTCTTTTTCTGATATGGGTTTATTAAGGCATTCTATTTCTTCTGCTGTTAATCTAGGCAATTTATATTTTTGTAAATATTCATCCATATCTCCTAAATTGTTATATTTGTTGCCATATAATTGGGCAAAATAGTTTTTAATGATTGTCTTAATTTCCCCTTCATTAGAGGAGAGGCCTCCCTTTTCATCTTTGATACTGTCAATTTGGCTTTCTTCTTTCCTTTTTTTTATTAGATTGACCAGTACTTTGTCTATTTTATCTGTTTTTTCAAAGTACCAGCTTCTAGTTTTATTTATTAATTCAATAGTTCTTTTACTTTCAATTTTTATTAATTTCTCCCTTGGTTTTTAGTATTTCTAATTAGGTTTTCATCTGGGGGGTTTTAATTTGCTCGCTTTCTAATTTTTTGAGTTGCATGTCCAATTCATTAATCTCTGCCCTCCCTAATTTGTTAATATATGCACTCAAGGATATAAATTTCCCCCTGAGTACTGCCTTGGCTGCATCCCACAGAGTTTGGTAGGATGTCTCATCATTGTCATTCTCTTCAATGAAATTGTTGATTGTTTCTATGATTTCTTTTTTGACAAATTGGTTTTGGAGAATCATATTGTTTAATTTCCAATTGGTTTTTTATTTGCCTGTCCAGGTGCCCTTACTAATTATTATTTTTATTGCATTATGATCTGAGAAGGTTACATTTATTATATCTGCTCTTTTCCATTTGTTTGCAATGTTTCTATGCCCTATTACATGGTCAATCTTTGTGAATGTATCATGTGCAGCTGAAAAGAAGGTGTATTCCTTTTTGTCCCTATTTATTTTTCTCCATATATCAATTAAATCTAATTTTTCTAGGACTTCATTCATCTCTCTTTCCTCTTTCTTATTTATTTTTTGGTTTGATTTATCTAGATCTGAAAGAGGAATATTTAGATCTCCCACTATTATAGTTTTACTATCTATTTCCTTCTTGAGCTCTGCCAGTTTCTCCTTTATGAATATGGATGCTATACCACTTGGTGCATACATATTGAGCAATGTTATTTCCTCATTGTTTATACTGCCTTTAATCAGGATGTAATGACCTTCCCTGTCTTTTTTAATCATTTCTATTTTTACTTTGGCTTTGTCAGAAATCATAATAGCCACTCCTGCCTTCTTTTTCTCATTTGATGCCCAAAAGATTTTGCTGAAGCCCTTAACCTTAAACTTGTGTATGTCCACCCGCCTCATATGTGTTTCTTGTAGACAACATATGGTAGGATTTTGCTTTCTGATCCACTCTGCTATTTGCTTCCGTTTTATGAGCGAGTTCATCCCATTCACAGAGTTACAGTTATCAGTTGTGCATTCACTGACATTTTTGTATCCTCCCCTAGTCCCACCCCTTCTTCTTACACTATTTCCTTTTAAACCAGTGGTTTGCTTTGAGCTGGTATCCCTTATCCCCTCCCTTGATTAACTTCCCTTTCTACCCCCTCCCTTGTTATTCCCCTATTTTTATTTTTAAAGGCCTAATGAATTCCCTCCCCATTATTCTCCCCTCCCTTTTTGACCTCCCCACTCCCCTGCTCCCCTTTGTTTATCCCTTCTGACTTTCTCAGTAGGGTTAGATAGAGTTTTTTATCCCAATGGATAATATAGCTACTCTTCCCTCTCTGGGTTGATTACACTGAGAGTAAGGTTTAAACATTATGTCTTAATGCTCTCTTCCTCTCCTTCTTATAATAGTATTTGTCCCCTCCCCTTCCCATGCCCTCTTTGTGTGTGATAGACTATCCTATTTTTCTTATTCACTCAAGTTTCTATTTGTGTCCCCTACTATTCATCCCCCCTCTTTCCCACCCCCCCATGTCATCTTAGACCATTTAGTATTCCACCCTGTCCCTATGAATTATTCTTCTGATTGCTATAATAGTGAGTACTATAATAGTGAATAGAGTTCACTACAGAGAATTATACATAGCATTTCTCCACATAGGAATATAGATAATTAGATCTTATTGAAGCCCTTAAAAAGTCAAATTTGAAAAATTTTGAGTTTTCTTCCTTTCCCCTCTATTTCTTATTTACCTTTTCATGTTTCTCTTGATTTTTTAGGTTGGATATCAAACTTTCCACTTAGTCCTGATCTTTTCTGTGCAAATACTTGGAAATCTTCAATTTTGTTGAATGCCCAAACTTTCCCCTGGAAATATATAGTCAGTTTCGATAGGTACTTGATCCATAGTTGAAGGCCCAGTTCTCTTGCCTTTCTGAATATCATATTCCACACCTTGCAGTCTTTTAGCGTGGAGGCTGCCAGATCCTGTGTGATCCTGATTGGTGCTCCTTGGTATCTGAATTGTCTCTTTCTGGCTTCTTGTAAGATTTTTTTCTTTTACTTGGAAGCTCTTGAATTTGGCTATTATATTCCTGGGGGTTGTCTTTTCTGGGTCTAGTGTAGAGGGTGACCTATGGATCCTTTCAATGTCTGTATTGCCCTCTTGTTGTAGAACTTCAGGGCAATTTTGCTGAATAATTTCTTTTAGTATGGAGTCCAAATTTCTATTAATTTCTGCTTTTTCTGGAAGACCAATGATTCTCAAATTGTCTCTTCTAGACCGGTTTTCTTGGTCTGTCACTTTCTCATTGAGATATTTCATGTTTCCTTCTATTTTATCAGTCTTTTGACTTTGTTTTATTTGTTCTTGTTGTCTTGAGAGATCATTAGCTTCTAATTGCTCAATTCTAGCTCTTAGGGACTGGTTTTTGGCTATAATCTTTTGGTTTTTAGCTATGATCTTTTGGTTTTCCTTTTCAATCTGGTCATTTCTGGTGTTCTATTTGCTTATCAGTTCATTTGATTTCTGAGCCTCACTTTCCAATTACAAAATTCTGCCTTTTAAACTGTTATTTTCTTGTCAGATCTCTTCCATCTTTCTCAACATCTCAGATTTGAACTCTTCATTGTTTTGGGAAGGTTTGGATATGATTACTTGTTTGTACTCCTCTGTTGTCTGGATTTTCTCTGTGTAAAAGTTGTCGAGTGTTCCAGAGTTCTTCTTGATAAGCTTTCTCTTCTGGGCTTCCTGATTTTGGCTTGCCATTGTTGTTAGCCCAGAGCCTTCTGTGCTTTATCCTTACACTCAGGGTCTTTCTGCACTCTCTAAGCTCCTGAGGTCTCAGGTCTCGTTGTTCTCAGGGTCGAGCCTCCTGGTCGTCCGTGGTCTGCCCCTCTGCCCAAGGCTCCTTCAACTGTCTCAGGGCACTGCTTCCACTGCTGTGCTCCTGTCTGCACAGGGTCCCCACTCGAGGTCCAAGCCTGCGTTCGGCATCCTTGTCCATGCCTAGGCACTGCCTTCACCTGCACAGACACTCAGGAAAGTCTATGGGCATTCTTTAGCCTCTTGGGGTCCTAAGTCTTGCTGCTCTCAGGAACAAGCCCTGGAGCTACCAGTGACTTAATGGGTGCCCCAAACCTGCTTTAACTTTTGTGCACTGGCCTCTGAGCTATTTGTGGTGTGGGGGCTGAGGGATGGGCTTCTTCCTCTCGCATTTTAGTGAGAGCTGTTTCACCCCTTTATAGCATGGAGATGCCCCGATTCTGCATACCTTCAATGCTGCGCCCTGTTGTGGGGTCCCTTTGTTTGTCTGGATTCGTTTTTATGTCCCCTTGAGGAGTCCTGTATGCTTCAGTTAGGAGAGATCAAGCTGCTGCTCCTTACTCTGCTGCCATCTTAACTGGAAATCTTGATCCTTGTGATTTCTTGTTGAAAAGTATTGTGGCCTTATTGAAAAGCTTTAAGTTCCTATCAAACCTGAATTTAAAGGGTTAACACTGTTAACATAAGAAGGAATGCTGCTGCCTATTCTAGCCAAGGCCAAGATACTCCCCAACTTGGCTTCCTGATAAGAATCTAGTCAAAATTCAGCCTTGGCCTTGGTCTATTCTGAAGCCAATGTTTTGTGTTTTGATGTGACATAATTTGTAACTTCTGCACATCTGCAAAGTTTCAGGGGTGTTCTTTTGTGTGAAATGAGTCTTGAAATATATATATAATCAACTCCATGTTCCTGGAGACAGAGCTGGAAGCATGAGGTAAAAGACAACTCCCTTGTTCCATCCTTATTTCCTTATCAACTAAACTGTCCTCATCAGATTATCAGTGATGATAAAGATATCTCCACAATTTTAGAAGTACTGATAACTTGCAAGTCTCCAATTTGAACCATCTCTGAGATTCTGGAGTAACGCAACACTTAAAATTTCAAGAAAGCAGCAACAGAACCAGCCCAGACCTTCACTCCAGAAGGATACAAAGACTGGCCCTAACATAAAGTCTGAGGTCAGAAAGTAGACTTGAAGAATAACGGGGAAAAAAAAGATTTCCACATTAAAAAAAAAGTTGGTGATAAGGACACTCAAGACACCAACTCAGAAAAAGAGAAGGCCTCAGATACATCTATAAGTAAAATCTCATAGAAAAACATGGCTGGTGCACGAATTCAACTACAATTTCTGGAAGAGAGAAAGCAAGAATATTTTTAAGAATTGAAAAATGCTGTAATAAGTGAAATGAGAATTAGAGGAAAATGGAACAACCATAAGGATTAACTGCTTAAATGTCCCCTCTGAATCCCATCATAATCAATGGTCATAGAGTCAAATTACAAAGGCTCTGGGAATGGTTATATTATGTCTCAATGATGGTAAAAGAAAAAATGGAAAGTAGGGGGGAAGAGGGGAATATATTTGGAGTTGGGGAGGGAAAAGAAGATTAGGAAAACTTATCTCATAATTGTGTAAGTAGAAAGAAGGTATGGGGGGAATGTTTGGCATTTGAACTTCACTTTCCTCTGAAGGAAGAAAAAATGCACATAGACACCCTAAGAAATGGGTATAGAAATACATTTCATTAATCAAAGAAATAGGAAGGACTGAGGAGAATGGAGGGTTAGAGGGAAGATAGCAAAAGCAAAATTAATTAAAACTAACACTAAAGATGCACAAAAATATAGCTATTTTTCAAGTTAGCAAAGAATTAGAATCTGAGGGAGTCATCAATAGAGGAAAAACTGAATTATGGCATGTAAATGTGATGAAACAGTTGTTGTTGTTCATCCCATGCTGAGGAGGATTTCCACCCTGATTGTAGTGTGGATGAGCCCTATTTGGGGTATTTTGGTGTGAGTTATCATTTGGATTATTATTTCTAAATTGGTTTCTATTTCTATTTGCCTGATTCCACTTTCTACAGTTCATCATTACATGACCCCTTTTTTCCCACAGTTAACACATTCATGGTTGATTTGTGGATTCCTGCAAAGGGGATATGGCCAATCCTTGATATGAATTTCCTTTTTCAATTTTTCCTATTAGTACTTTATTTCCTTCCTTAATGTCTCCACTAAGTCACTGTTGTCTTCATCTTTCTTTTCATGGCTGTTAAAGACATAAACTGCTACTCTTCTCAATTCCTGGAGATACATATTAGCCTAGTTTGGGCAGTTAGTCTTAAAATAGTCTTTGACCACTTTACAACAATTTTTAACAAATTGTCTTCTTAATTGTCTGAGATCCCTTTCTCTGGAAAGATCTAGGTCTATATATCTACCTCCCAGCTCAATAAGTCTATTTATAAGCTGGGAGGGATTTTCCTCATGTTTTTGCTTTAAATTTTCAAATTTTGTCCATGTTCCAGGCCTATCAGAACAAGGTCTCATTACTTTTAGTAATGCCTTTCTAGCCTGACATAGTTTCAAGTAATCTTCCTCTTTATTTGAATTCCATTATGGGTCTTCCTGTGGCCAATGAATTGCTCTCCTTCCCTGGGCCTGATTAACAAGAGAAACAATTTTTTTCCTTTTTCTGTTAAAAAGGCTTGGAGCAAATTTTCCATGTCAATCCATGTGGGATCATAAGTGTGGTAAATACTTTCTAGCTTTTTTATAATCACAATGGGATCATCTTCAAAGGAAGTAGTATTTTCCTTGAATCTCTCAATAACTTGTGGAGTGAAAGATACATGGTATCTAATGGTCACTAAATCTCCACTTTTATTGTAAGTGGGTACTTCCTTTAAGGGGAATAGGCCTTTAACTGAATTATGTTCAATTTCTGTTGCTTGGTTTTTTTGTTTGAGTTGCAATGGAGTAGGTGAGGGGACGGGGAAGAGTGTTACAGGCAGGGGGAGAGATGGTTTGGGTAAGGATGGTTTTGGCAGCTATGGTTTGAGTAGAGGGAGAGATTAATTGGACAGGGTAAGGCAGAGACTGGCTTAGATGGTGAGGCAGTGTAGGGAGATGAATCTTCCTTCTGAATCTTGAGATTACTCAAGCTCTTCTCAAGGTTTTCTATCTGAGTCTTGACATCAATAAAGTTAATATTCTGTTGTTTTTCCTTGAGGAGAAATAGGTATATTGCCAGGTATCCAATTAAAATAATTATACTCAGGAACAGCACTAAAAAAAGCCAATCCGAACTGTGAGTTGTGTAAGCTCAGTAAAGTTCTCCAGGAACAGGAGCTGTTTCAGATAGGCAGGAAACTGTTCTCCTAAAGGGTGGACCATGTTATTAGCACCATACTCAGTTGCCTATTTATTTTTAAATCTAATTATTACTTTTTTTTCAATTCTACTTCATGTCCATAGGTGGCACTACTTTAGTATGTACTGGCTAGGGGTTTAAGTTTCACAAAGCCAATGAACTGGGTATTGTAAATACTTTAGAGAAAAAATTTGGTGTAGCTAGAGACAAGCCCTAATTAGCCCTTGAATGGAGGGTAGGGAAAAGCCTTAGCTGGAGACTAAATTTAGAAGGGACAACAAGAAAAAGCAAAAGTTCAGTCAAGAGGTTTAGAAGAGTGTACTCCCTTCCTCTACCCCCAAGGGGTAAAATCACCAGCTGGCCACATGTTTCCACAAGCACATGGACAAGGAGTCATGTAGGAGGGCAAAAAGGGTTTGGGTATGGAAAACAACCTGTGGGCTGTTGAGATTTTTGCCTTTACTAGGCTTTGAAGATTTCTCAGGATTAAGGGAGCAGTTTAAGTTAACTTTGTTGCTATTTTCACTGATTTCTCTCTTCAATTTTCTACCTCCCACTTAAGCAAATTCTAGAGACAAATGGGAGTTCAGGAAAGGCCTTAAAGAAAGAGCTAACTTCTAGGAATAAGATAGGGCTAACCTTTGTCAACTTAGCCCAACAATGAACTCTTTCCAATAACCCAAAAAAAAAAAAAAAAAAAAAAAAAAAGACTGAGCTTGTTATAAGAAAGAGAAGGTTAGAGCAAGTTTGCAGAGGCATGAGACCAACAGGGAGAGAATTCTAGAATGTAAAAGCAGGGGTCAGATAGTTAACTAAGGTTTGAGGACTTTTTTTTCTCTGGTTTGACCTGGAGAAACTGGCTGCTTTTCCTTAGTGGCTGATTCTACCTTGATTCCCCATCCTACCTGCTACCTTGCTGGTACCTTGCTGTTATCTACTGTGTTTACTGGTGATCCTGATCCATCTGGCATCTGTCTGTAAGATCAGGTGTGGGTTCTTTTGGATCCAGTACCTTTCCCTGGGCCCTGTCAAGTTTGTTAGTTTAGTGCAGACTTATTTAAATTAGGGATTGGGATCTCTAGGTCAGTGAGGGAGGACTAGTGTAGTTCAAACTCTATGAAGACTCCTGGCAATGGGGCATTTAGATTTGGGTAGTTTAGATAGTTGAAATTAGTGTCAGTGTCATCCCAATTTCCATCTAACCATTCCCTGTTATAAAAGTACAACATCCATCCCTGTTACTGGGTGGTCATGTGTGTAATCTCAGACTAGGCTGTGCCTGGCTGGGTTTCTGTTGGCCTTCCCAAACCACAGTTAATCTTCTGATGTTGGCCCAATTTATTCATCTGGTCCCATCCCCTATACAACCCTCTTACAAGCTGAACCTATCAGCTTCCTCCAATACTCCAGGACTCTGGGCTGCAAGATAGTACCTGTGAGGGCTGGGTAGTTTCCCTTAGGCAAGGAGTCAGGAGGGTTAAAGTGTGCCCCCAGGTTTGAGGGGGCTAATTGCTGCTAAAAAAACCCACCAGTTTTGGGAAGCCACAAGCGATGGCTATTTAGCTATTTACAAATTAAAGGAAAGGGGGATTTAGATCTCACCCTCCACACAGGTGTTTCCAAACCACTCTAGAGGCAGCCAGGGGAGAAGTGGTGGTGGGTGATAACCATTTCTGAATGGGTCTGGAAAGCAGTGTGAGGGGTGAGGGGTGGGGAGCAGGGATGTGTGTTGGAGCTCAGTTCCCAGGAGCTTTCCTTTGCTAAACTTGGGGTGGTGAGAAAGCCCTCTGCCCTTGCACAACTTTCTTTAGGCAGTTTCTCTGCCACAGTTTTGGGATTTCTAAAGCTTTTTAGTATGAAACCAATGGCTGTGGCCATAAGGCTAATCTGTCCTTTTGTTATTTCAAAAACTGCTCTACCAGTTTAGAATGGAGTAAAGACTCTTAACTCCAGAATTAACTACTAATGAATTGAATTAAGGAGAGTAAAAAATTGGAGAAGATTAAGGGTAGTCATTAAACTTTTGTGGTTTATTTAATAAAAATAAAATTTATTAAATGTAATATTAATAAAATATTGGTCACCATTATAAAAGCAATTCTTAAGCCAAGAGTCTGTTAGTAGCTCTTAACAATGTAATTTTAGTAAAAATGGAGATATATTAAAAAGGGAAATAAAGGAAGGGGTCAGAAAATCTCACCTATCCAGAAAAAATACCTAAACCAAAATCCCAAGCCTGCCAAGCTGCTTAACCAGCAAAGCCCTTGAGCATCAACCTCAGTAGAGAGTGCTCTACCCCACACCTTTTTTTTATGGGCACACACTCTGTGCCCATGAATCAGGCAAAAAATGGGGTGTGGGTAGTAAGGACAAACGTAGAGAATGGTTTCTATCATTATATGAGTAATGTCTTGTCTAGAGTGTGAATTGGATTTAAGTGAGGCAGAATTGAACAAGGTTATCAGCCTCATTTTCTCTTCCAGAGTCATCAAAGTTCAATGGCAAGACTGGTAATAGTCCAGGATTCCTTTAGGCTTCATCTCCCAGAATTCTTACCTCACCCAAAACTTATCTTTTTCTTTCTGTTTATGTGTGTCTTTTTTGTGATTGTATATACGTTTTGGGTAAAACGCTCTCTCTTCCTTGAGTGGTGAGTGCTCCCTGTGTTCTCTAGCTCTCTAGTTAAATATTAATAAATCTTTATAAATTGAATATTTTGGAGATATTGAATATTAATTTTAAAATATTGAATATTTTGGAGATATTGAATATTAATTTTAAAATCTACAACTCTTCTGGATGATCTTGGTGTCTTTGATGTTAGACCAATCTCTAAATGTTCTACAGTGCCTGCCTCAGCCACCTTCATGGTTATTAAACAAATTGTTACTAGCCACTCATTCTGCTGAAAGAAATCTTTCATGTGCGTGGGGGTAGACATTTCACTAACACATTGATGAGTCTTATGTCTATCAGTTACCCTCAGCCTGTTAAGCCTCAGTCAGGTTTACCAGGGTATGGCCATTGCACATGCTATAGCTTCTTGGAGCCACTGCTGGGAGTTGGGTGACAGATGGATACCAAAGATGGATGGGGACTCCTATAAAGGTCCCAACAAGCCTTCAGACCATTCCAGTTTCTTTGCCAAGAAAACCTCAAATGACATTATGAAGAGTAGCACATGACTGAATAATAACACTGTTGGAATGGTAGTACTGTTCTGAAGGAAATGATGAAAAGGGTTGTTTCAGGAAAACTTGAAAAGATTTAAATGAACTGATATAGCATGAAGTGAGCAGAACCAGAAGAACAATTTATGCGAATAACAATATTTTTCAAATAAATGACTTTGAAAAACTTTGGCACTCTGATCAGAACACACACACACACACACACACACACACACACACACACACACACACAGTTTTTCTTTGGCCATGGCCAGTGCAGAAATTCATTTTGTTTGTCTGTGCATGTTTGTAATATGGATTTTGTTTTATTTTGGTTCTCAACTGCAGGGGCTAATGGGAGCACGAGAAGGCAAATTTTTAAAAGAATTGAACACAGAACAAACATCCCCAGCTCTAAGAGCCTGTATATAACAGATCTCAAAATACTATTTGTAGTCTGTTATGCAAAGGAAACATCTGTCTTTCTTCCTTCAGTGGCAGGATAGTACTGGCTTCAGAATTTAATGCTTCAGTAGTTTCATGGTAGTCAAAACAAGAATTCACTTCCTGGAAAATGTCTGCCTTCATGAGCAGTCCCTCTCTGTTATCTTATTCTGCCCCTCCCCCTTGCTACTTGTCTTCAGAGCCTAGAGGACAAAATGGCTTCTCTTGGACCACAGTTTGAAAGGTGACAGTTTCTCCCACCATTCCAGGGCATTGTAAGTCTCTAATCATGGCTCCAAGGATAGGATTAGATGTATTTTCCTCCCCTCTCACCAAGACTTGAGGTCTCAGCCCTGTGTGTGTGGTATTTTGTAAGTTACAGATACTCTTGGGTGAGTCTGCCTGTGAAAGCCCCGTTTTAAAAACGTCCATGTTTTTTACTTTTTCTCTTGCTGGCTGCTTTGAAATCACACTTGTTACACTGTATCTAGGCTTGAAACTCAGCCTCAGGGTTTATACAGAAATGTATCTTTTGCTGTTGTGGTGCTCTCTGAGCTAGAGGCTCGAGTCTGAAACATTGTTTTTCTCTCATCCTCCATTTTGATTCTAGGTGTCAGACTAAGTGATACATGTTTCTCTTTGGCTAAGCACTACTCTAGGGGTTTGGGATTGTTTCCAAATCCTTTCCCTAAGCTACTCACATTGCTCAACAAAGCTAACATTTGGCTATTCGCAACAATGTTTCATTGATTTCCTAGCCCAAATTTTAAACCATTTGCAACTAGGTTTATGTCAAAAATTTTCACTCCTTCCTCAAAAGTCTGTGAAACTCCAGTGCTTCCCACAAGAGATTGTTCCTTCCCATAAATATCTCTATGCAAGTCTCTTATGTCATTTTCCATCTGTAATTCAGCAGTAGGCTTCTTTCTATTCTCAAATATGGTGTATTGATTTCCATCAATACTGTTCATTATCAGAACATTAGCCTCATTCTCTCTTTTGAACTTTGCTCTCTGTAGCAGTCTTTTTTCTTTGTTGGTGTGTATTACAGATTAAACTTCATTGTGAAACATTCCTTGTGAAACATCCCCTAATTTTAAAAATTTCTCCATTTCACCTAGAGATGGCTTATCAGATTTCTTGCAATCATGTTGGCAACAAGCTTGTGGTTTTTGCGATTTGCTTGCCCAATTACTATTTACATATGTCTTCTTATAAGAATCAGGTCTATCTTTGCTAAAATTGATTTGCTTCTTAAATCTACATTCCCTTAGGAGATGGCCTGGCTTCTTGCATAGATAACATCTAGGAATTGAAGTATTGGACTTATTTTGATTGTAGTAATTAGTTTTGGGTCTAGACTCTCTATTTTTGGTAATTTGTAGAGCAAAATTCCTAAACTCCTCTTTATCTCAATCTTGTCTTGCTTCTCGTAACTCCCTTTTCAAATCCTGTATTGTCCTGTCTTTCTCTGAGTCCAGCTCATGTCTAATTTGTTGTTCTTTTTGCCTAGACTCATGAATGCACGTGGCATGTTTCCTGATTTCTTCTAATGACAATTCCTCCCATTGTGGACAACTCCATCTAAAGTATACTTGGATAGGCACACTTGTTCCTTTTATAAACTGTCTTTTAATATGAGGCAAAGCCTCATCAGCTTGATCTCTATTAAGCCCTAGTAGATTCTCAGAATTTTCCATTAATCTATCTAGGAATAAACTTGGATGCTCTTCCTCAGATTGCCTCATCTTCTCAAATTTGCTCCAACCGTTCGGACATTTCCCATGAATTTTTACAGCTTCTAAAAGATCAGATCTACACTTAATTAAATCTCTCATATTAGCCGGTGAGCTTAAATCAATTGCTGCATGGCTCCTAGGCCAGTCCATCAAATTTGCATTAGTTCTTGTCTCATCTATGAATCTAACCTTCTCACTGGGGGTAAAGAATTCATCGAGGACAAATTCAATGTCCGAATAGGAAGGAATTAAACAAGCTAAATGTCCTTTTTAATTCTTTAGCTGCCTTATATGACGATAGGAAGAATTTGGGAAATCTTCTCTTCAACACCTACAAATCCTGGGCTGTGAATGCCTTAAAGGTCTTCATATTCACTGCCTCTCCATCAGCCCTAAACTTGGTTTGATCAATTATGGGTAGCAAGGTCACAGTAGCTGGTACTATTGCTCCTTCTTCAGTCTGGGTTGTTTCTGTCCCTGTTTATGTTTCTGTTGTCTGTCCCTGTTTCAGTATCATTGTCAGTCTCAGTTTGTGTACTAGCATTAACCATTTTCTTTTTGGGAATCAGTTTGTCTTTAGGAGTGTACATGCCCTCAATTATTTCAAGTTGTAAGATGGTATGCTTATCTAAATCTTGTCCCAACCTTATCTTATTATTAGTCTCTCTCATCAGCTTCATCTGTTCCTTCATCATTGAGATCAAATCATCCTTGTCAGATTTGCCTTTCCCAAACAACAGAGAGTATACTTTCTTCATTGCCATCACCCCTGTATCATGGTAACTAAAGCCACTATTACTGCTGGCAAGTAAGATAGAAACTCTACCAGGGTTATGGTCAAGTACTTATATGTATCATAGATGGTCACCAACTTCATTAAATAACCTGGAATTATGCAGAACTACAGTTTAATTACACCATGTGTGAATGAGTAGAGGAACATAGCTAGGGTACCCAAGATAAAAGAAATCCTTACTATCCCCATTATTCTTTGCTCTTTTATAAAGGTTCAAAGCCTGGCTTCGCCAAAAACTGTTATATAATAAAACTAGAAGTTAGATGTTGTATAATGGAGAGGGAGATGATGATATGACACCTCCCTCCTTTATAACAGTGCCCAGGCAGGATCTTTCAACTCAAATGGATGATATCCCTTCAGGTCCCACCTGGGGTTTATTGATAGTGTAAATGGGCTCTATTAGCTTGGTAATGATTTGTCTCTGACTGTGTATCTCCATTCCCAGAGAAGCTAGGAAATAACCACTCCAAGAAGGTACTTTAAAAGGCTTTGACTGTATTTAACAAAGATGGGGAATTGGGATTGGATAGAGGTAATGGGAAACCCTAATTAAATTTGGTAATGATAAACCCTTAAACTGTAGGCAAGTAATGAGTCAGGATGGTTAGCTTCTCTGGTCCAGCTTGGCCACAGCCAAACCAGAGTAGGCAAACTGCTGCTTGATGTTTCAGCTTCTTCTTTGCTAGAACCAGTCTTTGGGATATCCACCCCTTTCCACCCTCTTCTTCTTCTCCTGCCCATTCCCGGATCCCTCCCAGGCCCTGGGAAACCTAGATAGCTAAGATGATTGATTTCCTAATATCTAGGGGCAGTAGAATCAGAAGATGATGGCCTGGGTACAGGTTGATGATGTTATCAGGAACAAGACAGGAGGATCTTGCAAGGTTGAGCCCAGCAAGTCTCAATCCCCAAAAGACCAGGATCCACAGATCTCAGGTCTCAAGGAAGGAAAAGGACCCTCAGCCAAGGCTGCCAGGGTGTTTTATACCTGGGCCAAGTGCTCTCTCCCCTGTTCTCACGGCCCTCTGGGAACATTCCAATATCCAATGGATCTACCTGTCAATCAACAGTGTGAACTCCTGGCTCCCAGAGATTCAATATAACAGTATCCATAACAAATTTCTGCAAATCATTATTAAGTGCCCCTTCTTGTTACAGAAGTGGCAGGTCAGAGATTGATAATTAGACTCTTGGAGAAGGGCAAGTGGTATTGATGTGTTATTATGCCCTCTTTCCTGTTCTTTTCATTTTGTTTCGTAATGATTTCAGTTCTTTTTGTATGGTATCTAATAGATCATTAGTTTGTACCTTTGTTTCTTCATGTCCTTTAGTGACATGCACAGCTATTTTTCTTATTTCATAAAGATCAATGTCTGGCCATTTGAGACAATGCATCTTAAAGTAATCCTGGACCACTCTGCTAGAATTGTTTACAAATTCTCACCTTATTTGTCTTATTCCTTGCTCCATTGATAAATCCAAGTCCAAATATCTAGCTCCCAATTCAATAAGCCTGTCCATATACTGAGAGGGAGTTTCATCATCATTTTGTGTTAGGTGATCAAATTTGGTCCAGTTATCTGGACATTCTGCACATTCTTTCATTGCTTTTAATGTTGCAGCCCTAGCATTATTTAACTGCAAATATTCCTCTGTATTGTTATAATTCCAATGAGGGTCCTCACGTGGCCAGTGTTCTGCATTTCATCCTTGGGCCTTATTTACATGAGAGATGATTTTGTTTCTTTCTCTCTCTGTCAGGAAGATCTTGAGTAATTTTTCCACATCCTTATAGGAAGGATTGTATTGGAAAAATATATCTTCTGTCCTTTTCATTACAGCTATGGGTTCATTGTTATAATTTAGAACATCTTTTTAAAATTCTTTGATATCTTGTGGAGTGAATGGAGTATGTTAAATTTATCACATCCCCTATCTGTTTAATGTAGTGACTTCCTTTAAGGGGAAAAGGCCATCACAGGAATTAGAATCAGAATCAGAATCAGAATCATAGCATGGTTTTGGTTTCTTTTTACTCATTTTGGCGCTTACCATGGCAGTACAGGGCTTTTGAGGTGTTTGTGTACTTACTGTGGTAGTATGTGTCTTTTGAGTTGTTTGTGTGTTTGCCTTGGCAGTATTGGTAGGAACCAGTATGTTCTGGACTGGGGTTGGTTGTGGGTTGGGAGAAGGGACAGGATTAGACAGGGTGTCAGGAGAAGTATCAGGGGAGGGAGGGTTAGCCAGGAGATGCATAAGATGAGAGAGGAGTTTCTTTACATCTGTCTCCTCTATTTCAGGAGAGATAGGACTGTCCTCTGAGTGTTTCAAGAACAGCCTCACTAAATTTGGAATCAGATTTTTTAAATGGATACTCCTGAAATTGTGAATGAGATCTTTGAATTAGATCCTCTTTTTTTAGTGCACCATGCATAGTGTATTTGAGATTGTCCAATTGGATTTGTACTGCTGCTTGGATCTGGGCTTGCATTTTCCTATTTGCAGCCTTTTGTGTCATTATATTGAAAATTTAGAAAACAAGATTCCCTAGCAGCATCAGAAGGAGGAGGCAGTCCAATCTGGCAAAAGCCAAAAGATTTTCCTGTATAGAAGCAAGCATGTTGGGAGGCTTCTATTTGTTTATTTACTTAGCTAGCTTTATTTATTCAGCTTGCTTTAATTCTAATTTTTTTTTGTATTTAACTGTTTGTTCTTATTTATGTATTTATTTGTTTTTTAATTATTTATTTGGTTTCAGTGGGAAAATTATTATTATTATTTTATTTTTTAATGCATTATTATTAGTGCTGTCATTGGTGCTGCCCTCCAATGGCAGAAAGGTAGCTCTTTTAGAGCTATCCTTGGTTCTGTCCTCCCAATGGAAGAAAGGTAGCACTGCAGCTTAGCAGAAAAAAGGGAGTGGGGAGCACTCTCTGTGCTCAGTGCTGGTCTCTAGTGGCCAAGGTAGTATTGCAGCTCAGTAAGGAGAAGGGAGGAGGGAGCAATGAAATGGAAGAAAGCTGTGATGAAATCCATCAGGCTGATAAGCAAGGTAAGTGGGTTTTTTTAATGTTTGGGATTTTCTTTTAAAAGGCAAAATCTCTCCAAAAGGAGAGATTGAAGTTATTAGCGGGGTAGAAGGTAGAGAGGGATCTGGGTTTTCCCTCCAGTGGACCGCTGGGGGGAGATCTTGCTTTCCTGCCACTGGCAGACCCCCTGCTGGGTCTTTTGCCCCTGGCTGGGTTTTTCTTAGGGGACTGTTTTCTGGGTTTTTTTTTGCAGGCTGGCTAAGGTCCTGGATTGGGTGAGGGATTCGGGGCTTAGGTGATGGATTTGGATCCCTTGCCGAGGCATAGGTGCTGGGAAAGGAAAGAGTAGGGGAAGAGTCTGGGTTTTGTTTGTTTGTTTGTTTGTTTGTTTTTCACCCCACTGGGTTTTCCAGCAAGACCCCCTGCTGGGTTAGAGGGATTAGGGTTAAGGTTCTTGGGCTGGGGTTGGGGGAGATTTAGATCTAGAAGCCCAGCAGGGGTTTAGTAGGGAAAGTGATCCCCCACTGGGCTGGTTTTGGGCAGGAAAATTTTTAACTTACCCTTAGGCAGTAAGGCAGGCAGGATAGTTAGAAGACTCATGCAGACAGGTTCAGGTCCTTCTGGGTTGCCATAAAATGTGAGGGGATATAGCAATAAAGGTAGGAAGGTAAGTGCTAAGAGAGAGATCAGGGTCTCAGGGTAGAGAGAGGAGCTTCCAGCATGGAGAGTGCTGCTTCATGAGTTGAGAGAGAAAAAAGGCACCAAACTTTCTCTTTTATACTTTCCCTGACACCTCCCACAAAGAAAGTGGGAGTTTTCAGGGGAAGCTGTAGCAGAGAGAGTCCTAGGAGTTGTAGTCTTCCAGTGCTTAACATTAATTCTAAATGACACATATATGTCATATGATAAAATGCTTTAAGTCATTATTGACTAGAAAAGAATTAGAATTTTTTTAAATGGGTAGGAATTAACTAGGGTAGAGGAGAAAGGAAGACATTCTTGTCATTGGAGTAGCTTGAGCAAAGACATATTGACCAGAGCATGTAGAGCATTTTCATTTCAGTGATAATATAGTGACACCTATCCTGCACTATGAAATATTCTACTGTAAGTAATGTAACAAGGCTCCAAAAAGCATGCCATTGCACTTGAGGAGTGTGGTTATTTCAAAATTCTATTTTTGGAGAGATGGTGAATAAAAACTGAAGCCAGTAAATTAGCATGAGATGATTTTCATTCATTAGCTAAATATAGAGCAAGGAGAAGTCAATACATTTCTGATGATGCCAATTTATAACTGAGTATATTGTTGACAGTAGAACACCAAGGCTAATGAGAGAAATTAAAGAGGCCACAGAGGGAGGATAATGTAAAAAATCTCACATTCCAGCCCAACATACATGTGTATTTATAATATCTTATATATGTACATATATCATATACGTATATAATATGAATACATATTTATATCGCATAAATATGTATATATGTATAAATAATTGGATAATTAGATCTTTCTTAAAAGACTAAAAAAGTTTAAGGAGAGATTTATTTACGAGGTGATTTGGCAGTTCTACCCTTTCAATTAACTATCTTGACTCTGTTTCCTTCATTTAGGATATCTTCTGGAAGGTGGGCCCAACCCACCTTGGGCTGTTTCTGGTTTCTGGGTGCCCTGCCAGTGCCTCTGCCTCTGCTTCTGACTCCTGACCTGGACTCCATTCCTGCCTGGCCCGCCAGTACAGACCGCTGCCTCACGTTCCTGCCTGTCCTGATCTCTGCTGAATTCCCAGCCCACCTGAGCAGACCTCTTCTGCTGGTCCTCTCTGCCGAATCCCGAGCCCCAACAGTGATGACCCCCGGCTGCCACTTTCACTACCATCTGGCTCTGACTTGCTGAGATCTTGATCTTCGGAGACTGCTGCAGCTGCTGCTTAAGATTTGGTATTGCCCCCCTCTCCCCCGTGCTCTCTTGGCAATGGCTTTTAAGGTCTGATTTAGGCACCCCCCTAAACCCCCACAAGCTCTCCACATGGGTTTTTTCTAAATACCAAACCTAAGCTTTTCTTTAGGCCCTACCCCATGCCTCCACCTGGAAATAGCTTTTACTCTCCATCAGACCGCATGGCCTATTCCAAACTTTCTTGAGCTTAACTGAACTTAAACTGAAACTCAGGGGAAGAAATTCACCCCATACCTGCTTAAAATTTTGAACTAAGAGCAGAGATTGATTATAAGGACCCTGAATTTGAACTTTGAATTGGACCAGAGATGGATTTTAAAACCTCAGAACTGAATGGGTTTTAAAAAGACTCTGTATCTTACTGTATTTTGCTGATTGGTTTTGGGAATTAATTTGTTGTTTTTTGTTGATTTTCCTGTTGCACTGAATCATTTTAAGCTAATGAAGTTTGTGGCTGCTAGATTAATTCTGTTTATGATTTTATTGTAACTCCCAAATAATAAGAAAAATCTATTAAAACCGGTAGAAGAGGTTTTTTGATGGTATAGTTTGATATCTGGTACTCATATTATATTTCCTAATTTATTTCAGGTTTCATTTTTACTGTAATCAAAACAATGCTGTTCTTGTACCATTTGGACATCTTACACAATTTAACGTTATGAATTGCCTTAATTGTGTACCACCTTGGAGATTTTGATGTCTTGAGATTTAAATTGTAATTTTATGAGAGGTCTTTTAAAAATTTACTTTAGGTTCCGGGTTAAGATGGCGGCAGAGTAAGAAGCAGCTTTTAACCTCTCCTGACCGAAACACACAAAACTCCTCAAGGGGACATAAAAACAAGTCCAGACGAACGGAGGAACCCCACAACAGGGCACAGCGTGGAAGGTACGTGGAATCGA
>NC_058130.1:284963315-284990043 GCF_016433145.1 Gracilinanus agilis | reverse complement strand
CTCTGAAGGTGCTTTTTGTATCGCTTGTCTGACTGAGGTGATTTTATTACCTTGAGGTGTTAGAGGTGGAAGAGGAGGCTGTGTGGGAAGAGAGGAGTTCGCTGTACTATACTGGTAAAAGGTGGTGGAGGGAGAATGTAAAGTGGAACGGTAGAGGGTGGGGGAGGAAAAATAGTTGTATTTTCACTAACTGCATCCGATGGGATAGTGGTGGGGGGAGTAGGTGAGATTGGAGAGTTCAGTTGAAATAAGTTAGGGTAAAGCTTGAATGTATCCATAGCTTTGTTATTAGCAGTCAGTGCTGAAGGTAGAGGTAGAGTGTTAAAGGAAGGGTCTGTTGCATGATGAAAGGGTGGGGGTGGGGTAGATGAATGTGAAAGTTTAGAGTCTGCTGGTGAGAGCAATGTTGGATCCAAAGTTAAAGGAGAAAAGGAAGTAGAAGAGGGTATGGGCAGTGAGGAATGAGGGCTGGGAGATTCTAAAGGTGTTTCAGATTGATCCATGGAATCTCGGAGAGGGTCTGCTGCTAATGCCATCCGTATAATATTCCATGTGTTCCATATATCTTGAGATAGTTTTTGTTCCTTATCCTGATTTTGGTTCATTATCTGACCTATTTTATTCCATTCTTGTGTAGTAAACTTTCGATGGAAAATCAGGATGAAATTTTAGGATAACCTTAATTAGTGTTCTGAGCTTGTTCTCTGATATCTTAATTCCTTTCTTTTGTATTAAAGACTTCAATAATCTAATATAACAAGTATGAGAAGACATTTTTTGACCCATCCTCCAGACTGGTACAACAACTTACCTCGCTGGCCAATGTGCAGGTCTGCTGTGCCATTTCCAACCTTGAACCAAATACATCTTCCCAGGTGCTTTAAAATCCACTCTTGGGTGTCATATATTCTCCTGAGAAGGAGAATTGGAAACTGAGGGAGGATGAGTGAAGAAAATAGAAAGAGAGAAAGAGAGAGTACACAACAAAGGAACAAAGACTCAGAGACAATGGCTTCAGGAACATGGGATTCAATGTGCTTGCTCTTCTGATGGTGGTAGAGAGAGTTGCACGTGTTCCCAAACTTTTATTGGGGTGTCAAGGAATGTGGAATGAACATGTGTCATGGCATAGGATTTAACATTGGCTCAATAGCCAACCACATGATCAAAGAGGAGAAGGTTAATCAAACACGTGAGCTGTAAAGGAATATGGTCTAATAAAGTGTTAGCTAGGACCATTTGTCTGTGCCCGAATTCTCTTGACCATATGTTTTGGAGAGTGGTTAGGAATTACAGAGTACCAATTACATACAATGATCCAGAAATAAAATGACCATGAGTCTGATACTTGAGTAGATAGGTTACAATAACCATGCATCAATCATACTTTCAAGATGATAATATACCTGGTATGCCACAATTCTTAATGTCAGAGAATTGATTTCATTGCTAACGGACTCAAATGAAAGTCACACCTTTTAGTGTTACCTAGAGTGGGAGAAAGATGAGGCCTTGTTGCTCTCTGCTGACACCTCTATTTAGCTTGTAGAGGAAAATCAGAAGAGGGAAGGCAAGGAAGGGAAGTGGGGAAAGGAAATGGAAAGGGAAAGACACTTATCATTCATTGACTAATTTCCTTTTAGCCAAGATCAGTGCTAACTGAGGATACCAATACAAGTTAACAAGGATTTTACATTCTAACAGGGAAATATAAAAATATAAAGGGAAGCTGGAAAGTAGGAGGTAGGGATGGGAAGGAAAATTGGCAGCAAGGCAATTAGAGAGGTGAAGTAGTCCAGAGAGTGAGTTGAGCTGGGTTTGAAGCTAGCATTAAGGCAAAGTATCCCTCAAGAAATGGCTATCCTGGGCAGGAGACTCACCAATCAAGAGAACAGGCTTCGCCATCCCAAGGTAGGAGATACAGCTGTCTAAAAGGTGAAGGGAGCTATAGTACTGTCAACTTCATTTTGATTGCATAGCATCACATTCAATTAAGTAAATAACTGCCAGGGCTGGTCTATATGACTCAACTATAGCCATTTTGAAGTGCTTTGAAGCTCTCTGGTTTTAAAAGAAAAGCTAACATTTTCTTAGTATCCTTTTAAGAGTAATAGTTAACTAAAAGAAATCATGAAGGATATGTGTTTCAAAGACCTAGGTAACAGACTGAGTCACTGGTAGTACCGACATTAAAACCCCCATTAGATGGGACCCCATTGTAACAATCCACATTACATTTGGAAGGTTTCAGAATCACCCACATATTTTACTAAAGTTACACCCACAGGACCCAATTATAGGGTTGTACATATTGTAAGCTCCCAAATACTTATTTTTTAATTTAATTCACCAGCAGAAAAGCCTGCTTTTGGCTATTTCCCAAAGCAAATTTTGTCATGGGAATAGCCTAATTGCTCTTTCCCTGGGCTTATAGGGCCTCAAGCAGTAAGAAATAACTGGCTGCAGATAAGGTAGAGGAAGGAACTTTAGAAAAACTGTGATTTTACATTATTCCAGTATGCCCTAGTGAATTGCCTTCCCTTGCCTAGAAATAATTTAGGGGATGGTAATATAGTTATCATTCTGGCCTCCTCTTATTCACAGTGCTTCTGGTAGGGAAAAAGAGAATATAGTGAGATTTGCTCCAGACCCTAAATATCTGAGGGATCACATTATGTGCCAGTTGAAAACCACTCTGCCTGCATGAGAAAGAAAAAGTTAGGGGAGAGGGTAGGATCTAAATGTCTGTAGCTCAAGGGGTATCATCATTCATAAAACTAGTCAGAAGGAATACTGCTTTCTTGTCCTATTGTTCTCCCATATCCTATTACCAAAAGCAGAGCTTCAGAGTCTCTTCTTGCTTTCTGGAAACTACACTCAGATTTCATTATTACATGGGTTCTGGTATTAACCCCTCTGCAGAGTTTATGAGAAGGCACAAAGGAACTCCAACAGGCTGTGATTTCATGGAAAGACACCTTTAAGAAGAATGTTTTCTTCCTCCTGTTGTACCCAAATTTTAATACCTAGCCCAGGTTCATGGCCGAAGGAAGAATCACACTGACAATGCAATATGCAAGAAGAGGCTCATTCTTTACTAGCAATAATGGCTAGGGTCGCTAGGCAGAGAGGCATGCCTGAACGACCCCTTGGAATTCTCAGCCAAGAGTTTATATAGAAATGTTTGGGGAAGGGGGTTGGTACATACATAATTATCAAGGTAGTGTCAGGGACAGGTGGTCAGGAAGCATCTGGGGAGGGGGGTTTCAGGGTCAGGGGGCTGGAAGCATTTGGCAAACATACATTAAATAGGCAAATATTGTAAAGCAGGCAAACATAGACAAACATTCCTCAAGAAAGTTAATATTCATCAGATAAGATAGCTTCAGTTTTAGGTTTATGATAGGGGGAGATAAGGAAGACTGTGCTGGGAAACCTTGGGGGCTGGGGGTAGCTAGCCCAGGCCAGAAATAGTTCAGTAGACTGCCAGACTGATTTTTAAATCCAACACTCCCATTTCAACTCTCCTTCAGAATCTCCACCCAAGCTTCCCTGCTTGGCATAAGGCTCAACAATTCCCTGAAAGCAGAGCCTAGTCTGGACTAAAGTCAGCTGAGCCACAAATGATTAAATATCTGATAATGTTCCAAGATTAAAGCATTTCCTATAGTCAGGTTCTCTTTATGTGAGCTATGGGCACCTGAAGGTGAGACAGATTGAGGAAACTTTACAATCTCAAATGTCATAACAGTTTCTTACTGGGTAATAAGACTTGAACAGTCTGGACTCTGATTTGAAACTATCAGGGTGCAAAGCCATTTTCAGCATAATCCCAAATTCCTTAGAATGACTCAGATTTGAGGTGATATACGATTAACAAGAATGATATTTGGTTTGAAGTCACCAAAAGTGAAATGTGTAAGCAGTGTTTGAAAGTTGAATTTAGCTCTTGCTTTCTAGTCAGAGAGCAAAAGAAAAGCCTGATGATTCCCTCTTGTGCAAAGGAACCAAAGAATGATTAATAATGATCACCAGAGGGAGACAGAGCTTTAAATATTCTATGTTATCCCATTTTATACAAAGTGATTTGTTTTTCTTTTATACAAAGTACTTGGAAACTACCATAAGTTTTAGAAAAAGACAGTAATATCTGCTTTAAGCAAAGATCAGATATTGTCCCTGTGGTATTTGACAGGAAACATTAAATTTGAAACCCATACTAAATAAATATTTTCATGAGGAAAAAGGCAAAGGAGAATGAATGACTCTTTTATATTATATTATTTCTTAAGTACATGTTTTCTTCACAGCAATTCTGTGAAAAAAATTAATGCAAGTATTAATTTATCTGAACAGTCATCAAGTCTTATTCATTCCACCTCCACACAACATCTCTCACATCTACTCATTTTTCTACACTTTATATGTTCAACAATCTATTTCAGACCGTTATCTCCTTCCATGTGGTAGCTTTTTTTTTTTTTTAAACCCTTACCTTCCGTCTTGGAGTCAATACAGTGTATTGGCTCCAAAGCAGAAGAGTGGTAAGGGTAGGCAATGGGGGTCAAGTGACTTGCCCAGGGTCACACAGCTGGGAAGTGTCTGAGGCCAGATTTGAACCTAGGACCTCCCGTCTCTAGGCCTGACTCTCAATCCACTGAGCTACCCAGCTGCCCCTCATATGGTAGCTTTTTTTTTACTTGCTTCATTATAAATAGATTTTAATATATATTTTTTGTTTTTAACATCACCTAGATTTTCCCTGTATCTTTACCTTTCCCTCCTCCAAGAGAGCCATTAAAAGAAAAGAAAAATTCAGAAAAACTGATCAATCCATTAAAAATATGAGTAGTATAGGCATCAACTATTCTTCAGAAGTTTGATTAAGTTTTATAAATCCATTAGGACAAGAATTTATTTTCTTTTGGTAGTTTTTTTAGTTCTTTTTCCTCTTCTGTAATTGGATTGTTTAAAATCCTTTATAAGTTTGTATATTTTTTAAGCAAACCCTTTGTTCCTTTTGGATTCTCAGTTTTGTTGGCATGTATAACTGTGAAGTAGCTTCTGATAAATTTTTTCATTTCTTCTGATTTGGAATTTTTTTTGTAATTTTCACTTTGTTTATCTTTTATTTTGATGATTTGATTTTCCACCCTCTTTTTAATCAAGTTGGTTAAATGCTCATCAATTTGGTTAGTTGTTTCAAAGAACCAAGCTTTTAGTTTTATTTATAATTTTAATAGCTTTTTGTTTCCAACTTATTTATTTCTCCTTTAAATTTCAAGATTTCCATTTGTGCTTATCATGAGCTTTTATGTATTCAGTTTTTGTTTTTTCTTTAAAAATGGATATTCGGTTCATGAGTCCTCTTCATTCTATGCTGTTAATCTATAGTTTAGGTGTACGGTTTTCCTTCTGTGAATTGCTTTACCTATATTCTGTAAATTTTCCTGTGTATTTCATCAGTACTATTGTATTTCATATAATTTAAAATTTTCTATGATTTATTGAACTAATTATTCTTAGATTTTCATGATTTCATTATTTTTTGCATTTAAAATTGAATATTTTGTTTGTACTCTGAATTGATTACAATTTTTATAGAATTATGGTCTGTAAAGGATATGTTAAGAATTACTGCTCTCTAAATCTTCTATTTCATTAAATGACCATTTTTCTTCTAATAGGATATACTCAGTTTTGCTGGATGGGTTATTTTTCATTATAAAACTAACTTTTTTGCCTTCTGGAATATAACATTCCAAGCCCTCCAATCCTTTAATGTAGAAACTGCTAATTCCTTTGACTGTGGCTCTATATTTGAATTGTTTTTTCCTAGTTGTTTGCAGTATTTTCTTGGGAGTTCTAGAATTTGCCAATAATATTCCTGGATGTTGTCCTTTGAGGATCTCTTTCAGGAGAAGATCAGTAGATTCTTTCAATTTCTATTTTATCCTCTGTTCAAGAATGTCAGGGCAGTTTTCTTTGAAAATTTCTTGTAATATGATGTCTAGGCTTCTTTTTTTTTTTTTATCATGGTTTTCAGGTTGTCCAACAGTTCTTTAATGATCTCTCCTGGATATATTTTTCAGGTCAGTTGTTTTTCCAATGAGATATTTCCTATTTTGTTCTATTTTTTTAGTTCTTTTGAATTTGTTTTATTGTTCCCTGGTAGCTCATGAGGTCATTAGTTTCCACTTTGCCAATTCTAATTTTTAAAGAATTATTTCCTTCTGCAAGTTTTTGAACCTCCTTTTCCATTGGGCCAATTTTTCTTTTTAGGAGGGTCTTTTCTTCATTGGATTTTTGAACCTATTTTTCTGTTTGGTCAACTTTGCTTTTCAAAGAATTCTTCTCTTCAGTGGATTTTTGTGACTCCTTTACTATTTGGTCAATTCTGCTTTTTGGTGTTATTTTTTTTTCTTGTGTTGATTTCATTTCTTATCTCTGCTTTCCCTTTGTCTCTCTTATTAGATTTTTGAAATCCTTTTGGAGCCCTTCCAGAGTCTGAAAACTATTCTCGTATTTTTTGGAGTTTTGCATACAGCTGTTTTGATCTCAGTGTCCCCTTCTGAGTTTGTGCCCTGCTTTACCTTGTCTCCATAATAATTTTATATGGTTAGGTGGGTTTTTAAAAATGTTTGTTCATTTTCCCAGCCTTGATTTTTATTTTAATATGAAAGATGGGCTTTGTTCCTGAGGTAGAGGAGGTATTCTCTTGAGCTTTAATGTTTTCTTGCTGTCACCCTCAGTTCTAGTTCTGGGTGTCTACAAGTTTCAGTTCTTCCAAGATTGTATGATGATTGTGTTAGTTAAAATCACCTGGGGTTCTATTTGGAAGGATGGAGCCTCAATATATGTATCAATATAGTGTTTGACAAACTTCTGCAGACCTGTGGGGGACCTTGGAACTACATTTCCCATGATTCCTCTTATTAAAATGGAGGCAGACAGGAAACGTGATCATGTAAGAGAGGGGATAAGACTCCTGGAGTCAGGAGAGGCGGCCTCTTTAGCTACCTGAGTATGGGAAGATATAAAAGGTAAAATGACTGATGCGGCAGTTTGAAATCTTACAGGCGCGTGGTCTAATGATTTTATCTCTATCAGCAATGGCCTTTATTAAAATACTATTCTCCCTTTTATTCTTGACCATCCTCATTTTTAAAAACAACATGATTCATGGGCTGAGAGCCATTTCAGTCTCTCTTAGGGCTTGCAATTGGCCAGGCACACTGTTGGGGCTCAGGTTCGCACCACAGGCTTGTACCATCCAGGCATGTTGTGAGATTGTGCTAAGGCCTGCAGCTTCAAGGAATGTGGAGGTTCTCTGCTGGTGACTTCAGAAGGGTCTCAGGGTTTTTCTACTGGTATGGGTTCAGGTTCAGAATATCAAGTTGTGAAGAGTGGAGAAACCTCTGTATTGGCCTGCCCTTTTGGTAAAGCCTTGTTGCAAACTGCATTCCCCTCTTAAGCCAGGGAAAGAGACCTTTTTTCCTTACTTTCTAAGTTGTCTTCCTCAGGAAAATTGCCTCACACCATCTTTAGTATTCATTTTGAAGCTTTATTTTAAGGTTAGTTGGAGGGGTTTTCAGAGAGCTTCAGGTGCTCCTGCCTCTATTCTGCCATCTTGACTATCTCCTAGAAGTTTATTTTCTATGGATTTATTGGTAAATTTTGATAGCACTATGAGTGAATTGATTTAAATTCAATTTAGCCAACATTTGTTGAGCACTACTATGTATAGGGTATTTTTCTAGGCTTTATGAGACAAAAAAATAAATAAATTTCTTCTGCCTTCAAGAATATAGCACATTAAAAAAAGAATATTACATATTTTAGCGAGCACAATAAGATGAACAAGAAAAGCTTTATAAGTTTGCCTATACATTAAAGTGATAAACAAGTACACCAGAGCTATTTCTTACATGTTGGCTAGGTTCTAAAGTCAAGGGATAAGAAAAAAGAAGTAAAAATTAATCCTGAAAAATACCTTAAATCATAGAGATAAGAACTTAACCTATAATTTAATTGGTACAGAGAATTCCCATATGAGAAAATTCCCTCTCCCAATAGAGGCCAGCACCTTCTCTGATATTTATGGTATCAACCAGTTTCCACTGAGAAGCTAAGTGACTTGCCTGGAGTCACACAACTATCATGTATAAGAGGTAATATTTGGACAGGTGTTCATAGTTCTGAGATTGACTCCTTGTCCATTTATGCTCCATATTCTCTCATCATAAAGCACTCATGAGATGCAATAACAATAACAATTATAACTAGAGAGGTGCTCTTTAAAAGGAGATATCAAAGAGCAGATAGAACTGAGGAAGTTATTCTGGAAATAATTTAATGTAAATTTTACTTTCATTATACTCAACTAACTATGGGCAACAAGGCTGACAGGAACCAAGAATTCTACTGAAATAAAGAGAAAGTGGACAAAGTCTTTTTTGGCAGGAAAATTAATGATTGGAGTGGGGTGGAATATATTTTAAATCACATGAGGTCTTGTTAAGGGAATTTGTCTCTTTAAGAGACCATGTTCAGATTCGCTCCTACGCAAGGACACTGGCACCACAGTTTTCAGTAAGAATTATTCATTAATTACAAAATGGGCAGTGAAATATTTGATTTACAGCAACAACAAAATATACAACTAAGAAGTACCAAAGTGAAAGCAAGAAGAGTGTATATAAGCCAAGAATACATCACCAAATTGGGGGAGACACCAACTCCTGGGTTCACAAGGCTTGGGGCCCCGGTACAGCCACCCAGAGTCCTGGCTGGGAGGGTCCCAGGTAGAGTGTCTTCTCCACAGGTGAGACACCAGAAGGCTGAGGGCTCTGTGAGGACCTTTATGGGGGTTGTAGACAAAAGTGGCTTTTGGCCAATATGCTTTATAACCTGGCTAATCTTGGTAAGGAATGGGGCATGTGGGATTAAAGCCAAAGATGTTGGACTAAACAATTTTGGGTCCAAGAATCTTCCCAAGAGAGGGGGCCAACCCTCCCTGAAAGATCCATGGGACTGTTTACAGTTTTTTAGGAGTGGCGAGTTCCCAGAAACTGTCGGTATACAAATGGTTAGACATCTACCTGGGGCCTGGCCAGGGTCCCAGGAGATATCCTTCTTCACGCCCGTCCTTGAACCAATACCACATGGTCATATATAGGTCCAGAGCTAGGCCCATGCCTGTATAAGCTTTCCAAATTCATATATGAATCTTTCACATGACTATGATCATATTAAATAGTGATCGTATCTCTGGCTAACTTTAATTTTCCTGAATTATCATGAGAGAAGAGAGACATAAGGAAGTAAAAAAAAGAGTACTACAAGAGCCTTCTAGCTAACCAAGAATGCTAAAACAGTCCTTCCCAAGCCTAAAGAGAATGAACTAATAGTCTATATAGGTATGATGAAGAGAAGAGTTTAAAGTCACACTGAGATCAGAAAGATGTTTATACTATGAGGGAAAAGCATATCAACCTAGGAAAATTAGTCATATTATATTCTCACTCACCAATATACACAATTGAATTCATGCAAGCAATTCCTCTACAATTTAAATTTTTTTTCACTTAGCACAATGCTTTTAAAACAATTGGAGATAGACTGATTTATTGATAGAGCATTTTATTAAGTGCTTGCTATACAAGCTCTTTAGGCTACACATATAAACACTAGAGAAACAAATAAAACCAAGAAAGACAGTTCTTGCTCAGAGACTATTACGTTCCAATAGAGGACAACACATTAAAAAAGACTGGAAAACAGAGTTAGTGGGGTCTACAGAACCCCATATAATTTTAAGGGATAGTTTAGGTTTCTTATGGATAGGAGGTGAAAATGATGGCCTGATTTGAATAAAGAATAAGCTCCAACCCTTGGACTATTCCAGCAAACCAAATGCCAAGAAATACTTGGTTTCTTCCCTATTCATTAATTCCAAATTATTATTTCCAAAAAAATTTTGTGCCATCTAGCTAAATTTCTATAGATCTGCTTTCTGGTTTTCTTTTCCCCTGTATCAAAAAGGAGTGAGTAGGGCAGAGAAATGATGCAACTCCATTGAAAATTAATTTATTTGTAATAAATATTTTCAACAGCAGCTCTGCTTGGCTTCATCACCACAAAACTACATGTCTTCCCTTTCATGATAAACCAATCAATCACCTAAAATTTCATCACCATAAAGAACGACTCCGATTTTTGTTATGTTATATGAGGGATTCAGATAAATCTAGCCTGATAGAACCCACTTGTAAGGAGGTAAAAGAAGGAACAAGTGTCTAGCCATACAGCCCCTCTTGGAGAAAACTGAGCAAGATTTCAGAGATCTGTACTACCCAAAAGTCAATATGTCAATACATTTAGATAATTGTCCACCCTTTTGACATCTTTCCCTATTATCTCTTCCTCACTCTAGACTCTGAAAAAGAAGTGGTCCTTTTCCTGCCAGGGCCAAACCCTGAACATTTGATCCCTCTCCCATTTTGTTGAGAAGATTGCCACCATTTTCATCACCAACCTCTCTCTCTCTAATACACAATCATTCCCTGTATATTGTCTCTTTCCCTAATGCTGACAAATAAACCCATCCTTAAAAAAAAAAAATTACTGGATCCTACCACTACTGCTAGCTATCATCCTAAATCTCTCTGCTTTCTTAGCTAAACTAAAAAAAGCCATCTGTTCTCATTGTATCCACATCTTCTCCTGTTGCTCTCTTTTGAACCTTTTAAAAATCTAGCTTCTCATCTTATCACTCAACTGAAACTGCTCTCTCCAAAGTTACCTCTTCTTGTCAGTCACTGGCCATTTATTAGTACTAATCTTTCTTGACTTTAAAGCACTTGACACTTTTGATGATGTCCTGGATATTCTCTTTTTTTCTGGGTTTTCTTAACACTTCTTCACTTGTCTAACCACTTTTTTTAGGTTCCTTTGCTGGATTATTATTCATCTCTCTATCTGTGGATATACTCTGAATACTCTGTCTTAGACTCTCTCTTCTCTTTTCTTGCTATACTCTCATTTGGTGACCTCATCAACTCTCCTAATTCCAATGATCATTTCTATGTTGATGACTTTCAGATCAATATAGTTAACCTTTCTATCCAGAGTTTTAGTTTAGCATCATCAGCTAGTTGATGAATATCTTGAACTTCACAGTAACCTCAAACTCAATAGGTCCAAAATATAATTCACAAATTTCCCAAAAGCTCATCTTTCTTCTGTATTTCCTGACTATATTTGAGAACACCATCATCCTTCTAGTCATCCAAGATAGCAACTTTAACCCAATTAAATCTCACCATATCTCTCTATCACTTCTCTCTACTCTCCTAGTCCCAGTTCAAAATCCATTATCTGGACTATTGTAATAACTGTCTAACTGTTCCCTCTACTTCATATCTCTTAAAGTCCAAACTATACAGTAGCCAAAGTGATTTTCTTAAAGTACAAGTTTGACCATGTACTTTGAGCAACCAAAGCTCTTCACACACTAGCCCCCTTCCTGTATTTCTTAATCTTTTAAAATATCTCTCCCTTCCATGCACTCTTTTGGTCTCCCTGCATTGCTCATGCACTAAGTTTCCCATCTCTATGCCTTTATATTTACTGACCTCATGACTTGAATACTCTCTCCACTTCTCACTTCTCAGAATAGCTAGTGTTTCCTTTAAACCTCAATTCGAGTGCTACAATCAACATGAGATCTTCTTAGTTCCCCTGGCTTCCAGGGCCTTCCTTTCCAAGGTTAACTTGCTTGTGTTTTACATATGTTTTCTGAATATGCATGTATAGAAAAATATGTGCGCATATGTTGCTGTTGTAGCAGCAGCAGCAGCAGCAGCAGCAGCAGCAGCAGCAGCAGCAGTAGTAGTAGTAGATGTAGTAATTATTATTGTTGTTCAGTCATTGTTCAATGGTGTCTGACTCTTTGTGGCTCCTTGGGGTTTTGTTGGCAAAGACATTAGAGTAGTTTACCATTTTCTTCTCCAGCTCAGTTTAGAGATGAGGAAACTGAGGCAAACTGTTTTAAGTGACTTACCCAGGATCACACAGCTGGTGTCTGAGCCCAGATTTGAACTCGGGAAGATGAGTCATCCTGACTCTGGTAGCAGCTCTCCATCTACTGTACCATCTAGCTAATGCATGTGTGTGTTTGTATGAATGGATATGCGTATGTATATACACATATCTCTCTTGTTAAAACATAAAGGGACTGATTGTTTTGCTTTATTCTTTTCATCTCCAGCACATAGAATAGTGCTTGGCACATAGTAGGTACTTAATAAATACTTGATTGAATGTATTAAGGACATACTTCCTGGCTTCCTGATCTCCCAAAATACAATTCAGCTTCATACAGATGAGAGACTGGTTCTGGGGTTGTAATTCCACTGTCAAATCTTCTTATACAGGTTTCTGATGTTCTCTGTCTCCTAAAGGGGTTTTAAAATTCAAATCTGACATTCCTCCAAATGTTAGTGAGTAAGAAGGAGCCAGGTGGGGGTGGAGGAAGAGACAAAAGTAACTAAAATGGGAGAGCAAATGAACGCAATGTTCTCTAGATATTTAGTTATACACACAAGGCTCTTCAGGGCCCCTGAATAATAGTGCACAGCTTAATTTTCATTCTTTTCGAATTCCTACTTTGTCACAGAATGGAGCTTTTCTGATCCCCATTTTAGCCAGCAGAGGGAGATATTGTCCTTCCATGTGAGAAAGTATCCTGTTTATTCACTGAACTACTAGAGTCTGGTCTAAGAAATGTTCCTAAAGCAGGGGAGGACGGTTGAATTAGAAGTAAGAAAGCTTCAGTTATGGTGTTGATTCTGCTACTAATTAGTTATGTGACCTTGGGGCTCACATTTAGCCATTTTTCTTTTTGGGTTCCAGTTTCTTCATCAATAAAATGAAGAGGTTACTGAAGCAAAACAAAAAAAAGGTTATTCATGCAAAGACATTCATGGCAAGATTATTTATAATAACAAAATTAGTTTGGAAATGTAGTGAATAGGTGCAATCAAAAAAAGAAACTGCAAAAAGGCTAACTGTGGAATTTCTGGCAGTTAAGAGGGTTTAGAACCCTGACTAAGGGCAGTTGATCCCAGAGGCTTCAACAGAGCAGAAGAGCCAACTGAGTTCTGTCTTTGGGCTGAAACCTGACCTTGAATCTGTGCCTTTTCTCTTGAGATTTTGTAGCTTAGCTAATTCCTCTGGATCTCCCTGACCTTCCCTACTCCATTCCCCATTTCCTTTCCTAATTTCCTGTGGGTTTTGGGAGAAAGGTGGATTTGGGTGGTAGCAATCAAACTTTGAAGGCTTAGTTTTCCCCATAGACAAGCAGGGCTTACCCTTGATACAAATTATCTCCTGATTTGTTGTGTATAACTTCCCTAACCTTAAAGGCAACAAAGCCTCCCGGGACTAAGTGGGAGCAGGCTCTTGCTCAGTCCACCCCATTCCTGTGTCCCTCCCCCACCTGGAGCTTTTCTCTAGGTGGTTGTTAGAGAAACCTTGTATCCCTCTGTCCTTTATAGTCAACCCTGAAACTTAATAAACCCTGTTGTCATTTAATCAAACCCTTTACTAAATCATTGGTTGAATGATAAAAGAGGGATAAGGAATAGTTTCTCTTTGGGTCCTGAGGGGAGTTGGAGGTGTCCATCTTGGAGGAAGTGGTGATCTCTATACTTCCTCTGAGAAGCCCTTCTATTTCACAGACAGGGAAGAGCCTTGGGATTCTGTCTTTGTGAACCTGAGAAACTGACTAGAAAGCCCTTTAGTTAGTTTCAAATCATTTCTGACTGGCCCTAACCTTTTGTCTATAGAAGTGCCCTTCCTACCTGAAAGGATTCAACCTGATTCACTTCTGTGTCCTCTGTTTCAAGTCTGTATACCCAGTCTGTGTCTCCCTGTTGCAGCTGCCTGCCCAACTACTTCATCATCTCATCTTGCCACTCATACTTCATCATCTTATATTTCCCTAAACTCAGTCATTCCCTTACATCTCCTACCACCTCAATTTACTACCTCCACCATTGTACCCTCCTTTCCCACCTATTGACTTAGGGTCCCATGGACCATGGTATTAAAAAAGAAAAAATATATATAAAATGAAAAAAAGTAAGGCATGTATCAACACTAATTTAAATTGTGTAGGAATGTATGCCTGTATTTTTAATAAGACTTGAGGATAATTAGAAGCACATTAAGTAAAGCTTAAGGTACATTAGTTATGTTCTTACATAAAGTTATTTAATCTATTGTTTATTAAAATAATTGATCTTTTAAATCCCTTCCAGCTCTAAACTTCTATTACTTAGATCTCCTTTTTTTTGGAGCTAAACTTCTAGACTGGAGGAGGAATATATATTCCCATGGATATTTTAAAATTAATGGAATAACATTTATTATTAACCAAAAATAGATTGAAAATGTAAAAGAAAAGGTGAAGTTAGATCTCAATATTGTAGTTAGGTACATGTTTGTTCTTTAAGCCTGACGGGCTCCTTTATCTTTTTTTTTTCTGTCTCTTGGTCTCTCTGCATCTCTTAGAAGTATCTTTTAAAGATTTATAAATGATTCATGAGCTACCTTTCTGATCTGGCATTGTCTTAGGAAAATCATTTAAATCAAGAACCATTAAAGGTCTGAAAAGACATTGTTCAGGAAGACCAAAGCATTTGAACTTAGATGCATTTGGATCCCAATGAATTTGACTAGAGAGCAACCAAAATTTTTTTTTGTGACATTATCTTGACTAGTGAACATCCATAGAGTTGATTCACAATTGGACAATAAATAGCCAGGACTTTTCTCCTTCCCCAGTATGATCTTCCTGATCTCCTACATCCAGTTCTTCCTCCCACCTCTTACCCGATTCCTTGTTCCCTGTCTGATACTTGAATTCCTTTCCCCACAGACATCTCAGAATCTTCCACTTTTTTATTGAGATAAAGTAATGCTGTTGAGAGTAATGATGGGATTAGGAAGCTAGCCCAAGTAGAGAATCAAAGAAATAGATACTGTATGCCCAGAAAGGCATATCCTCTCCCAGACACAGACTCTTCTTCACATGGTTGGTTTCCAAATGTTTTATTTTCAGTTCATCATTGATTCCCCAAATTGACACCATTCTTCAAGAGTATTCTATATTATTATGTTTCTTGGGTCAAGGCTATCTTCCATTCTTCTAATTTCTATTCTCCTTCATTTACTCTCCAAAGACAAAAAAAAGTTACCAGGATTCATGGCTCCACATTAAATGAAGGCTGAGTTTTTTTCAGTTTAATTTCCCTGGGTACCTACTGTGCTCTAGACATAGTATTGATATAATAAATGTTTGGTGAAGGAATAAGTGGAAGCAGGAGGAAAAAGCAAGCAAAACCAGGCAAGTTCAGTGAATACCTTTTCCACCTTTTCTTCACAAATACTTGCTGCAGAAGAAAATATCTTTTGCTAAATAGCATGTGCTCTGTTTTCTAAGTGAACCTACATCTCAAAGAAAATAAGTCCTTTGGGTAAAAAGTTGAGATGTTTCCAGATTTTATCACTTAATTATTCACATTGCAGCAAAATAGAATTTTCTCAAACCTTTCATATTCCAAATGTATTGGAAAGCAAAAGTTCATTATATTCTGAAAGTGATAGTTCACATGAGCAAGTTGTTAGTATAGTAACAATATAGCAAGTAGAGTATTCTATAGTTAGTACAAGTGTCCCTAAAGGGAATATGTAGGATAGGGAGAGAGTTTGAATAACTAGCACATTCCTCCTACATATGCTATGCATTTTAAAGGCACAAAAGTTTCTTGCCAAAGTGTTTTAGATTTGTTCACTTTCACAAAAGTGATGAATTGATGCAAAAGAGATAACACAGGATACTGATTGGGTTGTTTTCTCTATTAGAGAAATATATTGTGAGTTTCGTTTGTGCTATTAATTTCATGAAGTTTAATAATATGCATTTGCAAGAGGAATCCAAATACTTAAACATCCTAATGTCATTTATCTTTTCCTCTGTAGATTCTGCAAAAACAGACATAATATGGTTCAATGTGAAGAAATTTTCTGGGTCCAATAACCTAGATTATAGAATATGAGAGATATAAAAAGGGCTAATTCCATCACTTTATATGGGATTTAGAGAGATAATGAAATGATAACTTACATTTCATAGAATCCTAACATTTACAGCAATTCAAAGTGGTTTATCCAGTTTTCACATGAAGATTTAGAGTGGAAGGAAACTTGCTATCTCCTATTTCATACATCCTATTTCACCTTTGAATAGCTCTACTTGTTTAGTGTAGAACCTACATAGCACAAGTGGTTAGAGATCTAATCTGGCCTAGTCCATATTTAGAGGGACTATTTTTCTTCCTTTGGGGATTGGGGGAATGGGGAGGGTGATATAAGAGCCATGAAAGTCATGCTGCAAATCTATATGGGAAGGTGGGGAAGGTAAGGTCCAGGCCTGCCAAGTCCAGGTGATCTCTCTTTCAAACTCCAATAGGAATATCACTATGTTTATATCTAATTATATCTGTGACCCCTCAAATATCTCCACTCTAATGGCATGAATCTGAGTTTAGAAGGAAAGCTGTTTCCCAGATTACTCTTTTTAAAAATTTTAAACATTTATTAATATTCATTTTTAACATGGTTACATGATTCATGCTCTTACTTTCCCCTTCACCCCCTGCACTCCCCCACTCACCCATGGCCGATGCACATTTCCACTGGTTTTAACATGTGTCATTGATCAAGACCTATTTCCAAATTGTTAGTTGCATTGGTGTGGTAGTTCCAAGTCCACATCCCCAATCATGTCCACCTCAACCCATATGTTCAAGCAGTTGTTTTTCTTTTGTTTCCTTTTCTGCAGTTCTTCCTCTGAATGTGGGTAGCATTCTTTGCCATAAATCCCTCAGAACTGTCCTGTGTCATTGCTTTCTGCTGGTACAGAAGTCCATTACATTCGATTTTACCATAGTATATCAGTCTCTCTATACAATGTTCTTCTGGCTCTGCTCCTTTTGCTCTGCATCAGTTCCTGGAGGTCTTTCCAGTTCACATGGAATTCCTCCAGTTTATTATTCCTTTTAGCACAATAGTATTCCATCACCAGCATATACCACAATTTGTTCAGCCATTCCCCAATTGAAAGACATACCCTCCTTCTCCAGTTTTTTGCCACCACAAAAAGCTTAGCTATAAATATTTTCATACAAGTCTGTTTATCTATGATCTCTTTGGGGTACAAACCCAACAATGGTATGGCTGGATCAAAGGGCAGGCATTCTTTTATAGCCCTTTGAGCATGATTCCAAATTGCCAGCCAGAATGGCTAGATCAGTTCACAGCTCCACCAGCAATGCATTAATGTCCCAATTTTGCCACATCCCTTCCAGCATTCATTACTCTCCCCTTCTTTCATTTTAGCCAATCTGCTAGATGTGAGGTGATACCTCAGAGCTGTTTTGATTTGCATTTCTCTAATTATTAGAGATTTAGAACACTTTCTCATACTTTTTATTATTATTTCTGATACTTTTTATTTCTTTATCTGAAAATTGCCTGTTCATGTCCCTTGCCCATTTATCAATTGGGGAATGGCTTGATTTTTTTATACAATTTGTTTAACTCCTTGTATATTTGAGTAATTAAACCCCTGTCAGAGTTTTTTGTTATAAAGATTTTTTTCCCAATTTGTTGTTTCCCTTCTGATTTTGACTACATTGTTTTTGTTTGTACAAAAGCTTTTTAGTTTAATATAATCAAAACCATTTAATTTACATTTTTTAATTTTCTCTAACTCTTGCTTGGTTTTAAAATCTTTCCTTTCCCAGAGATCTGACAAGTATACTATTCTATGTTCACTTAACTTATTTATAGTTTTCCTCTTTATATTCAAGTCATTCACCCATTCTGAATTTATCTTGGTGTAGGGTGTGAGATGTTGATCTAAACCTAATCTCAACCATATTACTTTCCAAATTTCCCAGCAGTTTTTGTCAAATAGTTTATGTCCCAAAAGTTGGGCTCTTTAGGTTTATCATACACTATAAACTGTCTTGCTGATGTCATTTACCCCAAGTCTATTCCACTGATCCTCCCTTCTGTCTCTTAGCCAGTACCATATTGTTTTGATGACTGATGCTTTATAGTATAGTTTAATATCTGGTACTGGTAGGCCCCCTTCCTTCACATTTTTTTTCAGTATTTCCCTTGATATTCTTGATCTTTTGTTATTCCAAATGAATTTTGTTATAGTTTTTCCTAATTCATTAATGAAGATTTTTGGTAGTCTGATAGGTATGGCGCTAAATAGGTAAATTAATTTGGGTAGAATGGTCATTTTTATTATGTTAGCTCGTCCTACCCATGAGCAAGCAATGTTTTTCCAATTGTTTAGATCTAGTTTTATTTGTTTGGAAAGTGTTTTGTAGTTGTTTTCGTATAATTGCTGTGTTTGTTTTGGTAGATAGATTCCCAAGTATTTTATATTGTCTAGGGTGATTTTAAATGGTGTTTCTCTTTTTACCTCTTGCTACTTTAATGTGTTGGAAATATATAGAAATGCTGATGATTTATGTGCATTTATTTTGTGTCCTGCAACTCTGCTAAAGTTGTTGATTATTTCTAGAAGCTTCTTAGTTGATTCTCTAGGATTTTTTAAGTAGATCATCATATCATCTGCAAAGAGTGATAGCTTAGTCTCCTCATTGCCTATTTTAATACCTTCAATTTCTTTTTCTTCTCTAATTGCTACTACTAGTGTTTCCAGTACAATGTTAAATAACTGAGGTGATAATGGGCGTCCTTGTTTCATTCCTGATTTTATTGTGAATGCTTCTAATTTATCCCCATTGCAGATGATGTTTGTTGATGATCTTAGTTATATACCATTTATTTTTTTTTAGGAAAGGCCCTTCTATTCCTAAACTTTCTAGTGTTTTCAATAGGAATTGGTGTTGTATTCTGTTGAAGGCTTTTTCAGCATCTATTGAGATAATCATGTGGTTTTTGTTGGTTTGCTTCTTGATATGGTCAATTATGTGAATGGTTTTCCTAATGTTGAGCCATCTTTGCATTCCTTTTATAAATCCTACCTGATCATAATGAATAACTTTCATTATCACTTGCTGGAGTCTTTTTGCTAGTATTCTGTTTAAGATTTTTGCATGGTCTATAGTTTTTTTTCTATCATATAACATAACTTGTTCAGCCATTCTCAAATTGATGTATATTATCCTCTCAGCTTCCAGTTCTTTACCACCAGAAAGAAAGCTGCTGTGAGTATTTTGACATATTTAGGTTATTTTACATCTTTTTTTTAATATCCCCTGTGTTTAGCCAGGCAGCACATTGTAAATCCTGAAGAAATGTTTAGTGATTGATGACATCTGAAAAGGAGTATGGGATTAAATAGCAGAGATGCAGGCATCATTAGGATTTTTTGAAGGTAGGAAGAAATTGAATTAAAATAATACCTTTTGAAATAGTTAAAATTTATACAGTACTTATTATGTGTCAAAGCACTGGACAAAGTACTTAATAATATTATCTAATTTGGTCCTAATAACAACTTTAGGAAGTAGATGCTGTTATTATTTTCATTTTACAGATGAGGAAACAAAGGCAAAGAGGGGTTAAGTGAAGTACCTGCCCAGGGTCATACAGATAACAAGTGTCTTCAGCTGAATTTGTCTTCCTGACTTTAGACCTAGCCCTCCATCCACTGGACCAGCCTCCCCCCAATACTGGATATATTATTTGTCCATAAACTTTAAAATTGTTTTCATAACAAGTTCATGGATCCTTAAAAGCTGGGAGAATCCCTCATATAGCTCATCCTATAGAGATCACAGAATTTTAATGTCCGCAGCCATCTAGCCCCCAGATCTATTCCAGATCAGAACACCTACTACAAAAAAGAGGGCACCCATCTTTTACTTGAAGGTTTTCAGACAGGGGGCCCCCGAGTGAGCTGATTCCTTCTCTGGACACCTCTGATTGTTGGAAGCCTTTCCTATCCTCTAAAACAGGGGTCATCAACGTATGGCTCTCGAGCCATATCTGGCTGTTTTGAGGGCCAGATATGACTCTTTTTGCAGGAGCCATAAAGTCAATTTTTTTCAGGTGCTGTTATAGGAGCGTGCACTGTGAGCACTGACAGATGAACCGCAGCACAGTAACTAACAGTTTACGCATGACATCGTGCGTCATGTGATACATCAACGTCATGACGTGTAGTGCAGAAGTGCAATCAACCATGCAAAAGGCTAACTGCAGAATTTTTGGCAGTTGAGAGGGTTTAGAACCTTGACTAGAGGCAGTTGATCCAGGAGGCTCAGTCAGAGCAGAAGGGTCAATTGAGCTCGGTCTTTAGGCTGAAACCTGGTCTTGAATCTGTGCCTTTTCTCTTGAGATTTTGTAGCTTAGCTAATTCCTCTGGATCTCCCTGACCTTCCCTACTCCATTCCCCATTTTCTTTCCTAATTTCTTGTGGGTTTTGGGAGAAGGGTGGATTTGGGTGGTAGCAATCAAACTTTGAAGACTTAGGTTTTCCCCATAGACAAGCAGGGCTTACCCTTGATACAAATTATCTCCTGATTCATTGTGTATAACTTCCCTAACCTTAAAGGCAACAAAGCCTCCCAGGACTGAGTGGGAGCAGGCTCTTGCTCAGTCCACTCCATTCCTGTGTCCCTCCCCCACCTGGAGCTTCTCCCTAGGCGGTTGTTAGAGAAACCTTGTATCCCTCTGTCCTTTATAGTCAACCCTGAAACTTAATAAACCCTGTTTTTATTTAATCAAACCTTTTGCTAAATCGTTGGCTGAATGATAAAAGAGGGATAAGGAGAGAAAGGAATAGTTTCTCTTTGGGTCCTGAGGGGAGTTGGAGGTGTCCATCTTGGAGGAAGTGGTGATCCCTATACTTCCTCTGAGAAGCCCTTCTATTTCACAGACAAGGAAGAGCCTTGGGACTCTTTCTTTGTGAACTTGAGAAACTGACTAGAAAGCCCTTTAGTTAGTTTCAAACCATTTCTGACTGGCCCTAACCTTTTGTCTGTATAAGTGCCCTTCCTACCTGAAAGGGTTCAGCCTGTTTCCCTTCAGTGTCCTCTGTCTCAAGCCTGTATACCCAGTCTGTGTCTCCCTGTTGCAGCTGCCTGCCCAACTACCTCATCCTCTTCCCTTGCCGCTCATTATATTTCAATGTCTTATATTTCCCTAAACTCAGCCATTCCCTTACATCTCTCCTACCACCTCTATCTACTACCTCCACTATTATACCCTCCTTTCCCACCTACTGACTTAGGGACCCACAAATCTCATCCACGTTCTTTATTCCCTTATTACAGACGTCACACGTCACGTACCTTTCGGTACCGCGACTATCTTCTAAGATAGAAGGCCCCCTCATTGATATTGCCACACAAGACGAATCCTGGTCTTTAGTTTGGCTTGGTAGGTGTGCTGTGTGTTCCTCCTTATGCCCTCTTTTTACTCTTTCCACACTTGTTACTGACGTCTTGGGGTTCTGTATAGTGATTGATCACTTTTGTCTATATTCTCTACCCCTCTGCCTCTGATTTACATGGCTTTATCTCAGTGCATATATACATTTACAATTCTTTCTCACTTTTTTTTACCTATTCTGCTGCTTTATTTATTTTTCAGTGAGGACATTGCCTTGTTTGTTACCCCTCTGCCTCTAATTTACATGGCTTTATCTCAGTGTATTTATACATTTACAATCCATCCCTGGAACTGTCTCACTTGTTTAACCTATTCTGCTGCTATATTGATCTTTCAGTGAGGACACTGCCTTGTTTGTTACCTCTATTCATGGGGTCTGCACATGGAATTGTTATTTTTTTTAACTTTTCTACCTGCTCTTAAAGAGGAATTATAGTCAGATTACATCTTTATGTATGCTTCATTAGTGAGAAGCATTTCTCCCCAGTAGTTGTTTTATTTGATACAGAATGATTGAGTAGGCAGCACTGATAAATGACTGTACCAGGAAATGTGTGTGATGTGTCCTGGCCAGTTTTCCATGAAAAGGTACCCTCCTCCCCACTACTTAATAATGCCTGCACACAAGTCATGTTATTTTCTGTAATCTCCTGATAATTTATGTGGCCAAATGGCTTAACCAGCAGGCCGGCAGCTTTTTCTTCTCCTGTCGCCTGACTCTGAGAGAGGGAGAGGAAAAAGTATTCTTCCATGAATTTTTCTCTCTTTATTTCAGCAATTTTCTTAGTGTAAAGGAGTTTTACATGTATTGTGCAGTTATATCAGTATTATAGTGCCCCATTAAGTCTTGTTTTTTGATTAATAAAATAGCTTGAATTGGATGTTCAACAGGCCCTTGCTTGTATTTAACTACAAATTTTCTAATTAAACTGAACTGCACTTTCCTTCCTTTTAATAAAGTAGTCAGCTAACTAATTGCAGAAACTCTTTTATTGAAGAAGATGGCTAAAGGAAGAAGAGGAGTATTAAAGGATGATGAGTATTGTACTTTTCAGCAGAAATGGAGAAAGGAATTTGCCTTTGTGTAGAGAGCAGATTCTGCAGTGTATCTAATATGCAATGAAAAAATTTCATCAATGAAATGGTCAAATATAAAGTGACACTTTGACCTACGCCATACTACATTTGCATTGAAATATCCTGTGGGGGACAGCAGTAAGAAAGCATGTGAAGAGCTACTGTGCAGAGTGCAAGCTAGTCAGCAGCAACTCCGTGTTTGGACCCAACAAGGTGACTGGAATTCGGCTAGCTTTGCTGCTACTTTAGCAGTTGTGAGAAATGGAAAGCCACCAAAACATTCATGCTTGATGTTTCCAATGAACTTTTGATGACTTTTCAGATAAAGACAAGATAATCAAATGAATAAAAGGCATGCCTCTGTCGGCAAAAACTGTTCACAATCATACGATAATGATGACAATCAAATTGAGGAAACACAACTGAAGGACATAAATGAAGCACTATTCTTTTCTCCCACTGTGGATGAGTCAACAGATATAAGCCATTCATCCCAGTTCAGTGTGATTGCAAGGTATGTTGTCGGTGACACACTATGTGAGGAAAGTCTTGCTGTTTTGCCTTTGAAAGGGACAACAAGAGGGAAGGATTTCTTCAAGTCTTTCACTGAGCTCGCTAATGAAAAAAATATACCAATGGATAAACTTATTTCAGCGTGTACTGATGGTGCTCTGTGCATGGTGGGGAAAAACAGGATTCTTAGCGCTTCTTTGTGAACATGAAAAGAAACCCATCCTAAGTTTTCACTGCATCCTACATCAGGAGGAGCTTTGTGCTCAGATGTGTGGTATGCAGCTTGGTGAGGTGATGTCGCTGGTCATTCAGGTGGTCAATTTTATTGTTACCTGAGCTTTAAATGATCACCAGTTTAAAACACTGCTGGAAGAAGTTGGGGATAATTATCCTGGTCTGCTTCTGCACAGCAATGTGCATTGGTTGTCAAGAGGGAAGGTGCTCAACCATTTTGCAGCTGGTCTGAGCGAAATCCAGACTTTTCTTGAAATGAAATATGTCGAGCATCCTGAGTTAGCCAACACTGAGTGGCTCCTGAAGCTCTACTATCTTGTAGACATAACTCAACATCTGAACCTGCTCAGTGTGAAAATGTAAGGCGTTGGAAATACAGTCTTATCCCTTCAACAAGCAGTGTTTGCATTTGAAAATAAGCTAGAACTCTTCATCACTGAAATTGAAACAGGTCATTTACTATACTTTGAAAAACTGGGAGAGTTTAAAGATGCATGCACAACAAGTGACCATGCTCAACATCTTGATCTTCAGCTTTACATCTAATCTCCTGCAGTCATTCAAAGCGCGCTTTGGAGAATTTCATGAGCGCACTTCTCTTTTTAAGTTCATAACCCATCCACACAAGTGTGCAGTGGACAGTGCTGACCTGAGTTACATCCCCGGTGTCTCCATCAGAGATTTTGAGCTTTAAGCTTCTGATCTGAAGGCCTCAGACATGTGGGTGAATAAGTTCAAGTCACTGAATGAAGATTTGGAAAGACTTGCATGACAGCAAGCAGAGGTGGCAAGAAATCACAAGTGGGGAGAAATGAAAAATCTTCAACCTGCAGATCAGCTGATTGTCAAAACTTGGAACGCCCTTCCTGTCACATACAACACACAATGCAGCGTGTGAGTATTGCTGTACTAACAATGTTTGGCTCTACATATGCATGTGAGCAGTCTTTCTAACATCTAAAGAACATTAAGACCAACCTAAGATCATGTTTAACAGATGGAAGTCTCAATGCCTGCATGAAGCTTAACCTCACCACATTTCAACCACACTACAAATCTATCAGCAAAACCATGCAGCACCAGAAGTCACATTAATGGTAAGAAGTACTTTATTCATCATTGGTTAGCACATCATAACATTATTAAAATAGTTCAGAGACTTATTGTACTTTAAAAGTGTTGTTCTTATGTAAAATTCACATATTTACCTGTGTTCAGTGTTAAACATATTGTATTGCTCTCACAAAATTACATTTTTAAAAATCTGGTGTTTATGGCTCTCACGGCAAAAAAGGTTGCAGATGTCTGCTCTAAAAGCATCAACCTCCCTTTTTGCAGCACCCCAATACAACCCCCACCAAAGTCTCAGGGCTACATAGAACAAATCTAGTCTCTACCATGGGACAGCCCTTCCAGTCCAACAAAGACTGCATCTTTGAATCCAAAATGTTATCTCTTCCCTGAATCTTCTCTGGTTCAGGACACTTTGGTTTTCTTCAACCGGGTCCTCAAGGGACATGGATTCAAGGCTATTCACCACTGGAGATGTGGAGTGTTTTCCCTCCCTCTTTTTGAACCCCCATCCCTTAGAACAGTGCCTGGTACATTTGTCAATACTCAGTGGTTTTAAGTCATGTCTGACTCTTTGGGACCCCATTGGAGAATTTCTTGGAAAAGATATGGGAGTTAAGTCTTATCATTTCCTTCTCCAGATAATTTTACAGATGAGGAAACTGAGGCAAACAGGGTTAAGTGCCTTGCCCCGGGTCACACATTCTGAGGCTTAATTTGAATTCTATTTTGAATAATTTGAAACTCAAAATTTGAATTTTGGACTCTAGCCCCAAAACTTTATCCACTAAGCTACCTAACTAACCATATGTGCCAGGCACCTAGTAGGTGCATAATAAATGCTTATTCTTTGACTGATTTGTATCTCTGGCATTGAGTACAGTGCTTGCTTAGGCAGATACATGGCATAGTCCAGGCTGAGGCACAACTCACTTTACCTCATATACCTCCATTTCCTTCTATATAAAATGGGGATAATAACAGTGGCTACCTAACCGGGTTGTTAGGGTCAAATAAAATATTTTGAAACACTTAACACAGGGCTAAGCAAATAGTAGGTGCTCTATAAATGTTTATTCCCTTCCCCATCTATAATAAATGCTTCTTAACCAGCTATTCTGGTTTCTCTCCGATGGATACTCTTTAACTTATTCAGGGCTTTCATAAACACTGGTGCCTAGAACAAATCTTAAATTTCATGAGTTGCTGACTAATAAAGTGCTATGCATTCTACCACACTAATGCCACTAAGTTTTTACAGGATTTTGTGGAATTCAGAATTAAACATTCAGGTAGCTAAAATGGAAAGGCTCAATTCAGGCTTATTTTAAGAAATAAGAATGTGGGACATTCCTAAAGTGTCAGAGATGTTTTATTTGAGTTGTAGAACTGAAAGTGTTCAATAGTATCTTAAAATAATCTTTCTGCCTCATCTGAGAAAGTTTTCAATGCAAGTATTAAAGATTCAGGTAGCTATACAATGGAAGAATTCAGGGAGCTATAAGGGGAAGACTCAATTCAGGCTTATTCGGCAGAAATAAGGATATGGACCATTCCTACAGTGTCAGAGTTTTTGTATTTGTGTTGTAGAACCGAAAGTCTTCAACATTGTCTTCTTTGGGTTATGATAGTTAATTTAACAATGCAGAGAAACCAAGAATTGAGGATTCCTCCTATCAATGCAATACATTTCAGTTTGTTCTGAAGAAAAGAGGACTGTAGTCATTGCTAATGTGTAAGAGATACTTTCTTTGTGTTGTAAAAGGGAAACTATTCAATACCATCTTAAAAATATCATTCTGGTTGATTTGGGAACTTTTTAAATGGTAGAATTAAAGACTCACGTAGCTATAATGGAAAGACTCAATTCAGGCTTATTCTGAAGAAATAAGGCTGTGAAATGTTCTTAAAACGTCAGAAATGATTTATTTGTGTTTTAGAACCGAAAGTATTCAATAGTATCTTAATAGGATCATACTGGTTAATTTGGGAGCTTTTTAAATAGAAGAATTAAAGATCCATGTAGCTATAATGGAAGGATTAAGGGACTTATAATGGAAAGGCTCAATTCAGGCTTATTCTGAAGAAATAAGGATGCGGACCATTCTTACTATGTCAGAGTTGTTGTATTTGTGTTGTAGAACCGAAAGTCTTCAACATTGTCTTCTTTTGGTCATGATAGTTCATTTGGCAACACAGAGAAACCCAGAACTGAGGATTCGTCCTATCAGTGCAATTCATTTCTGTTTAATCTGATGAAATAAGGCTGTGCAACATTCCTAAAGTGTCAGATATGTTTTTTTCTGGTGTAGAACCAAAAGTA